>NC_090376.1:77358736-77660860 GCF_036365525.1 Heterodontus francisci
TGAATTTTGTTGGGTAAGGATATTGAGGGATATGGAGCAAAGGCAGTTAATTGGAATTGGGGTTTGGACCAGCCATGATTTACCTGAATGGCGGAACGAGTTTGAGGGCCTGAATCATCTGCTTGTGTTCCTATGTAACTTTTGAAATGATGGGAAGGAATGATGTCAGACCGATCCATTCATCAGTTAAGTAATAGAAATTTGAAACAAACATTCGCTTCGTTGTTTTCTGTCGCTGTAATCATGTAACCTATTAGCATTGTTGCTATAACAATTGTAGACTACTTCTTGTACAAAATGCCTAAAAGGGGAATTTTAAATCCTGGGTGGGAATCATCTTGGATATTTGGGGGCTGCCAGCACAGGAGTTGCAGAAGGAGACCATTTTAATGGCCAAGCCTCATTAACATCCAGCCGGTTGGCTTTTCTCCCAAATGGGTGTTCAGAGGCAGCTTGCTGGCTTCAGGACTACTAAGATTGGGTGGCTGGAGACTGACAGGCAATCATATTAGTCACAGAGGGAGGGTTTGGTGGGTGTTGTGGGTGGTGGCTGGAGAGCTTGGGCAGCAACAGCCCAAACCTTCTTAGTGGGGCCCAGAGATGAAATCGTGCTCCTCTGAGCATTACGAAGATAACTTTTACACACCATATAGGGCCTCTGCTGGGTTGTGCTAGGGGCAATGTGCCCTGCTCAAACAACAGTTAATGATAGGACTCCATTTGCGTATATTGTGAGGCTTCTCAGCTGCCCAAGAAAACAGCAGTGTTAAAATAGTCATTGGGCAGCAACAAGCAGTAAATAAACCACGAGCATTTTAACTCCTGCTCCACCCAGTTTCCACCAAAAATTTGCTAAAAATGAAGATTGGTTTGAACACTACTGATAAATACAATAAAAGCAAAATACTGCAGATGCTGGAAATCTGAAATAAAAACAAAAAGTGCTGGAAATACTCAACAGGTCTGGCAGCATCTGTGGAGACAGAAGCAAGTGACCTTTCATCAGAACTGGCAAAGGTTAGAAAAGAATTAAGTTTTAAGCAAGTGAAGGGGAGGGGGGAGGTGAGGAGAGAACAAAGGGGAAGGTGTTTGATAGGGCAGGAGAGGTTAAATAACAAAGCTGTCCTGGGACAAAAGCAAAGAGTGTGTTAATGCTTGTGGTGAAAGACAAAGCATTAGTCCAGATAGAGTGTTAATAGCAGAATAATGAGCAGCTCTGACTACATGAAAAGCAGGCACATGGTTAAAAAATAAAATATTTTTTAAAAAAGGCCAGTTATGCTCTGAAGTTATTGAATTCAATGTTCAGTCCGCAAGGCTGTAGCATGCCTAATCGATAGATCAGTCTGCTCTTTGACTTGCGTTGATGTTCACTGGAACACTGGAGCAGGGCAAAGACAGAAATGCTGGCATGAGAGCGGGGTGGGGGTGGGGGGAGGGTTGGTGTGTTGAAATGGCAAGCAACTGGAAGCTTGGGGTCATGCTTTCGGACTGAGCGGAGGTGTTCTGCAAAGTGGTCACCCAATCTGCATTTGATCTCCCCAGTGTCGAGGACACTGCATTGTGAGCAGAAAATACAGTATTCTACATTGAAAGAAGTACAAGTAAATCGCTGCTACCCCTGTAAGGAATGTTTGGGGCCTTGGATAGTGAGGAGAGAGGAGGTAAAAGGGCAGGTATTACACCTCTTGTGATTGCATGGGAATGTGCCATGAAAAGGGGACGAGGTGTCAGGGATAATCGAGCAGTGGACCAGGATGTCGTGGAGGGAACGATCCCTTCGAAATGCTGACAGGGGTGGGGAGGGGAAGATGTATTTGGTGGTGCCATCATGCTGGAGGTGGCGGAAGTGGCGGAGGATGATCCTCTGGATGTGGAAGCTGGTGGGGTGGAAAGTGAAGACCAGGGAAACCCTGTCGCAGTTCTTGGAGGGAGGGGAAGGCGTGAGGGCAAAATGCGGGAAATGGGTCTGACAGGGTTGATGTCCTTGTCAACCACAGTGTGGGGTGGGGTGGGGGGGTGCAATCCTCGGTTGAAGAAAAAGGAAGACATATCAGCAGCGCTGTTGTGGAAGGTTGCATCATCAGAGCAGATGCGTCGGAGACAGAGAAACTGGGAGAATGGAATGGAATCCTTGCAGGAGGCAGGTGTAGTGTAGTGAACGTGTAGTCGAGGTAGCTGTGGGAGTCGGTGGTCTTACAATGAATATTAGTAGACAGCCTATCTCCAGAGATGGAGACAGAGAAGTCAGGGAAGGGAAGTGTCGGAGATGGACCAGGTAAAGGTGAGGGAAGGGTGGAAATTGGAAGCAAAGATGATAAAGTTTTCCAGTTCGGGGCGGGAGTAGGAGACGGAACCGATACAGTCATCAATGTACTGGAAAAAGAGTTGGGGGAGGAGGCCTGAGTAGGACTGGAACAAGGAATGTTTGACATATCCTACAAAAAGAGAGGCATAACTAGGACCCATGTGGGTACCCATAGCAACAACATAGTTGCTGTAACAGAAAGCACACAGCCAATAAAAGAGTCTTGGACATAAATTATATTTTGGTTTTTATTAATGGCAAGATTGAATTATATGTGACTGACACTTGTATGTACAATTCTTAGCTGCTGGACAAGGGCACATTGGCTGCCTGCAATGGCTCATAGAAATGGGAGGAGATCATCACATCAGAAATGATGCTGGAGAGACACCAAAGGACGTGGCTAAAAGGTAGTCAGTATTAGTTTTAGAATCTGGAGTGCTATTAGAAATGATGATCTTCTAACTACATCTGTAATGATGGGCCAAATTTTCATCTTGTGAGACCATATCTTGTACCATATCCAGCAATATGAGAAATTTGAGACTTTGCTTAGTCACTACCAAATATTTCATTTTAAAGTTATTTTAATAATTTGTGTTTCAGACAGGTTTTTGGGGAAAAACATTTTTGACTAACATCAGACAAGTTTTTCACAAAGTGAGAAATAGAAGGTGGTGATCTTTTACAGTAACAATGGTTGAGTGGTTTGTGCAGATCAATGAAGATTCAAAACCCTTGTGATAACTTAATAGAGTGCCAATAACTGAGTATAATTTATGAGTGTGCTGAACATTTTACTACAGTTCAAGAATCAAAGGAAATGTGGTATACTGTTAAAATACCTCATTGGTTACAGTTACACCGTAAGAATAACCTGAAATAAAATGACATGTGTTATGGACAGGTGAAAAATAATAGGAATGGTTCCCTCTTTTTCACCCCTTGACTGACTGAAGACAGAGTCTTTTTACAAAAAGAAGTGTTTTTAAATACTGAATGCTTTAATTGGCAAGAACAGACAAATGATAGGTTTTATTGTAAGTTTAAAAAAAATGTCTAGTATACAATACCCAAAATATACGCAACAACACCCACTCTTGCACTCACACAGATGCGCTGCACTCAAGAAAAGATAGAGATTATAAAGATAACATGCGTTAGGTCTGATGATTTTTAAAGAGTTCTCTCTTAAATTTGCTTTTCCCCGGGGTGAAGACTTGAAATGTTGCTGGCCTGTAATCTATTCCTTTGTTCACTGAAGAAAGATTTGGGAGGTTCAGAAAGATGGATGCGTTGTTGCAGTCTTTTTTTGTTATAATCCAGGCAAAGGTCAATGGCAAAGTCCTGGTACGATTTCACAGGTGGGGAATTGAAGGCCCAAACTCCAGTCTCTGCCTACATTTAGGGCAAAGCTGGTATTCTTAGGTAGGGTACTTTCTCTTAGATGGCATAAATGGACCTGCTTTGTCTGCCCAGAAAATGCCTTTATTAAAGCTCCTTATCAGAAACCTAGTTTCTATCATTTGACAATAGTTTCTCTTTCCATGGCCCTTAGAACATAAGAACATAAGAAATAGGAGCAGGAGTAGGCCATTCAGCCCCTCAAGCCTGTCCCACCATTCAATTAGAACATGGCTGATCTGTTCCAGGCCTCAACTCCTCTTTTGGGGCTGCTCTGCCTAACCCTTGACTCCCCGAGATTTCAAAAATCTATCTACCTCCTCCTTAAATACATTTAGTGACCTAGCCTCCACAACTGTCTGAGGCAGAGAATTCCAGAGATTCACCACCTTCTGAGAGAAGAAATTCCTTTGCATCTCAGTTTCAAATGTGTGCCCCCTTATTCTGTAACTATGTCCCCTAGTTCGAGATTTTGCCACTAGTGGAAACATCTTCTCAACATCTACCCTGTCAAGCCCCCTTAAAATCTTATATGTTTCTATAAGATCACCTCTCATTCTTCTAAACTCCAATGAATAAAGGCCTAACCTGTTTAGCTGTTCTTGACCCCTTCATCCCAGGAATCAGCCTAGTGAACCTTTTCTGAACTGCCTCCAATGCTAATATATCTTCCTTTAAATACGGGGATCAAAACTGTACGTAGTACTCCAGGTGTGGCCTCACCAACACCCTGTACAGTTGTAACAAGACTTCCCTATTTTTAAACTCTAACCCCCTAGCAGTAAAGGCCAAAATTCCATTTACTTTCCTAATTACTTGCTGCATCTGCATGCTAACCTTTTGTTTTTCATGTACAAGAACACCCAGATCCCTCGGTACTGCAGTATTTTGTAGTCTTTCTCCATCTAAATAATAATCTGCCTTTTTATTCTTCCTACCAAAGTAGATTACCTCACACTTTCCCACATTGAACACCATCTGCCAAGTTTTTGCCCACTCACTTAACCCATCTATATCCCTTTGCGGATTCTTTATGTCCTCATCACAACATGCCTTCCCACCTATTTTTGTATTGTCAGCAAATTTGGATACACTACACCCTGTCACTTCCTCTAAGTCATTAATATAGATAGTAAATAGTTGAGGCCCTAGGACCGATCCTTGTGGCACCCCACTAGTTACAGCTTTCCAACCTGAAAATGGCCCATTGATCCCGACTCTCTGTCTTCTGTGTGTTAGCCAGTCCTCAGTCCATGCCAACACATTATCCCCAATACCCTGAGCTCTTATTCTGTGCAATAACCTTTTATGTGGCATGTTATCAAACGTCTTCTGAAAATGCAAATACACTACATCTACTGGTTCCCCTTTATCCATTCTGCTTGTTATAACCTCAAAGAACTCTAACAGATTTGTCAAACATGATTTCCCTTTCATAAAACCATGTTGACTCTGTTGGATTGCATTATGCTTTTCTAAATGTCCTGCTATTTCTTCCTTAATAATGGACTCTAGCATTTCCCCAATGACTGATGTTAAGCTAACTGGTCTGTAGTTTCCTGCTTTCTGTCTCTCTCCTTTCTTGAACAGCGTCACGTTAGCGGTTTTCCAATCCGCTGGTACCCTACCGGAATCCAGTGAGTTTTGGTATTTATGACCAATGCCTCCACTATCTCTGCATCCACTTCTTTTAAAACCCTTGGATACATGCTATCAGGTCCTGGCAACTAGTCTGCCTTTAGTCCCATCAGTTTGTCAAGCACCTTTTCCCACATGATAGAGTTTGTTACAAGTTCCTCCCTCCCATTTACACCCTGTTCAGCTATTATTGTTGGGATGTTTATAGTGTCCTCCACCGTGAAGACTGATGCAAAATATTGGTTTAAATTACCTGCCATTTCACTGTTCCCTGTTATTAATTCCCCAGTCTCATCCTCTAAGGGTCCCACACTTACTTCAGCAACTCTCTTCCTTTTAATACACCCATAGAAGCTCTTACTGTTTGTTTTTATATTTCTTGCCAATTTACTCTCATAATCAATTTTCTCCCTCTTTATTAGTTTTTTAGTCATCCGCTGCTAGTTTCTAAAAAAATTCCCAATCTTCTGGCCTATCACTCGTTTTCGCCATATTGTACGCCTTTGTTTTTGATTTGATACTCTCCTTCACTTCCCTTGTTATCCACAGATGGTTCATCGTTCTCTTCGAGTCCTTCCTTCTGACTAGAATAAATGTTTGCTGAGTGTTATGAAATATCTGCTTAAAAGTCTGCCACTGACTTCTACTGACTTCCCCCGTATTCTATCTTCCCAGCCCGCTTTAGACAACTCTTTCTTCATACCTCTGTATTCGTCCTTGATTAAGTTTAAGACACTGGTTTGAGACCCGAGTTGCTCACCCACAAAATGAATTTGAAATTCTACCATGTTATGATCACTTCCCCCTAAAGGATCCTTAATTATGGGATCTCTTATTAATCCTACCTCATTACACAATACCAAATCTAAAATAGCCTGTTCCCTGGAAGCAATGTATTGCTCTAAGCAACAAACCCTGAGGCACTGTACAAATTTGTCTTCCATGCTACCCTTGCCAATTTGATTTGTCCAGTCTATATGTAGATTAAAATCACCCATGATGATTGCAGTGCCCTTATTACACACCTCCATTATTTCCTGATTAATATGTTGTCCGACAGAGAGGCAACTGTTTGGGGGCCTATAGACCACTCCCACCTGTGATTTCTTTCCCTTGTTATTCCTTATTTCCACCCAAACTGATTGTACATCACTATCTATTACACCTATATCATTCCTCATCTCGCCTTAATAAAGTAGAGCTTTTCACACCCATTCTTTGGAATTTGGATTTGGAGTCAAAAAACTGCCAATCAATTGGAGCAATGCAGCTATTGCTATAGAATGGGTCATTTACAGTTTAATGATTTCTCAGGGATGTATCCAGAAAGATCATTTGTATTTTAATGACTACTTCAAGACTTGTCCAGACATGAAAATTAGCTGAAGGTTCATGTAGTTCTATGTGTATTGGCAGGAAAGGAAAGGTTAAGGAAAATCCCAAGGCTTTTTATACATATATAAAGAGCAAGAGGGTAACCAGGGAAAGGGTTGGCCCACTCGAGGACAGCGATGGGAATCTATGCATGGAGCCAGAGGAAATGGGCGAGGTGCTAAATGAGTACTTTGCATCAGTATTCACCAAGGAGAAGGACTTGGTGGATGATGAGCCTAGGGAAGGGAGTGCAGATAGTCTCAGTCATCTCATTATCAGAAAGGAGGAGGTGTTGGGTGTCTTGCAGAGCATTAAGGTAGATAAGTCCCCAGGGCCTGATGGGATCTACCCTAGAATACTGAGGGAGGCAAGGGAAGAAATTGCTGGGGCCTTGACAGAAATCTTTGCATCCTCATTGGCTACAGGTGAGGTCCCAGAGGATTGGAGAATAGCCAATGTTGTTCCTTTGTTTAAAAAGGGTGGCAAGGATAATCCAGGAAATTACAGGCCGGTGAGCCTTACGTCAGTGGTAGGGAAACTATTAGAGAGGATTCTTCGGGACAGGATTTACTCCCATTTGGAAACAAATGAACTTATTAGCGAGAGACAGCATGTTTTTGTGAAGGGGAGGTCGTGTCTTACTAATTTGATTGAGTTTTTTGAGGAAGTGACGAAGATGATTGATGAGGGAAGGGCGGTGGATGTTGTCTATATGGACTTTAGTAAAGCCTTTGACAAGGTCCCGCATGGCAGACTGGTGCAAAAGGTGAAGTCACACGGAATCAGAGGTGAGCTGGCAAGATGGATACAGAACTGGCTCGGTCACAGAAGACAGAGGGTAACAGTGGATGGGTGTTTTTCTGAATGGAGGGATGTGACTAGTGGTGTTCCGCAGGGATCAGTGCTGGGACCTTTGCTCTTTGTAGTATATATAAATGATTTGGAGGAAAATGTAGCTGGTCTGATTAGTAAGTTTGCGGACGACACAAAGGTTGGTGGAGTTGCGGATAATGATGAGGATTGTCAGAGGATACAGCAGGATATTGATCGGTTGGAGACTTGGGCGGAGAAATGGCAGATGGAGTTTAATCCGGAGAAATGTGAGGTAATGCATTTTGGAAGGTCTAATGCAGGTGGGAGGTATACAGTAAATGGCAGAACCCTTAGGAGTATTGACAGGCAGAGAGATCTGGGCGTACAGGTCCACAGGTCACTGAAAGTGGCAACGCAGGTGGATAAGGTAGTCAAGAGGCATACGGCATGCTTGCCTTCATCGGTCGGGGCATAGAGTATAAAAATTGGCAAGTCATGTTGCAGCTGTACAGAACCTTAGTTAGGCCACACTTAGAATATTGCGTGCAATTCTGGTCGCCACACTACCAGAAGGACGTGGAGACTTTGGAGAGGGTACAGAGGAGGTTTACCAGGATGTTGCCTGGTCTGGAGGGCATTAGCTATGAGAGGTTGGAAAAACTCGGATTGTTTTCACTGGAACGACGGAGGTGGAGGGGCGACATGATAGAGGTTTACAAAGTTATGAGTGGCGTGGACAGAGTGGATAGTCAGAAGCTTTTTCCCAGGGTGGAAGAGTCAGTTACTAGGGGACATAGGCAAAGTTTAGAGGGGATGTGCGAGGCAAGTTTTTTACACAGAGGGTGGTGAGTGCCTGGAACTTGCTGCCAGGGGAGGTGGTGGAAGCAGATTCGATAGCAACGTTTAAGAGACATCTTGACAAATATATGAATAGGAAGGGAATAGAGGGATATGGGCCCCTGAAGTGCAGAAGGTGTTAGTTTCGGCAGGCATCAAGATCAGCGCAGGCTTGGAGGGCCGAATGGCCTGTTCCTGTGCTGTACTGTTCTTTGTTCTTTGTCACCCGATCTCTCTCTTACTTCATTTTGTTTACAAGAAAAGTGTCAGATTCGGGTTTACATGCGAACATACGAACATATGAATTAGGAGCAGGAGTAGGCCACTCGGCCCCTCAAGCCTGCTCTGCCATTCAATAAATTCATGGCTGAACTCCACATTTCCACCTACTCCCAATAACCTTTCATCCCCTTGCTTATCAAGAATCAATCAACCTCTGCCTTAAAAATATTCAAAGACTCTGCTTCCACCAACTTTTGAAGAAGAGAATTCCAAAGACTCTCAATCCTCTGAGAGTTTAGTTCATAAGTTCATTTTATAATTCATAAGTTTGGATTGTGTGGGCGTTACACAGGGAATAAATGGTATGGAAATGAAAACTGCAATTGCATTGTCTCAAACCACTTGTATTCAACTCGAGCTCTATTCACTGCTTCTGATTCTCATCTTAGACAGAGGCTGTTGTGCTCCTGAAGGTTAATGAAAAACTGTTGCTTAATAAAAGTCTTCACTTACTTGTACAAAATGTTTATTACTTCAGATGACATAATGCTACAGAGTAAAATCTGGAAAAAACAGAGTTGGAAATGTATGATATTGAGAAACTAAGCACAGTCTCCTTGGAGGCTTGAGAGACTCCCATTGTTAGTGTTTGTGATTTGATTTCACATCCTGGTTCTGAAAATCCATGGATATTCCAGAAGACACTCCGCCTAACCTCAACAGGGATCCACTAAAATAGTCAAAGGCCTGGACACACTTAGGCTGAGATTTTGTCTTGGTGACAGAGGTCTTGACCAGTGGCAAAAGTGCTGGCGAGAGCCCACGTCGTCTCCTCTGAGGAAGGCCCGCCCGATCAAGTGCCAATTAGGCACTTAAGTGGTCAGTGGCAGGCTTTCCTGGTATCAAGGACCCCGATTGCGGAAATCCCACCTGCTGAGAGCTGTAGGTCAATCAGAGGCTGGGAGTTCTTTAACTGAGTAGCGCCATGGTGGAGACAGTGGCTGCTGTCAGTAGAGCACCCACCCAAAGCCCTGGAACCAGGCCACAGGTAAGTCAGGGTGCGAGGGATTTCACTGGGTGGGGGTCGCGGGGGAGGGGGTGTAGGGGGGGATTGGCAACAAGGGCAGGGGGTGGTTCTCAGTGGGCCACCCCCCCTTTCCAATGCTGGGTCCCTCATTCAGGCACTAATGAGCGACCTCCATCCCCACCCCCTGTCCCTGGAGCCGGCAAGCAACCTGCACGAGTTTGCTTGGCGTGCTCCCTGTGTGGTAACATGCTCACCTGCTGCTGGGCTAATTCCGGTGGCGGTGGGATGACTCCCTTAATTGGACATTAATTGCCCACTTAAGGGCCTCAGTTGACAGCGCACAGGCCTTCCTGCCCCAGACTTAATTTGGTTGCAGGCAGAAAGGTGGCGGGGTTTTTTCCCCACTCCCCGCAACCATCCCACCCGATTTTATGCTCTCCCCGCCTTCAAACACGCTGTGGGGTAGAGCATAAAATTCCCCCCATAGCGTGCTCACATTTTCAGGAAACCTTGTGGGGTGGAGTCTCTGTTTGACTTAAGCAAGGCCATTAAAAGAGGGCAAAAGGACACTGAAAGTTGAAGTTCATGTGTTCCAGGCCTTCATTGGGACTCACCATTTGGTCAGTGCAGGTACTTCAGGGTGTGAGGGATTTCGTGGGGTGTGAGTTGCAGGGGAGGGGGGGTGTAGGGGGGTTGGCAGCAAGGGCAGGGGGTAGACCAGGTGTCCTACCCAACTCACTGGTGGTTTTGGTGCCCACTTGGAGTTACTTGCCATGATCTTGTCCTGGGCTCATAAGGATTTGAATACCAGATTAATTTTTTTTAAAGATGCCCCAGTAGAATAGGGCAGCTGTACTTGGTTTCCAGGGGGACTGGTAGTAATTGCAAGAGTTAGGTTCAAACCAGAAACAGTTCTTATGCTTGTATAGGACAAATCCAGCACAAACTGACCCTTGGATTGCTACAATGCAGATTTTCCCAGTTGGCGGCTGTTAATCTCCTGGGAGGAGGCATAGATGATGATTCTGATGAAGAGCTGAATAAAGACAATCCCAGTTTCTTTGACCAACATGGGATTGAAGGGAGTACAGATAATCAGAACAACATTAGCCTGAGTGCTGGTCAGAAGAGGGAGGCAAGGAGTAAGTTGATATTCTTTGCGTGCTTTACATTAAACAATATGTAATCCTCCATTGGAATACCAGCAGGTTGAATTACTGTTCTGTTCAGGACTTGCCTACCTATCTCATTGTATTTTAAAGTGGGCTGTCGAGATTTACAGTCGCTACTATGACATTTAAAAGCAGACCCGGAAGAACAATTCAAAATTTATAAGTAATCATTTTGTCGTCTTTGTGATATAGGCACAATCCCTTCAATTTTGTTTTGGCAGAAGTTAAGTTCCCCTCTCCCCTTTTCTCTCACCCCTTCCCTGTTTCAAATCCTGTAATGGGCCCTGATGTTTTTGCCTTCCCACACCACACCTTCAACTCTCCGTAGAGCAGACGCCAAGATGATATTGGGTCTCTGAAGTGCTTACTGTGTTAAATTAGCTGGCAGTCATTTGTTTCTCCCTCCTCACAGATTGTTTCCCTATCATCTGCATGATGCATGTTCCTTTTGCTTTGAAGGAAAATTCCAAAATATGCAGCGCTAATTAATACTTTATTGTAGCGTTATTTTTCTGGAGTCTATATATTTCCTTGTTTTTCACAAATACTTATTGGTGTTTAGCTTAAAACCCAATTCCAGCATTCTCCTACTATACTTGCACATGTGGAAGCATTCTGTAATGCAATATTTTTCTCTTACTCAACATTTTGTGTTCATCAATGCAGTGAGGGCCTACGAAAAGATTGAAAACTTTGTGCGGTTATTAGAAATTGCAAAAAGCAACTACAGACAACTTGGAGGTATGCTGGAGGAAGACCAGCTCCGGAGGAAGGAAGAAAAAGAAGCAGAAAGGTAATTATCACGTGCAACCTTTTATCACTATGAAAGTAATTTTTAGAGTGTGCGCTGTCATCGGAGAAGCTCACTCCCTGCAAAAATCAGAAAATAATGGCTGTGCTGCCCATGAGTTTCTGTCCATTGAAATTAATATATGGAAATCGCCAAAGAGGTTTCCCACCACCAGCATGCAGCCTGAAAATATATGCTTAAGTAAAAGCTGAATTGATCATTCTCTTGTTAATATAGTAAACTGTTGTTTAGTACAGCAGTTTGGGAAAACAACTGTATACTTCCTGGTACCAAAATGACCAACTGTAATTTAGGGGATTAGCCTTAAATTAAACTGAATTACAGTTATATCTGCAAAGAATAGTAATAAAAAAAATTAAAGGCTTTTTATCTGAATGCTCGAAGCATTCACAATAAGAAAAATGAGCTAAGCAATCCCATAACCAACGGATCAGATCTAAGCTCTGCAGTCCTGCCACATCCAGTCGTGAATGGTGGTGGACAGTGAAACAACTAACTGGAGGAGGTGGCTCCACAAATATCCCCATCTTCAATGACGTGGAATCCCAGCACATCAGTGCAAAAGATAAGGCTGAAGCATTTGCAACAATCTTCAGCCAGAAGTGCCGAGTTGATGATCCATCTCGGCCTTCTCCCGAAGTCCCCAGCATCAGAGATGCCAGTCTTCAGCCAAGTTGATTCACTCCGTGTGATATCAAGAAATGACTGAAGGCACTAGATGCTGCAAAGGCTATGGGCCCTGACAACATTCCGGCAACAGTGCTGAAGACCTGTGCTCCAGAACTTGTCGTGCCCCTAGCCAAGCTATTCCAGCACAGCTACAGCACTGGCATCTACTCGGCAGTGTGGCAAATTCCCCAGGTATGTCCTGTACACAAAAAGCAGGACAAGTCCAGCCTGGCCAATTACCGCCCCATCAGTCTACTCTCAATCATCAGTAAAGTAATGGAAGGTGTCGTCGACAGTGCTATCAAGCGGCACTTGCTTAGCAATAACCTGCTCACTGGTGCTCAGTTTGGGTTCCACCAGGGCCGCTCAGCTCCTGACCTCATTACAGCCTTGGTTCAAACATGGACAAAAGAGCTGAACTCATGAGGTGAGGTGAGAGTGACTGCCCTTGATATCAAGGCAGCATTTGACCGAGTTTGGCATCAAGGAACCCTAGCAAACCCCAGTTAATGGGAATCAGGGAGAAAACTCTCTGGTTGGAGTCGTACCTAACGCAAAAGAAGGTAGTTGTGGTTGTTGGAGGTCAATCATCTCAGCTCCAGGACATCACTGCAGGAGTTGCTCAGGGTAGTGTCCAAGGTGAACCGTCATCAGCTGCTTCATCGATGACCTTCCTTCAATCATAAGGTCAGAAGTAGGGATGTTTGCTGATGATTGCACAATGTTCAGCACCATTGGCGACTCCTCAGATACTGAAGCAGTCCGTGTAGAAATGCAGCAAGACCTGGATAATATCCAGGCTTGGGCTGATAAGTGGCAAGTAACATTTGCGCCACACAAGTGCCAGGCAATGAACATCTCCAACAAGAGAGAACCTAACCATCTCCCCTTGCCATTCAATGGCAATACCATCGCTGAATCCCCCACTATCAACATCCTGGGGGTTACCATTGACCAAAAACTGAACTGGAGTAGCCATATAAATACCGTGGCTACAAGAGCAGGTCAGAGGCTAGGAATCCAGCGATGAGTAACTCACCTCCTGACTCCCCAAAGCCTGTCCACCATCTACAAGGCACAAGTCAGGAGTGTGATGGAATACTCTCCACTTGCCTGGATGGGTGCAGCTCCAACAACACTCAAGAAGCTCGACACCATCCAGGACAAAGCAGCCCGCTTGATTGGCACCCCATCCACAAACATTCACTCCCTCCACCACCGGCGCACAGTGGCAGCAGTGTGTACCAACTACAAGATGCACTGCAGCAACGCACCAAGCCTCCTTAGACAGCACCTTTCAAACCCGTGACCTCTACCACCTAGAAGGACAAGGGCAGCAGATGCATGGGAACACCACCGCCAGCAAGTTCCTCTCCGAGCCACACACCATCCTGACTTGGAACTATATTGCCATTCCATCACTGTCGCTGGGTCTAAGTCCTGGAACTCCCTTCCTAACTGCACATGGACTGCAGCAGTTCAAGAAGGCAGCTCACCACCTTCTCACTAAAGCTTGGGGCATCCACCGCAAAGGCTCAATGGGGAAAGACAGCTGTGTAAAGTCCTCCCACCATAGTGAACTGAGGGGCTGGATCCATGGGAAACCCTTTGGGCTGTATACACCAAATATGGGTTTGCCGTAAAACTTATACGGCATGTAAAATGGAATGGAAAGGTTGTGAGGCAACTCACTCCTGTATTGAAGAAAACTGATTTTCCTTTGCACTTTTTGGAATGTCAACTGGGTGCTGTTTTGAACTGTTTTGTAATGTATTTTTGTTTTTACAGATTTTTATGAATAATGTATATTTTTGGAGAAAAAAATGTTCAGAGGGACTTGGCTGTACTTGTACAAGGAACACAGAAAGTTAGCATGCATGTACAACAACCAATTAGGAAGGCAAATGGCATGTTTCCCTTTATTGCAAGGGGATTGGAGTACAAGAATAAGGAAGTTGTAAAGGGCTTTGGTCAGACCACAACTGGAGTACAGGGTAGAGTTTTGTTCTCCTTATTTAAGGAAGGATATACTTGCATTGGATGCGGTACAGTGAAGGTTCACTAGATTAGTTCCTGGGATGAGAAGGTTGTCCTATGATGAGAGGCTGAGTAAATTGGGCCTATACCCTCTGGAGATTTGAAGAATGAGAGATGATCTCATTTAAACTTAAAAGATTATGAAGGTGTTTGACAGGGTGTGTTAATGGTGTGTTGAAAGACAAAGCATTAGTACATTTAGGATGTTAACGGACTGTACTAATGCTTTGTCTTTCAACCATTAACATATTGTTTGCTTTTGCTCCACGACCTTCTGGTCAGCTATTCTGTGACCTTGTCCTATCTACACCTCCTTTGTTATCTCTTGCCCCATCCCCGCTTTACTTGCTTATAACCTTTTTACATTTCTAATATTTGCCAGTTCTGAAGAAGGGTCACTGACCTGAAACGTTAACTCTGCTTCTCTATCCACAGATGCTGCCAGACCTGCTGAGTATTTCCAGCATTTCTTGTTTTTATTTCAGATTTCCAGCATCCGCAGTATTTTGCTTTTATTAAAGTTAGAAATGTAATAGGTTTTAAGTAGGGCACCTTGGGAGAGTGGAAAAAGAACAAAAGGGAAGGTCTTTGATAGGGAGCCATTAAATGAGAAAAGAGTTGTTGGGGCAGTGCCAAAGGGACAAGTAAAGAGACAAAAGATGTGTCCAGAGGAGCCGTAAATGACAGAATCTTGAACAGCTGCCATCGGAAGGCAAAATAAGAGGGGGAAAAAAATGAAAAACAAGATTAAGGCAGCAACATAAGTTTAGTTACAAGCTTGCAATCTAGATTGGAAGAATGCTACTCCTGGGGATGAAGGGAAGAACTTAGAATCCAGAACTGTTTTTAACTAAGGTTCATTGTGCTTTTGTAAGATGAGCAGGTATCCTGACAGATACCTGCCATAGTGGGTCCCTGATATAAAAGAGCCATGAATGCTCCCCATTGCCTCTTTATGAATCTGGTGTCATTCTTTTCTGTAAGGCACAGAGACAGTCTGTGCTGAGTCAGCTGCAGCCAGGGTAGCAGTTAGGCTGTTGCAATTAGCAGCAGCAACCCTCAGCTAAGAAAAAGATCATCAGCCAAGACTTCCACTCTTGATCATTGTACAGCAAAGTGCACACATGTAGAGGTTGTGTCAGGACTCAGCTGTAAGTTTTGCCATAGTTATATAAGATTCCTGGCACTGACTGTCAAAGCTCACAGTGTTTAGAATTTTTTTTCTTGGGTGGGGAGCAGCATTTAGAAAATATTTCTCATGTAAGGAAGGTGATGATGTAGAATGGCGTTTTCTTTTGCATAGAATGCTGCAGGAGTTGCGGGCTCAACTGGAGTATGAGCGCTTGCGCCGGGAGAAGCTGGAGTGTCAGCTGGATGACTGTCGAGCTGAGATAGGACATTTGAATCAGTGTCTGGAAAAGCTGAAGACATCTGATGGCTCTGTGGTGAGTTGGTTATACTAGTTCAGCTGGTTTGAAGCTTGCTTGTATTTTAGGAGAATCTTAACAAAGTAGGACCTTTGCTGCAAATAGAGACATGTTGCCGAAGCTTTTCGTCTTGCACTCATCAGGACAATCGCAAGAATAACCAATGCAAGGGAAAACAACAACTTATACTGCATGAGAAGAGAGTGCTGATTGATTGGCAAGTGAACTCTGATTGGTAGAGGCATTACCATGGCAAATGCATCAGTTTAGGGTGACTGACAGTTAACTGCCAAGCTTTGTTTAAAATTTAAACCAGGCAGCTTGACTCTGATTGGTCAAGGCATTGCCTGAGGAATGAACCAGTGAATGGCTGTCACTTATTTTGTTCAGCTGAAACAAGCGCAATGTTTGTACATATTCATTCTATTTGCAAAGAACAGGGCCCTGTGTATTAATATATGTAGTTTCCAGTATGCACAGATGCGCCACACTGTGACCCCTACTGACAATCGTAAATTGGCTGTCAGCGTAATTCTTAACACACTGAGGATTATTCAGCAAATGTTGTCCAATCGCGGAATCACATCTAATGTTGGACACTGTGTTTTGAGTTTTGCAAACACGGGCTGGTTGGGTATGGCCTGTACTTTGCCCGTTGTGAACAGCAGAAGGGACATGTTGTTTGAGACTGTTTATAAAACATTTTTGGTTTTCTTTGATTTTACTTACCAATATATGCCCTCTCTTTGCTTTCTTTGATTGGCCAGGTTAGATTTCTGATATTTTTCATGTAGATGGGACTTGATCAAACTTCCACGTTATCGAGTAGATCTAATATCACAGCTGCATTTAAACAGCATGGCTAGGTGGGATGGTTAGTTTTTGTCTCTGCTCATCTGCTGAAACCTTCATCCAAGCCTTTGTTACCTCTAGACTTGACTACTCCATTGCTTCCTGGCTGGCATCCCACCTTGCAATCTCTGTAAACTTTATTAGAGTGGCTTTGCAGGGTGGTTAGTTCTGTTATGCTTGTCTTTGACAATGTGGCTGAGGTGACGTCAGGGTCCATAACCATCACTGTGTCCAGTGCACTCAGCCGCTTCTGAATGTCACAAGGAGTGAACCAAATTGTCTGTTAAAATGATGGGACCTTAGGAGGAGCCTGAATGGCATTATCTGCTTATCACTTTATTCTGAAGACCTTTGCAAACACTTCATCCTTGTCTCTTGCACTCACATACTGGGCTCCATCATAGTTGATGATGGGAATGTTCATGAAGCCTTCTTCGCCTCTGTTCTTGACTGGGTGTTGTAGGACTTATAGATCTTTGTTCCAATGTTTGGTTGTGGACCACTTAGTTCTCTATGGCTTTCTGCTTTTGTTTATCACTGTGTATCACGGGGATGGTGCCACATTCTAAAGTATGCCTGCTACGGCTTTTGACATGTCCCTCTACATTCTGTGTAGGTGGGTTGGTGAGGTAAAGGTCAACTAGGTTACTGTGTGGGTCTTGTTGCTCAGTTGGTAGCACAATTGCCTATGAGGCAGAAGGGTCCAGGTTCGAGTTACACTCCAGGTCTATCAGTCTGTTAATCAGCCTCTGAATCCTTCCATTACTCCACATTATTGTCCAAGGGAAAGATTGTGAGGATATAAAAAACAGCTAGGTTACTCACTTGTGTTGGTTCACTCACTGTGTGATGGAGGTCAGGTTTTGTAACTATGCCCTTCAGGAGTCGGTCAGCGATGGTACTAATTAGCCATTTTTTAGTATTGGACATTGAAGTCCCCATCTCAGGGTACATTCTGCTCCTGTCCTCCCTCAATGCTTCCTCCAAATGATGTTCAACGTGGAGGAGTGTTGATTCATCAGTTGGGGGGGATTGTAGATGGTAGTTAGTCTTGTTTGACCTGAAGATTTCAGACTTAATGAGATTTAGAGTAAATATTGAGGCCTCCCAGGACCGAGCCCACCCAACTGTATATCCCTTTGTCCTCACCTCTCATCCTGCTGTTTGGGCAGGATATACCAGGGATGCTGGTGGAGCTGTCTGGGATGTTGGTTGATAGATGTTACTCCGTGAGAATGATTGTCAGGCTGGTAATCTGTGGGACAGTTCTTCCAACTTGGGCAGCAATCCTTAAATTTTAAGATGCCTTTACAGAATTGACTGGATTCGGATTGCCTGAGTTCTGCAGTGATTGTTTACAACTGAATGTCTTGCTAGGCCACTTTAGAGTATATTAAGAGTCTGCCATGTAGTGTAAGACACCAGACTGGTTAGGTTAGGTGTGGCAAGATTCCTACCTGAGGACATTAATGAACCAGTTGCATTTTTAAGACAACCTTGCAGCTTTGATAGTCATTTGTCCTGGTGCTAGCCCATAATTTACTAGATTTTTGATTGTATAGTGTTAATTGTATAATGTTATTGCTGTGCATCAGTAGAAGTGCACAGTTCTTGCAAGCAGATAGTGTGTACCAGAGCTTCATTTTTTTTTGCTAGGTCAATTTATACCTATTTTTCCTTTGCAGGAAGAGAGTTTTGAAGAGCCAGGTAAAGAGAAAAAAAAAGTAAAGAAGAAGCAGACGGTCAATTCTGGAGGTGTGTTTGTGCGGCGTCTCCTCGACAGGAGCAGCGCCAACCCCAGACCTCTCTGACATCACATGTTCAAAGTTACCATCAGATCCAGATTATAGTCTCACTTGCACATAAATTGCTCCCTTATTTTGCAGTCTCTTATTAAAAAAAACTGACAGTCACTGTCTTATTTTGCAATATAGGAATTTTGGAACACATTTTGTTGGTTGTTAATATTTGTTATTTTCCTGATCATTTTATTTTACTTTAAAATTGTTTTATGTATTTATTCAGTAACTTTTCCATTTTTAAATCAGTAATTTTACACAATATAATTCAAGTACTTCTACATCAGGTCACTCGCATTCATCATGTGAATCAAATATCATCTGCACTGTCATCTAATTTGACCTGTGGTGCTGAATATAATTGATGTCCTTAATTTAGATGCAAAATTACATCACAGAATAGCTATAATAATTTGGTATTGGCATTTGCAGAAATATATTAATACTTGCAATTATGAAGAAAAGCCTTTCAATTTGTACTTTAAAAAAAAATCATATTTTTTGCAAAATGTTACATTTATAATAGCATTGCTGAAGCTTTAAAAACATATCACTAAAACATAACATGCCAAGTTTAGGCTAGAGACTTCTGAAGGTGTAAAAAGCTCTGATTGGTTCTTGCTCCATTCTATTTTGCTAGCCATGAGTGGAGGTTCTGTGCTGAGACGGGGGGGGGAGTGGAAAGAGGAAAAGTGAAGGAATGAGAGGTGTGAGAAGGGAGTAGGAGGGAAAAGGAGGGTGGATGAGGGGGGAGAATGAGTAAGGATGGGGAGGATGAGGAGTGTATGGGGAGAATAGAAAGAGGTGCTCCCTTGATAGAGGCAACATAAAAATTAAAAATAAACTCCACTTTGAGCATAGGCGACTTATGCTGCAGCCGGGGGCAGAGGGGTGCCTGGCCTGTTTATTACGTCAGGAGCTGGTGCCTAAACATAAGCAGCTAGTTAGGGGCTAGGAGGAGAATGACAGCAGCTGCAAGGGCTGTCATCTGAACAAGGTTTACCATTATCACTACCTGGAGGAACTCAGAACGATTAGTGACATTGCAGGGCAAAAGTGAAATTGAAAATTTCAAATACATTTAAAATTTAATGTAATCTTTCATCCTTATGTATTAAACTTACCTTTACCAAAATAGCTGACACCACAGTAGGCTCAGAACTTCGGTCTGCTCTGCAATGCTGCCTGATGACCAGTGCCTGTTGCTGTATGTAGTCTGACATCAGTGCTTGGCATTTTCTTAGGAGTTCTCCTGATTGGCTGCCATAATGTTGGCAAATTCTGTTTACACATATGCATGGACAGGGTTTTTATGATCTAGCAGCCACCAATCGGGAAAGCCCTCCAGGAAATTTGCCCAAGTCTTTCAATCCCATCTTGTAACTGATGTTAGATTCATAGTTTATACAACAGGAGGCCATTCAGCCCTTTTGAAAGTTATGTTTTAATCTGCTTCCATCGCTGTTTCACATATTGCATTCCTGATTGTAACTTGGCGTAAAATAAAATTGTCCTCATATCCCTCCTTTGACAATGATGTAAATCGGAATCCACTGGTATTGACCCTCCCGCCAGCGGAAACAGTTTCTCCCTATCAAAACCCTTCATAATTTTGAACTCCTCTATTAAATCTCCCCTTAACCGTCTCTGCACCAAAAGAACAATCCCAGCTTCTTTAGTCTCTCCAGGTAACTGTAGTCCTTCATCCCTGGTGCCATTCTAGTAAAGCTCTGCACCTTCCCCAAGGCCTTGTCATCCTTCCTTAACTTATGGTTGGGAATTTGGATGCCAAGTTGCAAGCAGTTTGAAGGTGGCTGTTGACAGTTACTGAGCCCATCTGTGTGAGGGACAATGGCCGTAATTTTACAGTGGATGGATGGGAACCAGACTCCGACGTGAAAGTCAGTGGTGAACCCGCTTCCGCCTAGCCTAGGGATCCGTCCCATATTTTACAGATCCCCAGGCTTTAATTGTCCCGAGGCGGGACTTCCATCCACTTGAGGGAGGAGGTCCAGCCTCAGTGAGCTGCCGGCCAATCAGTGGGCTGGCAGCTGTTAGTCCCAGCAGCACCACTGGGAGCAGTGGCCACTGCTGGGACTGCAGCCAAGCCGACGCCATGGATCAGGGAGGGAAGGTAAGTAGGGGCATGCCTCACCAGGGGGATTGGTCCTTCCCTGGTGAGGCTGGAGTGGTCCTTTGGGGGGAGGGGGGTGTCTTGGGTCTCGGGGGTGGGTTCAGAGGCGGGGCAGCCCTCAATCAGGCACCCTGTGCCTGACTGCCATGCCCCCTTACCCCGGGGCGCGGAAAGGCTGGCAGCTATCGCTGGGCGGCCTTTCACGTCCCCAGCACACCCACTCGTCACGGTTAAAATACCTGTGGAGGCGGGCGAGGGCCCGTTTCCCACCCCCGCCTGACCGCCGTAAACTTGTCCAGAGGTGGAATCGGGGTGGGTAGGCCTCCTGGAGCCTGCCGATCAATTTTACACCGCCCCCTTGCCACCAACCGACCTGCTGGGGCAGTGTAAAATTCTGGCCAATATCAGAGGATGGAAGTCAATGGGGTCAGCGGGGATTGTTGTGGGGAAAATTGTTAGGTGTGAGCAAGGAAATTCTATGCAGTGACTATTCTGTTGTTCAACTGAAGAGCAAGGAACTAGAGATTTAGGTTGGAATGGGCTGTGTTGGCCAAGCCACTACTGTTAACAAGTGGCCTGGGAGGATTAAGACAAATCTAAAATAAAATGTACTCAAATGTTGAAATATCAAGACGTAAATAAATTTTTTTAAGCTGCTTAGTCCAAAGAAAAAGCTGGCTGATACTGCAAATACTTTGATGCAGAGGCACCTGGTGGCCAGGCAGTGGAACTGCAAAGCAGATTCAACTAGACATTACTGACATTTGCTAAGACTTTAACACTGAAAATCCCATCACATCATTGCACCACCTTTACATAGAATATACAGCACAGAAACGGGCCATTTGGCCCAGTCAGTCCATGCTGCTGTTTATGATCCACTGTAAGTGTCACAGCTATTGCAAGTAAATCAAATGGATAAGTTGTCATGACGACAGTTGATGTGGGTTTTCAATGTATTTTGATGGGGGGTGAAGATCAGCTGCAGCCTAAATGCTGCTGGAATAAATGTAAAACAACATTTTAAAAAATGTTTTTGAATTTGGGTCTGGGGCTGCCCACATCCCAAGAATAAATTTAAAAAAAAAGTTATGCCAGGGAGCCAGCATTAGTCAAGTGGAAAATCCAACACATAATGTGTGTGTATTTACATTTCCTGTGGCATTGTACTTTGAGTGAAAACCAAATGTCTTCAGGTAAAGTGTGGTTAGAAGGGAGGGAATATTTGAATCAGGGTGCATGGCATAATCCAGACCCTGATTTAAAGTTCTAAATTCTGCCCTTAGTTTTGTATTGCTGTTTTAAAATGCCCTCATTTACATTGTTTATGGCCCTGGATCTGGATGGACCAAATCATCTGTTTTAGTTTTAGTTCAAATTGTTTTGATGACAAATAAAAGACAATATGTATAAAATTAAAAAAACAAGGCAGTGGTATAAATATACTATCCGTTGTTGCCTTGGAACTGCTATGTGAACTGGAGTTGAATACAATCTTGTGTTGATCATCCATTATTTTATTGTGATTTAAAGCTCTACAAGATTATACAACACAGATATTTTAAGTGAAAATGAATTCATATGTTACTAAAGGAGCAAATGCTTGTGAATAAAATACATAGACAAGTATCAGCTCCATAGCTAACATCCACAGGAATAATGCAAATAAACTAATTGCCATTAAGATAATTTTTATGATGATGTATCTGCAGCAAGTCACAAAAGTATAAATAAACTCCACTTTGTGAATGTTACAGCATAATGAATGTATATGTGAAACAAAGTAACTTCAGTGACAATCTGCACATCTGTAAACTCGTGTAAATTCCTAGTGATATCTGTACTTGAATGGTGTAGAGGGGTTAACCATGCAACCATCAGGGCTTTTTAAATGTGTTTATGAATCTTAGAAATAAATTAGAGCTGTCACATACTTTATTCTGCGAAACAGAAGGCAGGTGTGGAGCTATGACGGGGGGGAGGGGTAGTGGTCACTTTCAGATCTTCATACTCAGGATAGTTTGTGCAAGCTCCTACAATAGTATATCTAACACTATACATATTGATGGGATGGATACTGGAGTTACTTCCTTTAACCCTTTCATTTCTTCTAGTGATTTGTTGTTTTATGAACATATAGTACAATGTAGTTAAATAAGCTCACTTAGTTTTTTTTTTAAAAGGGGAATGTTAGTCTTGTGACCTCACTATCATATTTTTGTTTATATGACAATTATTCAAATAGATTTCACTTACTGTGATGGTTTCTCTACCACAAAGGACTCTTTTAAGTACCGATTTTATTTTAAACTGTTAATCTTTGCTGATTCTCCAAATACATGCTATAATTGCTGCCATTTCTCAACACCAACAGTAACAAGAATACATTGTATAAACCAGTACCTTGTACCGAGAAAACTATTTGTTCCCACATATACATTGTAACTGTTTCCATAGTTACCTGGAAACTGTTGCCACGCACTGGCCTGTCAGTCTTTCTAACTTGAAATTTTGATTGGAATTGAAGATAAAAAAAGCAGGTAAAAACATTTCAGTTCAAGGTGAATACATTATTGCTGTGCACCCAAGTATCAGCAACCAGCACAGCCAGCTCTGCTATAAAATGCATAGAGAGGCTAAAAGTCCCCCAGCCTCAAAGCAGCACCCAATACTGAATCTCAACACATTTATGGTACTCAAAGAAGCTACTAAATGATGTAGTTTTGTCCTGTGATCCCACTCTCACTAGCAATGAGTTAAGAACACCCAAACTTATTTCATATGGGATCCTTATGACCAACAGAGGCAGCAGGATTGAATCCCCATCACTATCCAGTTTTTGGAATCATTTGCAAACATAATTAACATTAACGTAACATAAATTTTCCGACAATCCATTCTTTTCAGGAAAATCCAAGTATTTTATGTGGAATTCTCTTCGAGATCATTAAGCACAGATCCATTTCCTGAACCTCCCACTGTGTGTTGCTGAAGATCATCTTTCATTTTCTATTTTTGCCACAACCGATAAAATCCTAAGGCTATTGCTAGGCAGGTGAAGACAGATGCTGTATAACAATAAAGCAAAACAGAATTAGATAAATTTACACTTTTCTATAAAGCTAAACTCCAAATCATATAATTTCAGGATGTACAAATGGCTGATTGGACCGGAACAGAGGCATGCATAAAGAAAAACACTGTCGCATGGGGCAAAAGCATCGAAATAAACAATCTGCTAAATTTAGAGCAAGTTCTGTTTTGGGTGCTATTTGCATTAGAGGCATGGGTTAAAGTGTGCTGGTATGGTTGAGTATATACTGTTCCAGATGTTGGCTGAATCAACACTTATAATATCACCTTTTAGTCAGCCCTTTTTTCCCCCATTTGCCACCCCTGATCTTAAGCTTAGCAAAAAGCTGAGATTGTTTGTATTGCATTGGCTCAATTCCTTTCTCTGTTTGGCAAATGCGCCCAGATTGGCTCCAGTGTTACTGCAAGTAGGTTGCTTGTATTTAGAGTTTAAATTTCACATTTTAAAACTTTAATCTCTCACTCCTGACTGAACCCACTCTTCTTGGTCCTGTTGGCTCAGATGGTTTTGTTGTTTCTGTAGCCACCACTGGTTTGGACTCTGTGGCTGTGCTGCTTCCACTCAGACTGCTAATTCAGAAACAATTGTCTTTTTACTGTCACTCCCCTTGTTGGCATCAGCACCATCAATTATTGCTCTGGTCCCAGCAATGCATTGGATCCCATGGTCACTCTATTCCCACTGCCTCAGATCCACAAGGCCTTATCAATACAACAAGTACAGCTTGCATTTATATAGCACCTTTAAAATAGCAAACATCCCAAGACACTTCATAGGAGTGTTATGAAACAAAATTTGACACCGAGCACCTAAGAAGGTAATAGATTCTCAGAGAGGTGGCCAAAAACTTGGTCAAAGAGGTAGGATTTACGAAGTGTCTTAAAAGGAGAGAGGTAGAGAGATGGCAAGGTTTAAGGAGGGAATTCCAAAGCACAGGGTCCAGGCAGCTGTACACACAGCTGCCATTGGTGGAGCAATTAAAATTGGAGATGCAAAACAGGCCAGAATTGATGAAGTGCAGAGATCTTGGAGGGTTGTAAGGCTGAAGGAGGTTCCAGAGATAGGAGATGGGGGCAGGGGAAGGTGGAAGGATTTGAAAATAAGGGTAAGAATTTTAAAATTTAGGCGTTGCTAGACCAGAAGCCAATGTATGCCAGTGAGCACAGGGCTGTTCGGCCAATGAAATATGGTGGGAGTTAGGATGTGGGAAAGAGAATTTTAGATGCGGTCAAATTTCTGCAGGGTGCCAGGAGATTTTGGGTAATAGGAGAAAATAGAGAAACTTGGGCATAAATTCAAAAAGAGCCATACCCAATATCGGCATTTTAAAATTTACCTTAATTTCAAATAAAAGTAAAATGCTCCACGGTCTACTAAAAATCCCAAAATGCAATAAATATATGAAAGCAAGTTTATTTTAATTATTGAAGAATGTACACTGCCGCAGAGTTCCAAATAGTCAAGATTTAATCATCAGGCTTAATGCCTAATTAACTTTGACAGATACAAATCAGTTTAAGTTCAGCCACCAACTGACAATCAACTTGCTGATATTGGCTCTCCATTACTTGTGACGTAAAAGCTGTTTAATATACAGGTTTAGGTACGTGACCTTTAACCTCTAGGACTATGTTCAAATCCTGGGATGAAAGGTTTCTTCTGTTTATTGGCTGTGAAGATCTTAGATGAAGTAAGTGTGGGCAGTCTTAATTCAGTTCCTATTGAACATGGGCCTACAGAGCAAAACAGACCTTAAACAAGTGTTAATTAGCAAACAACAACTCAGGTTGGTGTGGAGTAATACCACACTCTTGCTATTGCGCTTGAAACACATTATTGGGGCAGAATGGATGGAGCTTTGCCACACATCTGGCTGTGTTAGACCTGACCTAAGGTGCTTGAGCAGACAATTAGTGCCAGAAATGTAAAATGCTCCTTTTTCAAGCACTGACATTGCACACCTTGTTAAGCACAATATTAAAAAAAATCTTGGTGTGGAATACCAACTTAGTATTAATTAGATACCAGTTTCATACCAATTTATTCACAGGTTAACTGGGTACAACTGTTACTCAAATTTGCTGATGTATTTGGCCCATTTCACTGACAGGGTTGTCTTATTAACAGCCAGCCATGTAAAAGATCCTACTCCTCAATCCGTTAATGAAGATTCACATGCTGATCGCTGAGAAAGAATTGCAAACACATCAAAGATTTAATGGTTGCTTTTAACTCCATGCAACAAATACTTAAGCATTAAACATTCGAAAATGTTAAACATTGACGGAATGAATAAGGCAAATATTCATGCAGGTAAGAGTCAAAGATTACCACAGCCTTCGTAATAAATTCACGTTAACCATCAGTGAGAATTGAAAGGAGCAAAAAGGTTGCTTCCAAGTATAAAGGCATGAGGAAATATTATAGAATGTTAATCTTTACAGTCTAGAAAGATGGTGTCTAAAGGAGAGCAGGAGTGATTGGGGGGTGGGGGGGTTGGTGGTGGGGTGGTGGTAATCTCACAGAAGTATATAAATTAGTCAATGGTATAATAAAATGTAAATCCAGATTATTACTTCAAAGTAAACCAGGAAAGTAGGACCAAAAGGGCATAAATGAAAATAAATTTGAAACAGATAGCAAGGAAAACATCTACTCAAGAATGATCAATGTTTAGAATAACCACTATGTAAGGCAATACAGGCAAAGACATTAGTACTTAATAAAAGAATTAGTTGCCATGATAGGACAGTTGATAAACCTGAGGGATAAGCTTCAAATGGGAAATGGTCCTTTGTTGCTTGACTTTATATTCTGATCAACTGGTCTAATGTCACAACTGATCGACAAATTTATAAAAACCTCTTTATTATATCAATGATACCACACGTATTTGGATATTTCTTGTCCTGCTGCTGGAGTCAGCACACAATATCCATTCTTCTTCCCCTTCCTGCAACATGGAGCAGGTGGAAGTCCCTACCTGCAGCCTGCCACAATACATTAATGAAGCTCTTGGGAATGGTTTAGCAGATGTAAGACCACACAAACTGATTTTATGCTCAAGCATTTTAAAGGGAATTTTAGTAGCAGAAAACAACTCTGAATTTGCTTCATGATGTAATTTATTTTTACAGTCACCAGGGACCAGATGAGCAGCAATCAGGGACCAATGACAGACAACATTTTTCAGTCACAATGTTCTCATAGGTTAAGCAGAGCACTCAAAATCAATGCACAGTATTTACCACAAACCAGTTCCAAATGAATTCCTGCCCCACATGTCCTCTCTATCCTCACTGGTCCACAACTCTAACAGATCAATCAACAAACTAGATCAACCAATCAATCAGCAGTCAGATTGCTAGAAACATTTGAAGGATCATGGGATCACTACTGGCAAATGAGATGCACAAAAGACAACAGTAACAATGGAAAAGAACAATTATTATTGGTCAATGAGATTCTTCCAACAGGACACACAATTATTCATTATTTACAGATGTAACACAATACATTGACTAGCAGTTTATTCCACTTCAGTTGAAGATCCATCAAATCGGTTTATATTGTAACTGATGTGTGGATTTTTAATGAAACAATATCCTAAAAAAGTTCAACTGATTTTAAGTGTAATCCATGTCACTTTGAACAATTTATTCATCATGAAATATTTATCTGAGGTATCAGCAAGATTCATAATGAGAAAACAATGGGAGATGCAGTTTGCATATTCTTAACCCTACAGTATTCAGTCTTCAAGACTCAGAGCCAACTGCATATCCCTCTTCCACCCCATGTGCCTTCTCCTATCAAACTAAAATAGTATGAATGTACCAGCCAGCAAGAAATTTGTAAATGTTAGTGTCACAGAGGGAAGACTCGCTGTATACGTTACTATCTCAGCTTTTAAATACTGCACAAAGGTTATACCACGGCGTGTCAAACGATGTAGTCAAATTCACAGAACTAGTCACTGTCTGTACTGGGAATATTCAGCATGCCCTCAATGGCACTTTGTCAAAACACTGCAATTAAATGATGCAATTTACATCAAAATACAGCAACGCGTTATGTGTGATCTTATAACAGAAACACTTAGCAATTATTCTCTATCCCCCCCCATTCCTTTCCCCATAAGAAAAACATGAGGATTGTAACCTTCTGAAGTTCTATTTCATAAGTTCGACCCCCTTTTTTGATCCTACCTGCAAGATACCTCATTGTTTCCAGTTTGAGAGATTCCAACATGGTCTTAAGTGAAGCCACATCTGTGTCAATTTTTTTGTTTGTTTCTGTGATGGCACGGTCTGTGTCTGAGTTCTGAAAAGGGTCCACAAAAATCACAATAAATAAATCTAAAAGGAATGATAATATTGCATTCACATGAGGTCACATTTCCATGCTCCCAAGAGCAAAGTAGGTTATCAGGCAACGAACATCGCTAAAACAGATTAGCTGGTCATTATCACATTGCTGTTGGTGGAACCTTGTTATGCACAACTTGGCTGACATGTTTCCTAGATTACAACTTTGACTACACTTCAAAAAGTACATAACTGGCTGTAAAGCATTTTGTAAAGGCCTGAGATCATGAAAAAATGCAATTTTTTTTCCATTGGTATTTTTATGTGGCTCTGCCTCCCTTTCCCATTGTACCTGGCAGTAAAACACAGGTTTCCTGGGACAGTTGCGGGGGCGGGGGGTGGGGGGAGGGAAACGAGTCTGCAGGTCAGTGGCATTGGGCCTTGTCGAGACTGGCGAATAGAGTAAGTGTGACGAACAGTATTTTCTACAGAGCCAGGAGCAGCAGCAGCAAATGCTGAGTGGGAGCGGTGCTAAGAGAGGTGTAGCCAATAAAGGGGTGAGTGAAACCTGGGAACCTAACTGTGCCTACTTAGTGAAAGATTGTTTCACTGGTGGGTGATTGAGGAACAAGTGGGCAGAGTCTGAAGATTCTTACTGGAAGGATCTTGAACTGAGGGCTATCAGTTTTATAAAAGGTATATGTAGAGGCTAGATCATTTAAAGACGAACTGGTTAACTATTTGAAAAGGAGAAATATAAAAGATCTGAGCAGAATGGGGTTAGAGGAGAAAAGGCCAGCACAGGCACTGTGGACCGAATGGCCTTCTCCCATACTTTCTTTTCTATCATTCTATGAAAACTCTGATTGTGTCTGAGCCCAAGGTGTGATCAGATATCATGTGATCAGATCATCATGTGGTCAGACCTCCAGAAATGCCTCCAACCAGAGCTGGCAATCCTACCCCTAACAAATAAACTGCTCAGTTCCCCTCCGTTCCTGCTCCTTCAGGTTGAAATTTGGTCATTAGACTTTGGATCACAAATTAAAATAATTATTTTGACACCAGCAGAAACACTTCAGCACACTGCTATATTATTTTTATGGGCTGCTATAATCATGTATGACTGGAATCAGGCTTCTTATTGTTGTTGTTATGGAAATTAATGAAACAAGTAGCTGAGAACCAAGGTATTTCTGGACCATTGGAATCCAGTCAACAGGTCCCAAAAGGGAAAAGAAAAACATGGACTCCTCCCACCACCAAACCAAGTCAAGGCCAAGAAAAAGTGTATACTTCAGAACCTTCTGTCCACCTAAATAGGATACATATCACTCAACTATAACAAAAGCAAAATTCTGCAGATGCTGGAAATCTGAAATAAAAACAAGAAATGCTGGAAATACTCAGCAGGTCTGGCAGCATCTGTGGAGAGAGAAGCAGAGTTAATGTTTCGGGTCAGTGACCCTTCATCAGAACTGACAAATATTAGAAATGTAAAAGGTTTAAAGCAAGTAAAGCGAGGGGTGGGGCAAGAGATAACAAAAGAGGTGTTGACAGGACAAGGTCACAGAAAATAACTGATCAGAAGGTCATGGAGCAAAGGCAAACGGCATGTTAATGGTGTGCTGAAAGACAAATCATTAGTACAGAAAGGGTGTTAATGGAGAGAAAACTGAACAGCCTGGCCCCAAGCATAAACATGAAAAAAAACTGTGCCTACCCACTGTTTTTTTCATGCTTGTGCTTGGAGTCAGGCTGTTCAGTTTTCTGTCCATTAACACCCTCTCTGTACTAATGCTTCGTCTTTCAATACACCATTAACACACTGTTTGCCTTTGCTCTATGACCTTCTGGTCAGTTATTTTCTGTGACCATGTCCTATCAACAACTCCTTTGTTATCTCTTGCCCCACCCACTGCTTTACTTGCTTAAAACCTTTCACATTTCTAATATTTGTCAGTTCTGATGAAGGGTCACTGATCTGAAACATTAACTCTGCTTCTCTCTCCACAGATGCTGCCAGACCTGCTGAGTATTTCCAGCATTTCTTGTATTTATATCACTCAACTATGTCTGTTGTGCACAATATTTATTTAGAGAATAATGGACAACTAACAGTGACTGAAAGAACAATCAAATCACAAGCCAGGCCTTCAGCATTTATAATGATCTTTTGAACCTGGGACCCTGTATCCATTATTCTTATAATATGCTAGCTGACCTCAAGTGGCATTGCTTATGCCAAATCAGAGGAAATGGACCACTAATTTACTAATATTTTGTCAGTTGAATACATGATTTGTAATGTTAATGTGAAAACTGCTTATCAGTGGTCTTGATTATTCTTATATTTATAAATTGACCTTATGGAATGAAAATCAGGAGGTTTCTGTAACAGATGGGCAATCTGCTCAGGCAGCAGAGAGGAAGACATACTCCTTCAAGCTGAAGATCAGGCTTTTGAGAGAGGCTGGTGCCTTGATAGAAAACATTAATAAAGGCACACAAAGAAGAACTTTATGGTTATGTGTAATTACACAACTGTAAATACGTAGGAGCAGAGTTTCAACTTTGGGTGCAATCAGGAAACTGGGTGCAAATTGCACTATTTTTTCCAAAGTGGTTCAAGTTTCTGGCCAAATACATTTGCATAATCACAAACTTAAATCTTACACCAACAAAAATTGGTTATTTATTTTCTTTGCATGAAAACATATTCATGAATGTATTTAAGAGTGGTAACTGGGTGCATTTTTATTAATACATCTGAAAATGTGTTTAATACAACAAAAAAACATTTTTAGTAAGGGTCTAGTCCTCCCGCTGTGAATAACCCCATTTTAAATGACTGAAAATAACTTAAAATATTTTGAACCACTAGTAAGTTTCTTTAGTAAATTAAATACTTATTAATAGGTAAAAACTTTTTTGTGCTTACTGTGCCAATGTGCCTAAAAAAGCAAAATTTGAAGAGCTTCATCAAACAGCCACAATCAACAGAACCTTGCCATCCTCAGTATTTCTATCTGGGAGGTGAGGCCAGTTTTCTGGGTGGGCCCAGCTTTGAGGGAAATGTTCTTTAAACCAATGTTGAAGATTGTGGAAATTCGATTTATATTTGATGTAACTTGCATTTTAAATTTTGCAATCTTTTGCACTGGTTTGGCTGATTACAGTTGGATATGTGCAATGTTATGAAACTACTTAAATTTTTTGTTAAATTTTGAGACCTTGTGTTTTAAAACAGAAAAAAGGATTCCAGAGATTCTGGACTTTGTTTTTTTTTTAAAGAAAAAAAAGGTCATCGTAATGTCTTTTGGACTTGGTTTGTAAACAACCTTTACTGGAAATCACTTGTCTTCAGATAACTACCCAGCAGGGGCTTTTCTGACTTGGGGAGATGTTTACAGAGAAGTGACAGGTCAAGATATATAGGGGTCACGAGGCTTGACTCTTGAGATATTGTTTTGGTTATGCTTTGGACAGTCAGTTGGAGTTTTAAAAATCAGCCAGGTGAGCAGTCACCCCAGCTCAGCCTTTTCCATCTCTTTGAGAAGCTCTTGGAAGCAAGTGTAAGAAATAGAGAAATTTATGCTACATTCATCCTGAAAGGCCTGCTTGAAACCCCCGTTGCCGCATTTCTCCAAAGATGCTGGAAAAATCTGCTGAATAAATCCTTGACACTGCCTGAACGAATTGCTTCAAAGAAACATCCAAGTGACAGCCATCTACATGTATTTGGGACGCCAAACCAAAAAAGGGACAACTGACAACTTTCCACATCTCTCTTTTCTTCAAGAATTAGCAAGTATTTGGCCAAAGTATTCTTTTTTGTCTTTTAAAAAAAAAAGAGCTCTAAAAAGAAAATCTCTATTATCTTCGGTTAACCGGTGTGTGTGTGTGTGTATAAGGGGCTAAGGTAAAAAGGGAATTTCATATTTCAATGTGTGTATTAATGCTTTGCTTCATTACTAATTAAGTCTTGTTTTATAATAAACAGATAATTTTGCTGTTTATTAAAGAAACCTGGTTGGTGTAATCTATTCTGAGATAAAAAATGGAGTCTTTGTGATCGTATCGGTAACTGGGTAAGTATTTAAACATATGCTGTGACCTGTGGAGAAGTGGAACTAGAAAAAACAGTGCACTCCTCCCGCCTCGGTCGTAACAGCGAACAGAAACTCTAGGCGGGAATTTTTAATATTATGTTGGAATTTGCTGGAGCAGGTGTCTCATGACATTCACTGTTAATTAGACTTTTGCTATACTCAGCGCTCAAAATATTTTTTACATGCAGGTTGCTGGAAGTGTGAGCTGCTAATGGTGCAGCGAGGACAAATGGGCATCTGGACCTTGGTGACCGATGGGACCAACAGATTAATGCCTTAACCTATGAGATTTAAGGATTGTGACATAAAATGGAAGAAAGACTGAGAGGGAGCATGAATTAGAGCAGGTGAATTCAATGCCAAATCAAATACAGAAAGAGAAATAGAGAGTGGGAAAGATTCATTGGATTAAGAGATAGAGCAAAAAGACAAAAAGGGAATGTAAGAACATTTTTTAAAACTTTGACATTTAAATGGGCGGCACAGTGGTGCAGTGGTTAGCACCGCAGCCTCACAGCTCCAGGGACCCGGGTTCGATTCTGGGTACTGCCTGTGCGGAGTTTGCAAGTTCTCCCTGTGACCGTGTGGGTTTTCACCGGGTGCTCTGGTTTCCTCCCACAGCCAAAGACTTGCAGGTGATAGCTCTGGTTTCCTCCCACAGCCAAAGACTTGCAGGTGATAGGCAAATTGGCCGTTGTAAATTGCCCCTAGTGTAGGTAGGTGGTAAGGAATATGGGATTACTGTAGGGTTAGTATAAATGGGTGCTTGTTGGTCGGCACAGACTCGGTGGGCCGAAGGGCCTGTTTCAGTACTGTATCTCTAAATAAAATAAAAAATAAAAAAATAAATTCCACAATTTAATTGTTCACTTTTTGGGCCATAGAGGTTGATTGGCAGCCAATAACAATTATCAAATCATTGAAACAGTAGTCAAGCTATTAGTTACAAGATTTAACTTTTTGTCGTGAGTTTAATGGGCAATTAATGTGAAGATGCAACATCTTCATGAAACTCAAGGGGACGTTTAGGGCAAGATGCCGTTATCGTGAAGCTAATGGTGGATCGACACAAATTGGCCAGCAACTTGTAACAATACGCAATTCACGGGGTATCTCTTCTTCGTCACAAGCTGCTGCCCAATTTACACATTAATAATGGCGTAAGTTATTCGTATGGCGTTCTTTTCAACAAATTCCGGTCCATTGTCTTCTTGCAAATAATACTTCGGACATTACTAATTTCAGTTACTGAAATGAAAAAAGGGACAGTAGAAAATGCTTTCAAAGAGTGTTTAACGGATTAGATTGGTTCAACTTTTCTTTTTAGGTTCCTCTGATTGACCTTTCAGGAATGGTTTGTTCCATAAATCCTCAGTAGTTTCTCGCTGATAGTTTCCTAGTCACTTCTGTTTTGTATGTTCCCTATCTGTTCATTTTGGATTTGCTGCAATTTTATTTTGCACCAAAGAACAAAGTGTGATGAGGAAAGTCTGGCATGACAGGAAGTGTGAGAGTATTCACACCAAAAGATTGCAACATCATCATTATAAATTTTGACTAATAATTCATATTTCAATGACAGAAACTAACACTTTGCATACATATTAATTAATAATCTTACAAACACTTACCAGTTCAGTAAATTCATTTTTAGATGTCATTAACTGCTTCTCTTGCTCTCTAAACTAATGAAAAATTAAATGATTATAGATGTGACATATTAACACTTTCTCAATAGAAGTTTATTAAGCAGATCACATTTGTTAAATAATTCCATTATATATTTAAACATTTGTTGAGGAAATACTATTGAACATTTAAACCAGTAGGTGCAACATTCCATTCCATTTCAAAATAGATGGAAGGATTTTCCACCCCATTGGTATTTACAATACCTGTTATGCAAGCAGGTGACACTGGGATAGGTGGTTTCAATGTTAGCTGTCGTACTATCATTACTTGCTGAAGCAATTGTTTACATTGTGTAGTTGTAGTTTAAGTCTGCATACAGTCATTAGGTGGTTCTGCAGCAATCTTTTCAGTCTAATTGATGTCGGAGTAGTCGTAGCATTTTGGGGATCACATTTATTGTGAGTAATCTAATTTGATTATTTTAAAATTCCTTTTTCTTGATCTGAAAATTCTTCAACCTCTCAGCTAATTCTTTATTTGGCTCTTGGAACTTGGCCCCACATCTTGCCTTCGTTGCCCATATATTTTTGCAGCCCTTTCTGTGAAGTTAGTGTCCTTCACACAAGAATAGTTAATAGTTTGTAGAATGTATAGCACAGAAGTAGGCCATTCGGCCCAACTGGTCTGTGCCAGTGTTTATGCTCCATATGAGTCTCCTTCCTCTTCATCCAACCCTATCAGCAGATCCTTCTATTCCCTTCTCCCTCGCATATTTATCTAGCTTCCCCTTAAATGCATCTATACTATTTGCCTCAACTATTCCTTTGGCAGCAAGTTCCATATTCTCATCACTGAGTAAAAGAGTATATTCAAATTCAACGCCCAGACCATTAAAGGCCATTTTACATCTGCCCATTATCCAGAACTGAACATTTATTCTTGTTTCTGTTGATCCTCTTTCATCAAGGGAATTTCAAAAACACTTTGAACCCACAACCACTGAAAATTGCCCAGAAAGTTGACCCCCACTCAACATAAGACTGTTTGCCGTGGTTCCCTCCTACTGACTTATTTTATTACAATTGCCCCTTTCTCACCCACAGCCGAGTTGTTCCCCTTGCTTGGAGTTGTTTTACCCTCCATTACCCTGCCTCCTTTCCACCTCTTCCTCTGGATCCAGTTGTCTCCTCACCTCTAACACTGCTGTACCTGGATACTGCACTTACTCCATGCGCAACATAATGGAAAACTGATTATTTAAATTAAAAAGGAACCTCTAGCAAAGATGGCAGTGCATAAACAACAAGCTAGCAGAAGTATCAATGATACATTACCGTGTCCATAATTCTGCTCTTCTCCAAGTTCATGTCCAGTTTTGTATCACTTCTGATTTTCTTAACTTCATCCTATAAAACCAACAGTACAATGACACCCTCCCCAGCTCAAATGAAATCAGGCAAGTAGTTAAGAAACAGGGATGTGCCTGTGATAATTCAACATCAGTCTACATGGCAACTTACCAAAAGCTGTTGTTTCACATGCTCCAGTTCAATTTTTATTTTCTAATGGGGGAAAAACAAAGAACCGAGTTAAAATAACAACTTGTATTTATTTTTGCATTTTAATGTAATAAAATGTCCTGAGGTGCTTCACAAAAGCATTATAAAACAAAGTATAACACCAAGCCACAAACGGAGATATATCAGATGACCAAAAGCTTGGCCAAAGAGGTAGGTTTTAAGAAGTGTCTTAAAGGAGGAAGACGAGGTGAAGAGGTGTAGGAAGGGTATTCCAGAGCTTAGGGCCTAGGTAACTGAAGGTGCAGCTACCAATGGTGGAGCAATTAAAATCAGGGAAGCACAAGAGGCCAGAATTAGAGGAGTACAGATATCTCGGAGTGTTGTGGGGCTGGAGGAGATTACAGCGATAGAAAGGGGGTGAGGCTATGGAGGGATTTGAAAACAAGGACTGTGAGCCAATGTAGGTCAGCAAGCACAGGGTGGTGGGGGAACAAGACTTGGTGCGAGGTAAGACACGGGCAGCACAGTTTTGGATGACCTCAAGTTTACGGAGAGTAGAATGCGGGATACCAGCCAGAAGTGAAATGGAATAGTCAAGTCCAGTGCTAGCAAAGGCGTGAATGAGGGTTTCAACAGCAGATGATCGGAGACAAGGGTGAAGCCAGGCAATGTTACGGAGGTAGAAATAGGTGGTCTTAATGATGGAACGAATATGAGATCAGAATCTCATTGCAGGTTCAAATGTGACACCAAGCTTGCAAACAGACTGGCTTAATTTCAAACTGTTGTCAGGGAGAGGGATGAAGTTCGTAGCTAGGGATTGGAGTTTGGAGCGGGGACCGAACACAATGGCTTCAGACTTCCCAATATTTAATTGGAAGAAATTTCTGCTCATTCAGTACTGGATGTCAGATAAACAGTCCGATAATTTAGCAACAGTGGAGGAGCTGAGAGAAGTGGTGGTGAGGTAGAGCTGAGTGTCGTCAGCATATATGTGAAAACTAACTCTGTGCATTTGGATGATGTTGCTGAGGGGCAGCATGTAGATGGGAAACAGAAGGGGGACAAGGTTAGATCCTTGGGGGACATCAGAGGTAGCTGTGTGGGAGCAGGAAGAGAAGCCATTGCAAGTGATTCCTTAGTTACAATTAGATAGATAAGAATGAAACCGGTGAGAGCAGTCCCAGCCAGCTGGGAGAGGCATTGGAGGAGGATGGTGTGGTCAGCTGTGTCAAGAGCTACAGACAGGTCGAAAAGGATAAGGAGGGAAAGTTTACCTTTGTCACAGTCATATGGGATGCCATTTGTGACTTTGATAAGAGCTGTTTCGCTACTGTGGCAGGGGTGGAAATCTGATTGGAGGGATTCAAATAATGAGTTCCAGGAAAGATAGGAATGGATTTGGAAGGCGACAACTCATTCAAGGACTTTGGACAGGAAAGGGAGGCTGGACGGCAGTTTGCAAGGACGGTGGGGTCAAGGGTTGATTTTTTTTTAAAAGAGTGGGGTGATGACAGCAGATTTAAATGAGAACAACACCACCTGAAGAGAGAGAACTGTTAACAATATTGGCTAACATGGGGACCATGTGGGGAAACTGGGTGATCAGCAGCTTAGTGGGAATAGGATTGAGGTAACAGGTCTCAATAAATAAATGAATAAAGATCTTTAAAATGCTAAAAGAATAATTGAAACACTTGTTTTATTTAAATAATATATAATTTGTGGCATAGTGGTGTGCAGTTAATCAATGACCTTCCCTCCATCATACAGGTCACATGTGGGGTGCTCGCTGATAGTTGCACTTTCCATTCGATACTGAAGCAGTCTGTGCCCGCATGCAACAAGACCTGGACGATATTCAGGCTTGGGCTGATAAGTAACATTTGTGCCAAACAAGTGCCAGGCAATGACCATCTCCAACAAGAGAATCCAACTATCTCTCCTTGATATTTAACGGCATTTCCACAGCTGAATCCTCCACCATCAACATATGCGGGGGTGGGGGTGGTCACCATTCACCAGAAATTGAACTGGAGTAGCCATATAAATACTGTGGCTACAAGAGAAGGTCAGAGGGTAGGAATTCTGTGGTGAGTAACTCACCTCCTGACTACCCAAAGCCTTTCCACCATCTACAAGGCCCAAGTCATGAATGCAGCTCCAATAACTTGGATGAGTGCAGCTCCAATAACGTCAAGAAGTTTGACACCATACAAGACAAAGCAGCCTGCTTGACTGGCACTCCATCCATCACCTTCAACATTCGCTCCCTTCACCACTGGCACGCACAGTGGCTGCAGTGCTTTCCATCTACAAGATGCACTGCAGCAACTCGCTGAGGCTTCTTTGACAGCACCTTCCAAACCCACAAGCTCTACCACCTAGGAGGTCAAGGGCAGGAAGCGCATGGGAACACCACCACCTGCAAGTTCCCCTCGAAGTCCTAACTTGGATCAAAATCCTGGAACTCTCTACCTAACAGCACTGTGGGTGTACCTCTCCCACATGAACTGCAGTGGTTCAAGAAAGCAGCTCACCACCATCTCAAGGGCAATTAGGGATAGGCAATAAATGCTGGCATTGCCAATGATCCCCTCATCCTAAGAACAAATAAACAAAATGGAAATATGTTGGTAGTTGTACATTATTCGACTTATTAAAAAAACATCAAGGATACACGGATCGTGCAGGATAATGCTGTTGAAGTGGATAGTCATAATCTCATTGAATGGCAGAGTGAGCTTGAAGGGCTGAATGGCCCACTCCTGCTCCAATTTCTTATGTTATTAATTTGTTGTAAACATTGCTTCAACAATTGTCTGTTGCATTATACACATCCATCAAGATTTTAGTTGATAAAAGCCATGCAGTGTTCCTTTTTTGCCACAGGAGGGCTCAGATTTCAGTATGACAGGACCAAACTAGACCGTGCCATGATTCTAAAGCAGATTTCATGGTTAACTCGATTTCTGTTCAGCTACAAAATGTTAAGTGTCCAACAAAAGCTGCTTTTCCATATCAAAGGAAATACAGCGCACTCTGCAGCCTTTTTCAAAAGTGATTATGGCAAATCACCAAAGTAGCGGCTGTTTACTTGACTTGAACTGGAGGCATTGTTCCTGTGCCAACCAGTGACTCTGTCTCATGCTTTCTTAGTTGTTGGATGGCTGAAGAATAAAGAAACTGTGGGGTTTAGGTTAGAAATCACAAATTATGTTTGTTAAAAGAAAAAGGAAAAAGCAGAGCAGCAGAAAATCAATACAGAGGTTATTATTTGGTTAAAGAATTTTTAAACATAGACTGCTGTGACTGCTAAAAACTAAAACTTGGGTAACAAAAATAACTTTCATTTATATAGTGTCTTTACTGTAGCAAAATGTCCCATGGTGCTTCATGGGAGCTCTGTCAAACAAAATTTGACACCAACCCACATAAGGAGATATTAGGGCAGATGACCAAACATTGGGTCAATGAGATAGGTTTTAAGGAGCATCTTAAAAGGAGGAAAGAAAGGTACCAAACAACAAATTAAGAGTAGGCCATTCGGCCCCTTGAGTATGCTCCGCCATTTGATGAGATCATGGCTGATCTGATTGTGGCCTCAACTCTACTTTCCTGTATACCTGCTATAACCTAGAATCTATCTAACAGTCTTTAAAATATTCAATGACCCTGTCTCCACTGCTCTCTGGGGAAGAGAATTCCACAGACTTACAACCATCAGAGAAACAATTTCTCCTCATCTCAGTTCTAAATGGGAAACCCCTGATTTTTAAACTGTGTCCCCTAGTTCTAGTCTCTCCCATAAGGGAAAACATCCTTTCAGCATCTGCCCTGTCAAGAGAGGAGAGGTGGACAGTTTAGCAAAGGAATTCTAGTTTAGGGCCTAGGCAGCTGGAGGCATGACTGCCAATGGCAGAGCGATTAAAATAGGGGATGCACAAGTGGCAAGAATTGGAGGAGCACAGAGATTTTGGAGGGCTGTAGGGTACAGGAGGTTACAGAGATAGGGGGCAGTGAGGCCATGGAGGTATTTGAAAAACAAGGATGAGAATTTTAAAATTTAGGCATTGCCAGACTGGAAGCCAATGTAGGTCAGCGAGCATTGGGGTGATGTGTGAATGGGAGTTAGGATGTTCGTATTATGTCTTCTGGTTCCCATATGTTCGAAATAATCACACTTTAGACTTGGAAAGGCTGGAGCTCTTTGTGTTTAGTACAGCTTGCCATACTGCCTGGTAAGAACTGCTGTGAGCGGTGTAGTGTTACACATCACAGGACTGCAGTGCAGCAGTGCATGTGACCCCCACCCCCCCCACCCCCCTTCCCGGAATTGCCCATAACAATTAGTTCCTAGCTCTGTACAAATAATATAACAATATATAACAAGATGAGCTCAGGTTTACAAAACATGGAAGCTGGGAGCGCGGCCAGGAGAAAGTTGGAATAGTCAAGTCTAGAGGTAACAAAGGCTTGGATGAGTGTTCTTAATACTACTAAACCTGGACCAGTGTCTGTAATGTAATATTTATGTGAAGTTTCCTCTACCAACACTGCATCACACTATATCTCACTGGGGTCTGAAGAACTGGGGAAATGCTAGCACATTTATCCTCAGAATCAGTAGCACCTGGCTACAGAGCTGCATGAACTTTAAAAGATCAGGATTCTCTCCCCTCAGACACCTGTCTCAAGTTGTTCACCCTTTTTTTGTTTGAACTGCAAAGGCTGACCTTAGACAAAAGAACATTAAGAAGCTTTTTTTTTCTCCACATAACAAAAAACAGCAGTTACACATGGTAGGATTCAAAGACCAGACCAATGAGTTGGAGGTAGAGATGCATTTACAGAATGCATTTCACAGAAAATGGCAAAGCAAAGACTGCTTAGAGTCAATTTTAAAGAAAGAATCTCTACGAATTGCAGCAAACAGAACTCATGCATGATGGAAAAGTGGAGGATAGTTACAGAATACAAATGATGGGTAAAATCAATCCCAGTCACTTAGAGCAGTATGGTCTCAAGGTGTGACTGACAGGACAATTGCCCAATAATCTGCATTTCGGCTGGGTATAGTGGTGTCACTGCGTGCAGCCTTCAAAGACACAGGGCTGGCCTCCTAGAAATCATCTCCATCCAAACAAAATGACAATCTATCTACAATCCCTGCCACAGAATCAAAACCATCACCAGCTCCGTTCCCTAGCCACCGCCTTCATCCCTCTCCCTGGCAACTATTTGAGTCTGAACTTGACTGGACTGTTCGTAACTTTGGTGTCGTACCTGACTCCAAAATAACTGATCACATATCATGCAGGCTGAGATGGATCACTTTTTGGTCTCAGGGGATTAAGAGATATGGGGAACAGGCAGGAAAGTAGGGTTGAGGCAGATGATCAGCCATGATCGTACTGAATGGTGGAGAAGGCTTGAGGGACCATATGGTCTACTCCTGCTCCTGTTTCTTATGTTCTTATGTTGTTAAATGGTACTATCCCAGATATTCAGGTGTTTTATTCTTGAAATAATGAACATCATGGGCACAATATAAATAGGGAGACGTTTTGTTCAGCTGGTCAGATTTCTACACGTGAATGGTTTTGTGATTGATAATTTGTGATGCAAGTCCAATATTTAGTACATACGGTGCAAATATCTAGCAGTAACAGATGTCACTTGTTTAGACAATACTGCATGCTGGCCCTAATTTATCATGGAATTGCCATATTCACTACATAGGAAATTAGAGTCATTTAAAAATTGTTTGAATAGCCCTATTATCATGATTTAGCCTAGATTGAATCACGATCTGTTCAGCAGTCAAGATGAACATGTCCTTAGGAGCCCTGCCGACTAGGAGATGTCAACTTTCTGATATGGAAGAGACAGTCACTTAAATCTCTAATACATTTAGTCACCTTATTAAATGTACATTAAATTACAAATATATTAAGATTAGTGTTGGATATTGTTCTTGGTGTAATTATGGATATTTTTGTGGTGTAGGCCTGCTCCCGCTAAAGAATGAACTTCCATTTATTTGGAGCTTTTCACAACCTCAGGACATCCCAAAGCAATTTACAGCCAATTCATTCTTTTTGAAGTGTAGTCATTGTTGTTATGCAGGAAACATAGGAGCTAGTTTGCACAGATCAAGGACTCCAAAATAGCAATGTGATAATGATCAGATAATCTGTTTTAGTGACATCACTGGAGGGATATATAATCAGCATGGTCACTGGGGAGAAATCCCCTGCTCTTTTTCAAATAATGCTATAGGATCTATTACGGTCACCTGAGAGGATCTTGGTTTAATATCTCATCTGAAAAATGGCACCACTGACAGTGCAGCACTCCCACAAAACTGCATGGCAGTGTCAATTTAGGCACTGGGCAGTATTTTAGGCTCTCCCCTGTGGTGAGTTTGGAGACTGGGAGGGCATTTAATTGGGTGGGATAGTGATGGGTGGGGACCCTGATACTTTGTTGCCTCCACCCTGATTAAGTCTGCCTCACCACCAATTGAGGCCCTTAAGGGGCAATTAATACTCAATTAAAGGCCTCTTCTTGCTGCTGCTAGTATCAACCCAGCAGCAGGCGGGACTGTTGCCATGCGGGGAGCACCATATGCAAACCCGTGTGGGATTGTTTGATGCGGGGCGGGGGAGTCCCTCATTTAAAGGCACTCGGTGCCTGATCGAGAGACCCAGCATTGGGAAGGGGGGGGGGGCCTTCTGAGAGCCACCCCCTGCCCTTGCTGCCAACCCCCCTACACTCACCTCCCCCATGACCTCCACCCCGTGAAATCCCTCCTGCCATCACTCACCTCTGGCCTGGGTCACTTCGCAATCCTGGACCTCCGGTGGGTGTTGTTCCGGCAACAGCCACTGCCTCCCCAGTGGTGCTGCTGAACAAAAATGCTGCTGGCCTCTGATTGACTGACAGCTCAGTAGGGGGGGGGGGGGGGGGGACTTCCTGCCCCCGGGGTCCTGATCCCAGGAAAGGCCTGCCAGTTCCCTCTCATCTGCCCGATTGGCACGTAATATGGGCGGGCCTTCCTGAAGCAGGCAGCACGGGTCTCTCGCCAGCTCTCCAGCCAGCTGACGAGACCCCAATTGCCTCCATAAAATTTCTCCCCACATGCTTGTCTATGGAGTGGGGCTTGAACCCACAAGCTTCTGACTCGGAGACAAGCCGACTACCACGGACCAATGGTTGACACTAGGACTGGGCTGAGAGTATTCACATTAGGAGAATAGCTGCAACAGATTGGTGACAATACAGGTTATTAACACAGGTTAAACGACTCTCTTCAGTCCCTGATCTGGGCAGCACCATGTGTGGTAAAATCAAGGAAAATTAACTACACATTTTTGAAGAGGAAAAGGTTAATCAGAGGGAAGAATCACATTTACAAGGTGCAAACCACTGCTTTGAGCCAACTGAAAATGGGGCAGTAGCAGTAGACTAGGAGCTGACTGCCTGCACACTTAGCAGCAAAGGCCTCAAAGCTGGGCAAAAATGAAGACAAGGATAATATTTTTCAATTTTCTCCTCTCTTCTTTCCTATAGGCGCTGACAGATGCTGAAGTATGATGCGATAGGAAAGAAAGGGTGAGAAATTGGGATCCATGCCATTTTTTTGGTGCTATGAGTGCCTTGGAGCTCAAAAATGGCATTCGCACACTTGTGGGGTGAATTGTCTGGACACTATATTGGTGAGGGCATTGGCACGTGCAATGAATTGAAGGCCTGCTCAGGTCAGGAGAAAGTCCCTCCAATTTTGCCCCGAGACCGACCTGACCAGAGCCCGACTCGACCTGACCCGACCCGACCCAGGCCCAACCATTCCCTGGACTTACCTATCAACTGGGAACCTCCAGGAAGCTGCAGCGTATGTGTGATGATGTCATAGTGACTCAGTTTCATCCCGGACTCCCAGCTCAGGTAAGTTTTTTTTATTTTTAATACTTACCGGCAGAGCACTTACCATGTGTGCCCGGCCCGGCCCGAGCCCGAAAGCCGGACTCATCGCATCAGGAAGAGGGGCCCGACCTGACACATCGTCGGGTTTCATCGAGTTTGAGTTGGGTAACAGGCCTTTACAGTGAATGTCTGCCAGAAGTATGTAAAGCAGACAGTTGATGACATCTGTCAGTGGTGGCATTTCGGAGCTCAACACTCCAGCTAAACTTGAACACCTGAAAATGCGCTCAGCAGTAGGAACACCCACTAGCGCTTTTTAAAGGGATCGTCATCTACTTGCAGGTTAGTTGCTGGCTGATTTCTTCCAAAATAAGAACAGAAAGTACAGGAAATACTCAGCAGATCTGGCAGCATCTGTGGAGAGAAACAGAGTCAACGTTTCAGGTCTGACCTTTCATCAAAACCCTTCTACTGATTTCTTCTGGCTTTGCTACTATTCTACAAGTGTTTGGTGCCTTCTATAGTTGTTTTAAGTTGCTAAAGTCTACAGGGAGTGGTGTGTCAGCTGCTGAAGGACGTTTTGCTGACTTCAAACCAGTTGCTCCCACATGGGTACACTAGTAAGCATTCCCCTTGGAATACAGCTTGATTGGAGAATGAACAGAGGTCACACAGAGCAGGACAAGCTGCTGGAAGAGGGGGGTGGCAGTGGTGGAAGATGGGCTCTTAGCAGGAGGCCATATCTGTCCAACCTGCAAGTAGATGACGATCCCTTTAAAAAGCGCTAGTAGGTGTTCCTATTGCTGAGCGCATTTTCAGGTGTTCAAGTTTAGCTGGAGTGTTGAGCTCCGAAATGCCACCACTGACTGATGTACCTCAGTGAGGAAGAATGAGAGAGGTCATCCTCACTGAAATCTGCCATCTGCTGCAATGACATCAGGAACTTCAAAGCAAGGCAAAGACTGTATGAAGGTGACTGTGGTCATGAACTTTTATGCTTTTGATTCCTTCCAGGTTGGAGCTGGAGATATTTGCAACAACACCCAATTTGCTGTCCACTATTGTGTAAGAGATGTCACTGAAGCTCTCTATTCATTGAGAACTAACTGGATTTCATCCTCTCTTACCAGAGACGAGCAGGTGGAGTGAGCGCATGGTTTCACTAGGATTGATGGCTTCCATGTTGCAGGGTGCAACTGACTGCACAAACATCGCTTTGCTGGCACAGCACGTCAACCCTACCTTATACTGGTACAAAAGGGATTCCACTTCCTCAGTGCCCAGTTGGTGTGTGACCATGGGCAGCAAATCATGCAGGTCAATGCCTGGTATCCTGGCAGTCACGATGCCTTCATTCTACAGCAGTTCAATGTGCCAAATGCGTTTAAGCCACCATGACAAACCAAAGGGTGGCTCCTAGGGGACCAGAGCTATCCGCTGATGAATCCACTGCGCAACCCATGCACATGTGCATACAAATGAAAGAAATGCTGCCATATGAAATGTGATCGATCAAACCACTGACATGCTGAAACAATGCTTCTACTGCCTGGTCTGCATGATGGCGAGGTTGTGAAGTACTTGGCAAGATTCATGGTGGTCTGCTGCATGCTGCACAACCTTACCATCATGACGGGACAGCCCTTGCCACCAGCTATATGGCCAGAAATTCAGCAGCATGAGAACGAGGAGGAGAAGGAGCAGGAACATAAGCAACAGAAAATTTATGACACAGAATGAGGCCATTTGGCTCATAGGGCTGGATTTTAAAGTCTCTCCAACGCCAGGAATGGGGTGGGGGGGGGGGTGGGGGAGGAATGAACATAGCAATGGATGACGCCTGCCACCGACCTTGTAGGGCCCCGTCCTGATCTCGGCGGCGGTGGCGAGCTTTCGTGACGGCCACCCCGCTACTTGGCGACAGGACCCGCATTATAATATGCAAATGGGTACTTACCTTTAATTAATATGCAGGCCACAGCGATTCTGCCAGCAGGTTGGGAGCTTTATTCCGGCGGCTGGCAATGCCGCATCTTCGAATCAGTGTTCGGGGAAACGAGGCGCGACACCTGTGTGGGGGAGGAAGGGAAGGTGATTTTCTCTCTGTTGGGGGGGGGGGGGGTGCTGGGGAGGAGCAGGGTTAAAATGCTTCAGATTGGCTGGGGTGATGATAGGAAGGGGTTGAGGGTTACAGGTCATGAACTTTTGAAGGTGGGGGGGAAGGTCACATTGTCAAGCTAAGTATTTTGGGGGATGAGCAGGCAATGAATTGAATGTAAGGCTATTGGGGGAAGAGTTAGAGGGGATTGAAAAAATTTTTCACTTACTTTTATTAATTTAAAATGTAATATTCCTTTAAATTTTAAATGCTCATTTATCGCTCTACGCCCTTTATAAATGGCACCGGCACCTGTGCATTGGCGCCAGACGCCATTGCTGGGGACGGCTCGCCTGCCTCCTCCATGTCATCTGGGGTGGGGGGTGGGGGGAGGGGGGCCGCCGCTGCCCCAGCCATGCTAATGTGCCGACAAGTTTGGAATCGCAGTGACTCCGCAACGTGGGCCCCATGTGTGCGGGCCGCTAATTTTTCTGTCCGCCACCTATTTCAGCGTCGGGCATTTAAAATGCAGCCCATTGTGTCTGTACCGGCCAAAAAAAAGAAGAGCTATCTAGCCTAATCCTGCTATCCAGCTCTTGGTCTGTAGCCTTGTTGGTTATGGCACTTCAAGTGCACATCCAAGTATTTTTTAAATACGATGAGGGTTTCTGCTTCTACCACATTTTCAGGCAGTGAGTTCCAGATCCCCACCACCCTCTGGGTGAAAACAATCTCTCAACTCCCCTCTAATCCTTCCCCCAATTACTTTAAATCCATGCCTCCTGATTGTTGAACTCTCTGCTAAGGGAAATAGGTACTTCCTATCCACTCTACCTAGGACCCTCATAACTTGATACAGCTCAATTAAATTTCCCCACAACCTCCAATGTTCCAAAGATAACAACCCCAGCCTATTCAATCTTTGCTCAAAGCTAAAATTTTCCATTCCTGGCAACATCCTCGTTAATCTCCGCTGCACCCTCTCTAATGTGATCACATTCTTCTATAATGGGGTGACCAGAACTGTACACAGTACTCTAGCTGTGGCCTAACTAGCATTTTATACAGTTCTAGCATAACCTCCCTGTTCTTATATTCTATGCCTCGGCTAACAAAAGAAAGCATCCTGTATGCCTTCTAAAGCAACATATCTACTTATCCTGTTACCTTCAGGCATCTGTGGTCATGTACTCTAAGGTCCCTGTGTTCCTCAGCACTTCTCATTTTCCTACCTTTTATTGGTTTGCATCATTGTTAAGTGTGCAAGGGTGAGGTGAAGCATATGAATGCTAGGTGTGAGTCCTGATTGATAAAGATCGTTGGTAGATGAGTGACGAGGGTGTGTAATTTGAGCAGTGTCTGAGACTAGTGGTGCAGTTGGTAGGATATGGCACTTGATGATACATTCACTGATCTAGACCACTCATATGAGATCACTGAATATCTTGCGACGCTACATCCAGGTCCCTGTGGCTTGACTCCTAGCATCGACCTCCATGGTTATCTGCTCCCATTGCCTTTTGAATGTGTGTCTGGAGGGCCTCCCAGCCCCTTGTGGATACAGGACTTCAATCCTCTTTTGCACCTCCTCCACCAAGGCCTCCAGTGCATAGACTAAAAACCCTGGAGCCTGCGCTCTCCCATGACGTGTAATTCTTCACTGTTTCCTAGGTCAGAGTGAGCTCCTCCATGACTGCCACACCGACTCCAGTCACAATGCACACCGCCTTTAAAGAGGTGCAGGCTAGCTTTAAGCAGTGCTTAGACATTCTGATTTTGGGCCCCCTGCTTATGCATGCAGCCAATGAATAGCACGATTAGTGCAGGCTGCATGCAGCAACCATTCTAATCAGCAAGCAGTAGGAAATTGGCATGCTGTTTGCATTACATTGAACAGATGTGGGTTAATCGTGCATTGCAATCACTGTGGCCATTTTTGGGGACTATCCAATTTAGTCCTTAAAGCCTTTTCTCACCCTCTGTCTAATTTAATTAGGTACTTCCATAGTTGCAGTGTTTTTTGGAAATCATACCTCATTTTCCATCCTCAGATTTGAAAATTCACTTTTCTCCAGAATAACCATATCCTTTCTTATCGAGTCTAAATGGGCCATGATTTGCTGCAGCATGATTTCCTGAAAGAAACAGATGTTCCAAAACAATAACATAGTTTTAAATTCTGCAGCACTAGAATGAACAGTCTCCAAGTTTTTGCACTCTGCTTTGTTCTGTACATGTTAGTCAGCTCTTCCAATGTCAAATGTCTTGTTTTCCTCTGAGTATTCAACATATACAAATTTTCTGTAATAGAACATATTTAAAGAAATCTTACTAGCAAACTGTATAATTGAGAGTCAAAATGAATTACAGATAAGGTCTTTATTCACTCTATTCTATCCCTATATTATTTCTGTAAGTTTTGCACAGCATATTGGCAGAGGAGGGAAATAGGAAGTGCTTCTACACTGTGGGTTCCTTTTTCTGGACTTTAAGAATATTCCCTTACCGCACTGCACCACCCTCCCCACCCACCGCCACCCCCCACCACCCACCCACCACACCCCTGCAACTTTTTTTTTTTTTGCAAACAGCTACTGCTCTCCATAGTCCTGTTGGAAGTTATTTGGTGGGCGAGGAGTGGAATGATGTGACCTTCCCCCAAACATAAGAGTGATGGAAGTAGTGCCAATAACCGGTTTGGGCTCCGCTCCACGCAAGAACAAACTTGATCCAGAGATGGACACCAGAAGAGAGGTACTAGTAAGCGGCCCTCGATATCAAGGCAGTATTTGACTGACTATGGCACCAAGAAGCCCTAACAAAAAACAGAGCCTAATGGGGGTCAATGGGAAAAACTTGTGGTGGCTGGGTCACAGCAAGATGATGTTGGTGGCTGGAGGCCAATTGTTGTAGTCCTAGGACACTGCTGGAGTTGCTTAGAGCAGCATTCTTGGGCCAATCTTCTTTAGCTGCTTTATCAATGGTGTCCCCTTTGTTATAAAGTCAGAAGTAGGTTGTTCGTTGACAGTTTTACACCTCCGTTTGTAATTTCTCCAATAACAAAATGACCCATGCCAACCTACAACTGGATCTGGACTATAACCAGATCTGGGCTGACAAGGAGCAGGAAACATTTATTTCCATAAGAGAAAACCCAACCACCTTCCCATGACTGTCAACTGCATCATCATCAACATTTGTTGCGGGGGGGGGGGGGGGGGGGATGGGGGGGAGGGAGATAGGGGTGGTCACCATTAAGTTTAACTAGATAGCCATCATGTTTACAAGATCAGGGCAGAGGTCAGGTCCTCCCCGAAGGGTAGTTCACCTACTAACCCCGCAAAGCCTCTCCACCATCTGCAAGGGTCAAGTCAGAAGTGTGATGGAATACTCACCACTCACCTGGATAGTGCAGCCACAAAAATGCTCAGTAAGATCGCAGCACCCTACCCCCACCACCCCAACAAGACAGAGGAGACCACTTTAGTGTTGACCCTGCATTGAACTCAATATCAATCCATAGTACCCTAGTGTGCTGTGGCTGCAGTATGCATGATTTACAGCATACACTGCTAGGATTAATTCAGCACTTCCCAACTTCAGAACCTTTGCCACTGAGAAAGAGAAAAGCAGCAGCAGCACAGAACTGATCACCTCCAAGCTCCTCTCCAGATCACACCCTATTCTGACTTGGACATATAATCATCGATCCTTCAGGAACGACGAGTCAAAATTATAGAGCTCCCTGCCCCAATCCCCATACACCATTGTGAGAGCATTATCAGCCCAAGAACTCCAACGGTTCAAAGGGATGGCCCACGAGCACTTTCTCAGGGAAACTAGGAACATGCAATAAAAGCGTCCTTGCCAGCATTATCTACATTCCAACAATAAAGATAAATCCATGTATCATGGTGCAACTATGCATCTTGACAGTCATATCTGTGATGGAATACTCTCCACTTCAACAACACTCAAAAAGCTTGACACCATCCAGGACAAAGCAGCCCACTTGATTGGCACTCCCTCCACCAGCGACACACAATGGCAGCAGTGTGTACCATCTACAAGATGCACTGCAGCAACTCTCCAAGACTCCTTCGACAGTACCTTCCAAACCCACGACCTCTATCACCTAGAAGGACAAGAGCAGCAGATGCATGGAAACATCATTACTTGCAAACTCCCCTCCAAACCACACACCATCTTGACTTGGAACTATATCGCCGTTCCTTCACTGTCGCTGGGTCAAAATCCTGGCATTCCCTTCCTAACAGCATTGTTGGTGTACCTACATGCAAAGGGCTGCAGCGGTTCAAGAAGGCAGCTCACCACCACCTTCTCAAGGCCAATTAGGAATGGGCAATATGAATGAATAAAAGAAAAAAAAAAGGAGCCTTAAAAGTAGACAAGCCTCTAGGTTAAAATTGGTCAAAATTATTAGATGACAGAATGAAAGATCTGATGCCAAAGAAATTATATTTTTATTTATTTATACTTTTTTGAAGAAGAATTTGCAGTCTATGGAACACTGAGCTATTGCCGGGCATCAGAACCAGCTCAGCACATTTAGTGAAGCAGAAGTGGAGGTGCTGGATTAGGCAGCAAATCACTTAACCCAGGATAACCTAGATTTACAATGTTGTCAAACAATAGAGATTGGGCCATTTATGTCAGTAATTGCACCTGACTGGGTGAGAAACAATCAAGCTTCGCATACTCCAGAAAAGGCAAAACTACCCAGAGAAGGACACATACATTCATGATCAGGAGACAGAGAGTACGTCAACAATGAAAGGAACAAAAACTAAGACACCAGAAAATGCGAAAAATACGTATGTGTGATAACGTGTGTAGGAAAAACAAAGCTGGAAAAAGGGAAAGATTAGACAGAGATCCACTCCCCATGACAAAGTTTCGAAAAAAGAACAGTTCAGAGTGATTTAGTTAACTAAATCATTTCACATCAAGTTCTTTCAGCAAATTTGGATAATTTCTTTTCCACTCTTTAAATATTCAAAGCAGATTTACTGTAAAATGTTCACATTATCATTTAGAATTTAGAAAATATAGATTTAAAGGCCAGTTTCTAGTACATATTCACAAAAACTGCACCTACCTGCTGTGCTTTAGTTACCATATCCCTGTATGTGGATTCCATATCAGCGCAAGTTAAATTCGTTATTATTGTAACTACAGCCTCTGCTTGCTCTTTTGGAAAACCTTAACAAAAAACCCAGAAAATTAAAAAAAAAAGTAAACGACCGTTAGAACAGCTCTTTTTCTAACCCACCTAATTTGTCTCCTCGCTGCCTAAGAAATTCTCATCCACAAGCTCCTGATCTAATCATGTAAAATACTTGCATTTATACAGCATCTTTCACAACCTCAGGTTATCCCAAAGTGCTTTACAGCCAATGTAGTACACTGTTAACGTGTAGTCACTGTTGTAATGTAGGAAATGTGGCAGCCAATTTGTGCACAGAAAGGTTCCACAAACAGCAATGTGATAAATGACCAGATCATATGTTTATTGGTCTTGGTTAAGGGATAAATAGTGATCAGGACACCAGGGAGAACTCCCCCTGCTCTTTTTCAATTAGAAGCTTGCTTGCTTTCTTTTAACATCCACCTGAGAGGACAGAAAGGGCCTTTGTTTAATGTCTTATCCAAAGGATATAGATTTAGAGTGGAGGCTAACCACTTCTCACCAAGGAGCTGGAAAAGGGAGAAAATGAGCAGTTCAGAGTGATTTAGTTAACTAAATCATGCCCAGGCTGGTCACAGCTTATTACAGAATGTCAAAGGTAAAACCTGAGAGCCACTCAGCTGCAAATTCTCTTGGCCAGGCACCATAAACAGGAGATAAAATAAATTTGTCAAAATAATTTTTTATTTGATGTGCAGCAGCACACTGATTCACAGAGCACAAGGCGCCCAGTGGTATTTCAGCTTCAACAGGTTCTTAGCCCCAAGGACCCAGAAGACAGGAGCCTCTCATGATGCTCACTAAGGCCAGACCAGCGAATATTCTATCAAGTGGGTGGGGCAAGAAACAGAACTGATCCTTCAGTCATACTTGGATGGAGTCTACTTGCGGAGTGATGGCAAAGACTAGCTTCTATCTGACCGTATCTTTACCCCTTTTGTTTCAGGTTACAGTTTGTTAATGTAATTACGGAGTTCAAAATCCTGTCAGTTTGTATTCTTCACTGAACCCAACAACAATTTGCATTTATATAGTGCCTTTAATGTAGGAAAATGTTCAAAGGTGCTTCATTGGAGCTTAATCAGACAAAGGTTGACATAAAGCCAAAGAAGGAGACCATAGGACAGGTTACCAAAAGCTTAGTCAAAGAGGTAGGTTTTAAGAAGTGTCTTTAGAGGAGAAAGAGCTAGAGAGGCAGAGAAGTTTAGGGAGGGAATTCCAGAGCTTAGGGCCTAGACAACTGAAGGCACAGCTGCTAATAGTGGGATGAAGGAAGTGCGCAATGGGCAAGAGGAGTGCAGAGTTCTCGGAGGGTTTTAGGGCTGGATATAGGGAGAGATGAGACCATGAGCGCGAGGATGCGAATTTTAAAATTGAGTGTTCAGGGACTGGGAGCCAATGTAGCACATCAAAGATGGGGTAATGGGTGAACAGGACTTGGTGTGAGAACCCAAGCAGCAGATACCTACTACAGGTATTCAGAGATTAAGAGCCAACAAATACTGATACTCAAGGTCAATAGAACCACTCATTACTGCTGCTAAAGGCAAAACAAGTGTTGGATATCATCCAAGGTCACCATTAAGCCAATAGTTTTAAGATGACCTATGGTAAATATTACCTCAATAATTAGTTTTCCTTCCGAATGCTGACCTACTTCATCAGCTGTTATACAAATATTAGAGTCTGCCACAGCAGTACCTCTGTTCTACCAGTCTTGGGTTCAGTTGCAGTGTTGAAACATGCACTGCCTCCATCCAGCAATAAGATATTGGAGAAGTTGGGTCCAATTGAGGCAGCAGAGGTAGAACAGAACATTTTCACACTAGATAGTGTTGAAGGAGTGAAGACAGAATGGAGATACAAGTCAGAGTTATGGAAGCTCTTTTCACAATGTACCGAACATCCAATACTCTATGCCAGCTCAATGTTTTTATAATTGAATCAATTAATTTTTTTATATCGACTATTGTGGTTTCTGTGAGAAATTAGCACTCAAGGTGAAAAAGGAAGTTTTCTAATAAACTATTTTGTCACATGGTTGAGTTGTTTGTGAAGATGCTTTGAGACACATACTGCAGAAGGTGTGTACAACCAAAAATGAAATATTCCTATCCTCTCATTGCTTCTAAATGTGGATATTTTTACAATCTTTTTACATGCTAATAAATGCCTTGTGCACTGCTGTCACACAGAGCAATGAATGTACTACAATTAAGAGCAGTTTAAAGTTATTGTGCAGGGTGATTTACAGCACTTAAGATGAAAACATTGTACAATCAACCTAGTTCAGACCATACAACATACTTGCCTCCTTACAGAAACACTTCTGTTAGGTGACTGCAGGCAGCTTCCTCCCAGTTCTGAGGGATAATGTAATTGCCAGCAAGAGTCAAGCAGTGTTCACAACCCACACTACAGATGCTCTATGAACTATAAATTCATATACAAGAAGTAATATGGCTTTCTCTTGGGTTCTGTTGAATGCAAATGCTAAGGCAATGCTGGCAAAAAACTTCCACTGAAGGGAGTGGGCTTAAAAATACAAACATGCATTTCTGCGCTGTGTTGTTAATAGAAACGAGTGATATTTTACCCAGCATCATTCTTTCATTCACAGTGAAACACTACATTTTTAATGTGTGCAAGTCAGATGGGATGGTCACAAACTTCAGAGCAGAAGGGAAGTGGGCGATTTGACTTAAAATGTGTATCACTGAGCTACTGACAGTACAGTCACTGCTTTGTGGTACAGCAGTGCACAAATCTTTGAAGATGCAATATTTTTAGGTCCTGCCTGGGGAGGAAACGGATGCAGGTGGGTGGCTGCTGGCAAGTTTCATCAGGTCAGGGGAAGGCTGGCCCCAGAAACCTGCCCGATTTGACAATAAGGCCAAGTGAGTAGCTAAGGCGTTCATTGAGACCTTGTAGAGAGCCAGTTTGGGATTTTGGTGGGGGTGTACAGGTTGCACATTGGATCAGGGGCAGACCAGCTGCACGAAGGCAGCAACACAGTGGGGAGCCAGTCATGGCCACCCTCTGAAATTAGGTGGGCTCATAAAAGGGAGCAAGCTGAGAGGGGCACTCAGCCACTGGCATACAGGTGCCATCGGTTGTGCACAGGTTGCAGGGAGAGTGGTCAAAATGCACTTGGGCAATGCAGGAGGCCATCACCCTCCTGGCATTGCTGGGGCATAAGAGGAGAGGATAAGGCTTTCAGACATTATTGGGAGTCCAGCTTAGTGCAAAGAAGGCAACAGCTGATACTGGGAGCTGGACTCTCAGATTTTGGATCGAGTGGTGATGAGGAAAAACAGTCTCTGCAGGAGAGGCACAGCCCCGGGTATGAGGACAGGGGCGAGGGCCACAAAGGCATAGGATCTACCACCGAAGACGGAGTTACCCGGAAATGTCAGAGAAGCAGTGCTGCAGGAGACTGCTCTTATCCAGGCAGATGGTCAGAGATTTGTGTCCTCATGGCGGCAGAAGTCACACCTCACAGCACTGCTCACCATGCCCGTCAAAGTCACTGTGGTCTTGAACTTCCTCACCGCCTGCTCCTTCCAAGCATCAGCTGTGGACCTTGGTGATGTCTCACAAACGGCTGTACACCAATGCACCTCGCAGGTCACTGATGTCTTCTGTGACAGAGGTGGACAGTACATTCAATTCCAGACAGATGAGGCCTTGCAGGCACAAAGGACAGAGGGTTTCACCTCCATCACTGGACTTCCCCAGACTTGTGGCCAACAGGCACCTAGTGACCAGCCAGTGAGATTCATCAACAGGAAGGGCATCCACTCCCTCGATGTTCAAATGGTCTGTGACCACACCAAGAGCTTCCTCCATGTGTGCATTTGCTTTCCTGGCAGCTGCCATAACTCCTTCATTCTCTGCCAGTCCAGAGTGCTGCAGATATTCATTCCACATCACCACACACTCCCCACCAAACTCTGGATATATTCTAGGGGACAAGGGATATCCCTTGAAGAGATGGTTACTCACCCCTTTACGTGAGCCTGAGATGGAAGCACAGAGGCACTATAACCAAAGCCATCTGCTCACAAAGACCACCACTGAGCAGGCCATCAGGCTTCTGAAGATGTGGTTCCATTGCCTGGACCAGTTGGGTGGCACCCTACAGTAAATTCCTGCAAGAGGCTCAAGCATTGTGGTGATCTGCTGCACTCTCCATAACATGGCCCTCCAGAAAGGAATGGACCTTGAAGAGGATGAGTCCCTGGAACGACAGCTCAGAGGAAATGGAGAAGGAGGATGAGGAGGATGCTCAGGGGGGCTGTCCAGGGCTAGCACGGGACTCAAAGATCTCGTCAGGATCAACATCAGGGGTCATCTGATCCAGGCTCATTTCAGCTAAGCCCTTGTAATCCAGGAGAGCAGCAGAGTCTGAACTCACTTTGAGCTGCTTGTCACAATATGTCCATTGAAGACTCAGCCTGGAATAGATCCACTCTTCCTGCCAATGAATGATGCACATCGTCCAGGGGTTTTACAGCCACCCTTCATGGACCCTTGCTTCTTGTCACCACCTCTTGCCATTTTATCTGTCTCGCCATTAAAGAATGGAAGCTCACATGTCTGGCGTCAGGTGCCAATATTTACATTGTTTTGAATAAGAGAAAGAAATCCACATTTATAGGTGAGGCAAACCCCATTGAACCACTGAGTACTCTGCCCAACACGGTGGCCTCTGCTCTCGGCCACTGCTATGCGGTGCTCCTCTCAGAGGTGGAACCAGCCTGCTCACTTATCTCTGCTTGCGGCTGGGATGCACGTTACGGTCACCCTCATTATGGAGGTGCCAGTGGGGGCGCCTCCAGAGGCTGCCTCAGTCACAGGGCCCGGCTGCACAGATGTTCCCACAGTTAGAGGGGCCAAGGACGCTGATGACGATGATGCCCTGTGAGGGGTGACACCCTCATCCTCCTCAGTGATTGCCTCTGTCCTTGGACAGTGACCTGGATGGCTGGAGGGGAGCACCAGCTCGGGCGCAATTGGTATCCACTCCAAACATCTCTGTCATCAGCGCAATCAAGGCTCCAGACTATGGCAAGCATTCTGTGCATGTCAGTGCACTGCTCCTGCATCCACTCTTGGCCTCTCTCTCAATAAAGGAGTTTATGTGTTCAAAGCCCTGAACCAGGGTTGCGCATATGAGCTGAATGGACTCCTCCAATCTCAGCCCATGACCACACACTGGCTCAGGGAGCTCAGGCATGTGGGAACATGCTGTTGCTGCTGCTGGTCTAAGTAAAACCTGCTTTCTTGTGATTCTTGGGTCCCCGCATCTCTGTGTCTGTCCTCCATCCTCAGAGGACAACCCACAGCTACCTCTGCCTCTCTCATCTCCTCCTGCTCACTTGTGATGTGTTCATCACCCAGTGCCACCCTATCTAATCACCCACGAGGACTCGGGTATATGTGTATCTGTGCTGGTGGAGGTTGCGCTTGTAAGATGTGATGGGGTGCTCGTCTTATGTCTCTGATGCCAGGGCTTTCCCCGATGCAGACACAGGACTCTGTCCCTGCCCCTTGGTGTTGGAACTTGTGGGAGACACAAGACAAGATCATGAAAACTAGCCTTTGTGAGCAGAAGCCTCTGCAGTGCTGAGGATTCCCGATGCAGCTGAGTCTTTGGCATGCTGTCAGATGGGGGAGGTGGGTACTCCACCCTCTTCATTTACAGATTGCAATATCTTTTCACCACCTCCACCAGGAGTGTCCATCTCACCTTCCCTGATGTGCTCCTTTGGGGCCACTCTTGCGATCTCCATAGCTCCCTCCTCCATAGTGGTCATGATGTGCAAATATGGCACTCGTCCTCCTGTCAGTACCCTTTCTTGGGCATTATGAGGCGTCTTCTCCTGCAAGGACAAAAGGGAGAGAGATAAGACATTGCTGACCTCTATGACCAATGCCATCAGCTCATTGAGATAGGAAGCTGCATGCATCAGTTCTGGCAAGTCCTCAACAACACTATGGCTCTGAGCCTTGCTGAGTGGTCAGTAGGTATCCTGGGCACACATTCCTCCCAGGTGCATGAGCAGCATGTGCCCTCAGGCTCTTCAGCTGGTGTGTCTGCTGGAGGCTGAATACCCAGAGGCCTGTCACGAGGGTCTGATGTTGCACTCACCTTGCCAGAGTGAATAAGGTCATTGAGGCTTTTCCAACACTGGACCCAGTTCCTCCTTCCTACATTTCGTCTGCTAACATTCTCAGCAACCTCAATCCACACTTGCTTGGTTCGGGAGGGTGGCCTTCTCCTGCCACTCTCCAGAAAGAGGACCTCCCTCCTTTTTCTCACTGCATCAAGGAGGACCTCTAGGTCAGTGTCTGGTTCCAGCCCTCTGTCTTTCCTGTTGCATAACTGCTGCTGAAATTCAATGAGTAAAATGAGAGGCACAGCAATGGCTGCCATGGTTTGTTTAAATTGGACCCATACTCGCTCAGTTCTGCCTCCATTCCCACTCTTGCAGCGGCTATTTGGCCGCCCAACCCACTCTCCAGCCAATTAACAGGCCAACCCCCCATGAAAATCAGGGCCTGTAACTACTTCCCCCGGGGCAGGATTGGGAGCCGAAAACAGTCCCGACATCCATCTCCCGACCTTAGAAGGAAAGTCAGGTCCACCGTGTTTAAGCTTAATTTTGTTATAGAATGCTATAACCTATTTATGATTTAACAAGTTTAATTAATTAATCTGACTAAGTTTAATTTTCATGGGAATGACATATCTGTGGATTTTTTTTTAAGTTGCTAAATAGACAGAGGCAGGTCTGAGTTTTATGTACATATAAATGTTCAAGCATTCTGAATACAGTTGACAAACTGTAAGTACAAATTTCTATGGAGATGGAGTGATATCACAGCAGTGAAAGGGACATGGCTTAAGGTAGGGCAGGGCTGGGAGCTAAACTTGCTGGTACACAAACAGGAAAGTAGAGTAGGAAAAAGGTGTGCCAGATTTAATCAAAGATGCCCTTTCAGCAATAAAATACAAGTATGATACATGGGATAGTGAAAAAGCTGAATCTATTTGGTTAGTTAAGGACTAAGATGGGACCTGTTACTCCTTTGGCAGTTTGTTATAGACCATTGAACATTGGAAAGGAGATAAGAGAGAGAAGTTGACAAATTAGAGAATAATGCAAGACACCAGTCATCCAAATGCGTTGCTTTATTTATCCAAAAAGTGGGGTAAAGCAACCTATGTAGCAAAATAAGGGAAAGGTGTTTACAATGTGTCTAGGAGTGTTTTTCGGTGCTTTCAGTCTAACAAGGAAGCGGCAGCAATGGATCTAGTTCCAGGAAGTGAAGTGGAAAAAATAGGTCAATTAGGGATAGGGCAACATCTGAGAAATGGTGAACGTAGGTTCAATTTAAAAAGTGAAAAGAGGGAACAACGATGAAAAGTTGCTGACCAAAATTTTGGGGTTTTTTCCCAATGTGATTAACAGAGAACTAGCCCACAAACTGGAAAGAAAACAATGGTACATCAGACACTCAACAAATTTGGAAACAGATGATTCGGGTACAAGCCAGATATATTGCCACAAAAAGTAAAGTGAGTGCAGCAAATGAAGGAGCTCCTTGCACGGCTAGAGAAAATTAAAACTAAATTTAAAAAAGGATATGACGAATCTAGGACTAATAATGCAAAAGAAAAACAAGCAGAGTATATAGAGGAAGTTAAGGATTAGAAAGGTCATGAAGGACTTTGAAGGAAGACTAGCAGGTAATAAAAGGATTTTCTAAACACATGAAAAGTAGAATAAAGGAATGGACTAATTAAATATGGAAAAGGAACTCTTTCCATGGAGGATTAAGGAAATGGAAGAGAGTCTAAATGAGCACTTGGCCTCAGTTTTTACAGCAGAGTGCAAAGTTGGAACAAAATAAAGAGTATAGGAGGAGGAGGTAGAATATTAGATAGGATAACTATGAGAGAAGTAGTACTGAAAATGTTGGCGGAATTCTTCACAAAGTAAAAAATTAAAGTTAAATTAAAGTCTTACGATAATTTAACTTCTTGTAATTTTAAAAACATTTAAGTATAAACAAATACAATATCCAGTCCCATTTGCACAGAATGAAATAGAAGATTTGAATGGATTGACCTTCTTTAACAAAGTATCGCACAGAAACTGGATAAAATGAAACTCAAACATTTGGACTGAATGCTGCTTTCTTCTCACCAGTATTCTGCAACTCCAGAACTAGCGCATGAGTATCAAAACACACCCTCCTCTGCTCCTGGGACAATAGGTCAACTCTCCTAACATCGTAAGTGCGTGACAAGGTTGCAGTTAAAAAATCTGTAAACAGACAAAATAGATCAGTTTCATGTGATTTATTTCATCTCGGGTTCTAGATAACACTGTCCAGAATTACCTAAAACGTGTAAACTAGAGATTCAATTTTTAATTTAAAAAAAGCCTTATATGACTTACCTCTTGTCTCATTAGTTAAAGGGAAAGAAGAGCTGACAGGAAGTAATTCTTGTTTAAGGTACTTCCCATTGTATATTGAAAATAGAATATAGCCATAAAAAGATTCTCGGCCTTTATTACCAAAATAGACAGCACAGCGTTGACTTTTCTCACCTCATTCATTTCAAGAGATCGGTAAAAGGGAGCTACTCCATTGATAATCATAGGGTTCACAACTTTGGGTAGGCCTGAAGGCTGATTGACACTGGGAGCACCCACTATTGACAATAGTGTTAACGTTTCGGGTCAGTGACCCTTCTTCGGAACCTTCTTCCGAAGAAGGGTCACTGACCCGAAACGTTAACTCTGCTTCTCTTTCCACAGATGCTGCCAGACCTGCTGAGTGAATCCAGCATTTCTTGTTTTTGTTTCAGATTTCCAGCATCCGCAGTATTTTGCTTTTATTGACAATAGTGTATTCTGCAGCTTCAGCTGGTCACGTGCTTGTCTGAAGTGAGACAGCAAAGAAAGCTCCCAGGTCAAAGCCTTCAATGAGACCACTCTGGCATGCAAAACCTTCCTTCCCATGAGTGACATAACTGCAGCAGCCTGCAGACAAGGAGAGGCAGCAAAGCAGGTCTTTTTACGTAAAGCAGTTCCATCCTTCTTATAAATAAATAATCATTTAAAATTTCCCACTTTTTTATTGGGTTTTCAGAAATGAACTTTTGTGTCTTATGAATCTATTATACACATGTATATGTATAGATATTTTATGATATTAAATCAGAACAGGTACATTCACATGGATATTTTTTGCAGTCATTGAATATTTAGATGTGCAATCACACAAGGTATGAGTGCGTAGACTCTCACAGTCACTGTGCATCCTGCTCAGGGAGGGGTGAAGGACAAGGGGATATTGCACTGAAAGCAATGTGGGATGTGAGGAAGTGGCGGTGTCCATACAGTTTGTTCGATCCCTGGGTCCTGGGGTGTTAGGGTTGAGGACAATGGGGAGGGTCCTGTTCTCACCTACTGCAATGAATATTTTTATGGCTATATTTTTGCAGTGGACAATGGGAAATTATTTGAATGAGTACTCTTACTTTTTTTCCGCTATTGTCTTTAATGAACTTTTATGATTTTCAAAACTGGTATGAGGACTTTCTGCTGTGATCCTACTCTCTGGCCTCTGCTCGGTTTTGTACTTAGCAAAATAAAAATGATAACTCCCCATCTAATAGGACTGGAAAGAAAATATGTACAGAGGTTACCTGAGCGATTGAGAGGATTACCCAGAACCTGTCAACCCCATTGACATATACTGGGAGGGGTAGGACAAACTTTTTAAATGTCATTCAGCGCGACAACGAAAATAAACGCATTGATCCAAATGACAGCGTTTTAACAGATCAGATCAACCTGCTGCATTATTTGTATTTTAAATAGTCACACTCACCACGTTTTGACAACGATCCAGGGCTTTGGGCTAAAGGAGGCTGCAGGACGCCAAGTCGGAAGTTGCAAGTTTGTAACAAAGTCTTACAATGTTGTATCCGTTTCATGGCTTTCCTTCCTCTTTCTTACTACTGTCTTTACTAGTTGTTTCTACTGAACAGAAATAACAAGAGCGAGCAAACTGTACTATTGCAACCCGAGTAAATGATAAAAGCCTATTTAAGAAAACTACACTGTCCTGTTTGTCCCTGATGTCATTTCCACCCCTGAAACTACAAGCCTCGCGATCTCGAGAATTTTTTAGAAGCTCAGGTTAGCATCACCCTGTGGGCTGGAGTTATAATTACAGTCCTGCCTGATAAGAATTGCAGTATTTTCTGAAGTTTCACCCATTTCTTTTGACGGGATGTGGTTTCATCAGTTGCAGCAGTCCTTCATGTGTGAGCATAAACAACAAAGCGACAGTTCTCCAAGTCTCTCAGCAGCTGCGATTTTACTCCCATCCATTCATTTTAACTGGAAAATGGAGATGGGGATGGGGCCTGGCAAACAGACAAGCGGAAAATCTCAGCTTTAATGCTTAATAAATGCAGTTTGATAGGCCTTTCACAGCTGGGTTCCATCCTAACCTCACTCACCATGTGATGAGTATTTTGTAATAGAGATCGCTACCTAGAAACCCGAACCAGGAAATGTAGTTGCATTGCCTCCTCTCTACCAGGGGCAGTAAGGTTGCCGCTCTCATCAATATCCCAATAACTTAGATTTTTATAGCACCTTATCACATCCTCAGGACAGGTTAAGGCGTTTCAGAGCCAAGTCATAACTTTATGTGGGCAAACGGAGCAGGCCATAATACACAGCAAGTTCCCACAATAAATGGAACGATGGCCAGTTTAACTGATTTTTGGTGGTGATTGAGGGATGAATGGTGGCTAGGACATCCTGCTTGATGCTGAAATCTTTTAGATGCAGCTAAGCCAGCAGATTGGGTCCTGGTGTAACATGTCGTCTAAAAGGAAGCACTCCCGATAATACAGGAAGCCCGTTATACTGCATTGGATTGTTTTTCCTTTTTATTAATCCATGAGACATGGGCATCGCTGGCAAGACCAGCATTTATTGCCCATCCCTAATTGCCCTTGACAAGGTGGGTGTGAGCCGCCTTTTTGAACCGCCGCAGTCTGTGTGGTGAATATACGCCCACAGTGCTGTTACGGAGGGAGTTCCAGGATTTTGACTCAATAATATTTCCAAGTCAGGATGGTGTGTGACTTGGAGTGGAACTTGCAGGTGGTGGTATTCCCATGTGTTGTCCTTGACCTTCTAGGCGCTAGAGGTCGGGGTTTGAAAGGTGCTGTCAAAGAAGCCTCGGTGATTTTCTGCTGTGCATCTTGTAAATGATACACACTGCATGCTACTGTGTGCTGGTGGTAGAGGAAGTGAATGTTTGAGGTACCGCAATGGGCCAATCAAGCGGGCTGCTTTGTCCTGGATGATGTCGGGATTCTTAAGAGCTGTTGGAGCTGCACCCATCCAGGCAAGTGGAGAGTATTCCATCACTCTCTTGACTTGGGCTTTGTAGATGGGGGACAGGATCTGGGGAGTCAGGTGAGTTACTCAATCCAGAATTCCCAGCCTCTGACCTGCTCTTATAGACGCAGTGGGCTGGATTTTGTAGTCCCACCACCAGGAGCGGCGGTGGGTGCAGAACATGATGGCTGTCTGCCACGGGACCCACAAGGTCGTGCTGCCGCAATTACGCGGCGGGTGGCCATTTAACATATTGGTGGCAGCCGCCCTCCCCAATCACATGGCGAGGGCGGCATTGGTGACGCTGTTAACGGTCCCACCTGATGCAGGAGCTGGCGTCATTCTTAAAAGGCTGCCAGCCCTGCAAACAGTTTAACATAATCCAGAGTTGATCCCTTCCCCCAACATACACTGAATCATGCACACTTGGCCCCTCCCCCACCCCATACACTACATCATGCAGACTTGACCCCTTCTCCATCTGGGTAGGGCCAGCTTCTCATGGACAGGAAAGTGAAAGCACATGAGTGCCAGATGACGAGCTCAAGACTGGGAACTGAAGGTAAGATCATGGCAAGTTACATTTAAATGAATGCAAAGAGGTACTTTCAATCTTTCAATATTTAAAGTAGGCTCCCTTCGCAGAGTGGTGGAGGTGCCGCCACGGAGCCTCATCGCCGCCAGGAAGATCGGAACCGGCAATCCTGGCGTCAGGCTCCATGGCAGCCACTGCCGCTCCGATTCTCCTGCACCCCTTGCTATGAAACCCGACGTCAGGATGAGAACAAAATCCAGCACAGTGTTTATGTGGCTGGTCCAGTTAAGTTTCTGGACAGTCGTGACCCCCAGGATTTTGATGGTGGAGGATTCGACAATGGTAATTAGTGGTTAGCACCGCAGCCTCACAGCTCCAGTGACCTGGGTTCAGTTCTGGGTACTGCCTGTGCGGTGTTTGAAAGTTCTCCCTGTGACCATTTAGGTTTCCGCCGGGTGCTCCGGTTTCCTCCCACAGCCAAAGACTTGCAGGTTGATAGGTAAAGTGGCCATTGTAAATTGCCCCTGGTGTAGGTAGGTGGTAGGAGAATTGAGGGAAGGTGGGGATGTGATAGGGGACATGGGATTAATGTGGGATTAGTATAAATGGATGGTGGATGGTCGGCACAGACTCGGTGGGCCAAAGGGCCTGTTTCAGTGCTGTATCTCTCTATGAATGTCAAGGGGGGCGGGGGGGGGGGGAGGTGGCTAGACTCTGTCTTATTGGAGATGGTAATTGCCTGGCATTTAAGTGGCAGGTAGCATTCACACATATCAGAAAATGCTTGAATGTTGTCCATGTCTTGTTGCATGCAGGCATGGACTACTTCATTATCTGAGGAGTTGCGAATGGAACTGAACACTGTACAATCATCAGCGAACATCTCCACTTCTGACCTTATGTTGGAGGGAAAGTCATTGATGAAGCAGCTGAAGATGGTTGGACCGAGGACACTGTTCTCAGGAACTCCTGCAGCAATGTCCTTGGGCTGAGCTGATTGGCCTCCAATAGCCACAACCATCTTCCTTTATGCTAGGTATGATTCCAGCCAGTGGAGATTTTTCCCCCGCTTCCCATTGACTTCAGTTTTGCACTGGCTCCTTGATGCCACATGGGTCAAATGCTGCCTTGATGTCAAGGGCAGTCACTCTCAACTCTAGAATCCAGCTCTTTTGTCTATGTTTGGACCAAGGCTATAATGAGGTCTGGAGCTGAGTGGTCCTGGCAGAACCCAAACTGAGCATCGGTGAGCAGGTTATTGCTTTGTAAGTGCCACTTGATAGCATTGTTGATGACACCTTCCATCAATTTGCTGCTAAAAGTAGATTGAGCGGTCATTGGTGGGATTAGATTTGCCCTGTTTTCTGGGACAGGACATAACTGGGCAATTTCCAGCATAGATAATGTGCTTTAAATCGAGTAGGGATTAAACCCCAATGACTCAGAGGGGACAGTGCTATCAACCGAGTCACATTGGTAACTGTAGCTAACATCAATTAACTCAACACAGCTAGAAGTTGACCCTAGATCTTGTTGGAGCTATATGGCTCAGTACCACAGGTAGCATAATTATGTTGAACCATTGAGGGCACCCAGTGTACTCTAATGACAGGCTAAATTTTATGGGCCTGCTAGGGATGGGAACAGTGGCCGCGGGGGGGGGGGGGGGGGGGGTGAGGAGGGGAGGGGGGTCCATAATACTGCGTGGGAGGTTGGGGTGGTGGTGGAGTGCTTGTTGCCTTCCTGAAATCTTCCAAATTAGGCTGGGGCGGGGAAGGCTGAGGATGGCCTTCCCGCCCCAGGGCAATTGAGTGCATTAAGAGGCCAGTTAATGGCCAGGCGGGCCCCTTCCAACTCCACTTCAATTTAATGGAAGGTGGAAGGGCCCACCGCTGCATAGAGATGCCACCAGGTAAAACCTGGCATCCTCCTAGTGGGATCGGTGGGGGGAGCCCCTCCTTTGGGGGCAATCCAGGGCTCATGTAGGGACCCCATGGCAGTGATGGCTACCGCATCCCCCCCGGGAAGACTCCCCTCCAACCCTCGATGATATCGCTCCACCCTGTTGCTAGGGCCTGCCTGAATGGCCCCGGCAACCTCGACCCCACTCATTTCCTCCTGAAGGCCTCCTGCAGTACCGGCAGTGCCCACTGCTCCCTGTGGCACTGCTGGTACTGCAGAGTTGCCAGCTTTCCAACTGGCTGACACTTCTGAAGATTGGAGCTTGTCCCATAATGGAACGGCCGCCCAACCGCAGCCAGTTAGTTGACTGCCCACCATGCGATAGCCTCGGGGGTCCAATGGAGGGCCGAGGCGGGGTCTCCCCCACCTTCCGGCCCACTGCTGGGGCCCCCATTGTCAGAATAAAATCTGGCCTGACATTTCTATCCCTTTCTGGATGTCAGAGGAAATAAGCAATTTGACAGCTGCTGTGGCCCAGACAGTTGTTGCTTTGACATATTGCATTACACTGCATTTTCTTCCCAGTGCAGTACCTCACACAATAAATCCTTGCTCCTCATCCCACACCATCTGGTGGAGCAGCATAGAGAAAGTAGGAATTCTCAGAAACAGCTAGGCAGACAAAATTGCAAACGACATCAACCTATATCACTCTTGTGCACGTCTAATTGGCATGTTACCATATAAGGCTGTGAAAGTCCAGAAAAGTGTAGTTTCAGCCTTAGAGAGACTTAAGTTTTGAGGTGTTATTGGACAGAATTAAAAAAATATATATAATTAATGATTCTTTAAAGTGCTTAAGAGGAGTTTTGATTTTTACAAGAATTTGACACGAGTGAGTGTTCAGGCTACAGTTGTAAGTTAGACATAGAGGTATGGCACTGCAGTGAACCCTCACAGCATGTATGCAATGCACTATGTGGGTCATCATGGTTCATCTGTGTATCCTGAGCAGCACAATTGCACAAAGTATTGGAAAGTTGAGCCTCTGGAGCAGAGGATCTCTGTGCATGAGCAACAGTTGGCTGCATTCTGCATCAGAGAGAGTGGGGGCTTCTGGATTTCACTCAAATTCAGATGGGGTTTTGGTTTAACATGTTATCTAAATAGTATAGATGGAAGGAAGGAAGCAGGCGGACGACCTTAGGGGTAACAGAGGAAGACAGGTACAAAAAAGCCCCGAGTTACGAGGACTGTCCAATAGATAATTGGGAATTTTTACTTACCTGACCCACAGGGAGTGGATTGGACAGAAAGTCATGGGGAACCCGCAATTTGGTGAACAGTGACAGTAACTTAGAAGAGGATGGTTCTGAGCAATGCTGTGATACCATGGAGGGAATACCCAGAGGGATGAGAAACAAATAGACGATAAGATTAGCACTAGTAGGAAGATCTATAGTTAGGGGTATAACAGCCTTTTGTCGCAGTGTGACTGGTTATGTTGCTTCCGTTGAGCCAAGGCGAAGGACATCATAGAACAGGTAGAAAAAAATTCTGGAAAGGGAGCGGGAGTAGTCCACATTTATGGATAAAAATATGTTTGAGGCCTTAGGGAGTTTAAGAGTTAATCATTAGTTTGAAAAACAAGACTTCAGCGGGCTGACAGTGTCCAGATTGTATCCTATGACATGCACTGAATAGGCTAAAGAGAGGAAGATTGAGATCATCAATGCTGGTCTGCAAGGTTGGTGCAACAGGAAAGGGTTCACAAACTAAAGAGAGGGTAAATAGAGCTTTGGGAAGGATTTAAAGTAATATAGTTGGGGGTGGAGAAAGTCTGGTTTGACACTGGGAAGAGAGAGCAGAATTGATAAAGATATTGGAATAAAGGTAGAAAGTTCAGCTGAAATAAATAGCTAGAAAATATACCTAAAGTTGAAAGCAAAGCAGAGAGATTTTTAGGTAGTGGGAGATAAAAAATATTGTAGAAGGGGTAAGTGATCTAAAAAAAAGTTAAATGAATAAACTAGGAACAAAAATAAAGGTCACATTCTAAAACTGGAATAAAGGTTGTGTGTTAAGAGTGTGAATGCAAAAAATATTCAAAATAAAATTAGAGAGTTTGAAACATAAATAACTATGAAGGAATATCATGTAGTATCGATAATAGAGAAGTGGCTTAGATTTGGACAGGGTTGGGAAATTAATATTTGTGATTAGAACATTTTCAGGAGAGATAGGGAGGAGAAAATAACAGTCATAGTAAAGGATTCTATCACTGCACTAGAATGTGAGGATGTCCTGGGGGTTGTGTTGAGATAGAACCCATGTGGACAGAGTTAAAAGATAGGAAAGGAAACAGTACAACTTTGGTGTGCATTCCATACCACAAAACAGTGAAAATGAGTTAAAGGTGAGGATCTGTAGACAGTTCAGTGAGATATGTAAGAACAATAGGTCAATGATATTAGGTGATTTCAACTATCCCAAGATAGACTGGAATAAAGATAATGTATGCTCTTGGTCTCACTGTCCACCCTGAAGGATGCAAGTAAGTGCCGGGGGTGGACGGAGTGAGGGAACATTGGTTGTAACTGAGCCCAGCTTCGGGGGCTACCGACCCAGTGGGAACCAGGCGGCCTGTAAGATGGAAACCACCTGTGCCATAAAACTGCTGCTGATCACAGCAGGAGCGGGAGCTGGAGCCGCAGTACCTGGACTGGGACGATGGTGAGTTCATGCCAAAGGCCCAGCGAGGCCTTGCTCCCCCCCCGCACTGGTCTCGTACGGAAAATCCTTGATCGGGTCCTGGGAGAAGAAGCTCCACATCGCGGCCGGCCATAGCACTGACCCCCCCACCCCTTCCCCGCCTCGCACCACCTTCCCCCTTCGCACCCCCTTCCCCCTCCCCCTTGCACCCCTCCGCACCCCCTTCCCCCCTTCCCCCTTCCCCTCTCGCAATCCCTTCCCCCATTCCCCCTCCCCCTTTGCACCCCCATTCCCCCTCCCTCTTCACACCCCCTTGCACGCCTCTGCACCCCCATCCCCCTCCTCCCCTCCTCCCTCACACCCCCTTCCCCCGCAACCCTTTCCCCCCACCTCCTCCCCCTTGCACCCCCTTCCCCCTCCCCCTCGCACCTCCCATTCCCCCCTTGCACCTCCCCCTTCACCCCTCACCCCTGTCCCCTCACCCCCTTCCCCCCCACCTCCTCCCCCTCGCATCCCCTCCCTCCTTGTACCCCCTCCCTCATTCCCTCTCCCTCCATGAAATCACACAGATTACTTGTTAGGGCCCCTGCTCAGGGATAGGAGCTAACAACCCCACTGCCTTGTGGGTGTCTTGGGAGAGACCAAGACTAAGGGAGTAAACCCTAACAGAAAATCCGGAGCGGAAGCCCTAAGGCGGTCATGTGTCACCTTTGGCATGTTTCCGGCAGTTCCTGTAGCCATACCGCTGCCAAACATCATGCTCTGCATTCCTTTGGACCCCACAAGGAAGGCTGAGAGGGGGGTTTTGACGCTCGGGCAACTCACAACCTCCATACATTCCGCCCAGTTATGCGCCATGGAGAGGTCACTCCATAGTCACCTCACAGCAACCAAAACAACACGGAAGGCAGCAGTTATGGGTTATAAATCCAGCTCAATTGGTGCAGAGATTTGGGCGCCACGGGTTGCCTTTGTTGGTGGGAGAGTCATCGTATCTCACTGGACAGCTACCGCCTGCCTCAAACCGGGCAGCCCCCGGTCAGAAAGATTCTGTCCCGCCACAGTCCACCTGCTTCGATGGGTGCTTGGAGCTCAGGGTCATTGCCTGACAAGTGGACTGTAACACAGCACCAAACAGCACAATAAAAAAAGGAAAGAAGGTACCAGCCCTTCGTTTTGCAAGTTGCAACGTCAGAACTATGTGTCCTGGCCTGTCAGAAGACCTTACCCAAATCAACGACTCTCGGAAGACTGCATTCATTAACAACGAGCTCAGTAGACTCAATGTGGACATTGCAGCACTTCAGGAGACATGCCTCCCTGCGAGCGGATCTGTAAGAGAGCAAGACTACACCTTCTACTGGCAGGGTAGGGATCCTGAAGAACCAAGACAGCATGGAGTGGGCTTCGCCATCAGAAACTCTTTGCTCAGCATGATAGAGCCACCTTCAAATGGCTCGGAACGCATACTGTATATCCGACTGCTCACCGCCTCTGGTCCAATACACCTACTCATGCTCCAACATTCTGCTCCCCACCTGAAGTTAAAGACCAGTTCTATGAGGAACTCCATAATATTATTAGTAGCATTCCTAATACCGAACATTTGTTCCTGCTGGGGGACTTTAACGCCAGGGTTGGGGCTGACCATGACTCATGGCCCTCCTACCTTGGGCACTATGGCATTGGAAGGAAGAATGAGAATGGACAGAGACTGCTGGTGTTGTGTACCTATCACGACCTCTGCAGCACCAACTCGTTCTTTCATACTAAACCCTGTCACCTGGTTTCATGGAGGCACCCAAGAACACGTCGTTGGCACCACAAGGCGAGCCTTTATAAACAGTGTCCAAATCACATGCAGCTTCCACAGTGCGGACTGCGACACCGACCACTCCCTGGTCTGCAGCAAAGTTAGACTCAAACCAAAGAAGCTGCGTCATTCCAAGCAGAAGGGCCGCCCGCGCATCAACACTAACAGTGATTGCCAGAGCTGGCAGACAGCCATAAAGGCGGGGCTAAAGAGTGGCGAGTCGAAGAGACTTAGCAGTTGACAGGAAAAAAGACAGAAGTGAAAGGAGAGAGCCAACTGTGTAACAGCCCCGACAACCAATTTTATCTGCAGCGCCTGTGGAAGAGTCTGTCACTCTAGAATTGGCCTTTATAGCCACTCCGGGCGCTGTTCCACTAACCACTGACCATCGCTAGGCACTTACCCATTGTCTCTCGCGACAAGGAGGCCAAAGAAGATGTGGTTGAAGTGGGTAATGTATCAGAATTTCTTCCTAGATCAGTATGTTTATAGTCTATCAAGTGTGCAGTCATGAGAGCCCTATAATACAAAGGAAATTAAAGCCATAGGGAGCAAACAGCTTGGATTCACCAGGGATGAGAAACTATAATTATAAGGAGTGACTTGTAATCCTGGAACTATTTTCACTGGAGCAGAAAAAGCTAGGAAAAGATTTATTATAGGATTTTAAAATTCTGAATAATTTTGACAGTATGAATAGAGAAAGCTATTTTCACTTGTTTGGGAATCAATGACAAGAAGTCATCCTTTTAAAATTATTAAGTGAATGAAGGGGGAGGTTAAGAGAAATTTCTTTAGATGGATGGCTGTTGAAGCATAGTATGCATTTCCACAGGGATGTGGTGGACGTGGAAATCATGCATCCTTTAAGATAAAATTGGATATATATTTGAAGCTGAGGAAGATACAGGGCTACATATTTGGAAATCTTCCAGTGAAAAGCCTTTAATTGGTACTAGATTGCATTGCCTATGCAGGAGATGTCACTATTTGAATATTAATGCTTTTTAAAAATTCACATATATGATATTGTGAACAAATTACACAGACAAGAACAGAGTTTTGAAATAGCCGTTCCACTGTCTCAGCCAACCAACTTTGAAAGCGCTTAATTACAAATCTTACTCCAAATTATAATTCTGGTAATGTTAGAGAGAGGTTTGTGTGGGGGATTTAACAGTATTTAACAACATGTGAAGTTATTTGCCAGTGATTAGACAAGATGGCCGAAGACAAAGAATATCGGAACATGGTTGTGTGTTTATCTGTGTATGTGTGTGCGTGCGTGCACAATGGATGGTTAGACCTGTGTTTAGTCTGTGTCTGTATGATGTTTTTTATTTTGTGGATATGCACTCAAATATTTTTCACTGGGTGGTGAGTTGCTGATTGTGCAGGTCTGCTTTCATTTCGTAAATTATTAATACTGGTACATCTTACATTGCATTGCTTACAGTGGCTGGAATTTTACGGTGGGCAGGAGGGACCCGTCCACCAGTCAAAAAGTTGGTGGCGAGCCCGCCTCCGCTGGGCCCGGGGATTCAGACTGGATTTACATTCTGCAGGCCCTTAATTGTTCTTGAGCGGGACTTCCACCTTATTGCGGCAGGAAGTCTCACCTAATAGAGCTGCCGGCCAATCAATGGGACTACACCCATTACAGGAGGAAGATGACAGATGGCCCGGAAAAAAGGTAAGTTTTTAGGCCTCGCCGGGGACAATCAGTTCCACCTCGGCGAGGCAAGGGGTGTTAGTTAGGGGGATGAGGGGCGTGTTGTGCGTTAGGGCGGTTGTGGCTTCAGGGATGGACTTCCTTGGGGCACAGGGTGCCCAATCAGGAGGGCTCCCCCAGCCCGCTAGAAAGCCGCCTAGTTTTATCAGGCATGTTTTCTGAGGCCTCGGCTGCCCACCAGCCAAACGTACAATACCTGTGGTGGTGGGCGGAGGTCCTGAAGTGCCAGATAATTGGCCACCTAAGGGCCTTGATTGGCCTGGGGCGGGCAGGCCATTTCTCGCCGTTGCTGCCCCACGTAAATTGACAGCGGAGGTGGGACCGAGTCGGGAAGGGACCCCCCAGCCTTCCACTCCATTTTACGCTCCCAACCCGCCACAAGCTTTTGGAGGGGTGGGGCTTAAAATTCCAGTCCATGAGTCTGAAGATACGCTGTTTTGTAATAGGAGTTTTATACCATGTTATACATAATATATTATCAGCACCTTTCTTTACTTTGAGTCAATCAATAAAGTGTGATGGGGAACTGTTATAGAAGGTAAGTGTGACATTTACACCAGGATTGAGGGACTTCAGTTTTGTGAGGAGACTAGAGAAGCTAGGTTTATTCTACTTGAAGCAGAGAAGGTTAAGGGGACATTTCGTAGAGGTGTACCAAATTAACCGAGTAAATAAAGAGAAACTATTTCCACCAGTGGTAAGTTGGTAACCAGAGGGCACAGATTTATGATAACTGACAAAAGAACCATACTGTCAGCCATGGTTTGGTTGGTAGCACCCTCGCCTTTGAGTCGGAAGGTTGTGAGTTTAAGTCTCACTTCAGAAACTTGAGCACAAAGATCTAGACTGACACTCCAGTACAGTACTGAGGTAGTGCTGCGCCATTGGAGGTGCCATCTTTTGGATGAGAAGTTAAACAAAAGCCCCGTCTGCCCTCAAAGTTGGGAGTAAAAGATCCCATGGAATTATTTTGAACAAGAGCAGTGGAGTTATGCCTGGTGTCCTGATCAATATTCAATCAACATCAATGAAACTGATTTTTCGGTCATTTTCCCATTGCTGTTTGTGGGAGCTTGCTGTGTGCAAATTGGCTGCTGTGTTTCCTACATTACAACAGTGACTACACTTCAAAAGTGCTTAATTGGCTGTAAAATGCTTTGGGACATCCTGAGGATGTGAAAGGTGTTATGTTAATGGAAGTATTACTTTTTGGGGGATAGGAGGATAACATTTTATCTACTGTAAGTTATTATATTCTGGAATGCATTGCCTGAAAGGATGGTTTAAGCAAGTTGATAAGTAACTTTCAATGGATCTACACTTTAAAAGGGCTTTATTGAAAGAGCAGGGGAGTGGGACTAATGGATCGTTCTCTCTAAGAGCCAGTTTAGACACGACGGACCAAATTACCTTCCCTGTGCCATGTGATTCAATTATTTTTTGGCCCAGGTTTTTGGCCCAGCAACAGTGAAAGAGTAGTGAAGAGTTCCAAGTCAGGATGATTGTAACTTGTAGGGGAACATGCAGGTGGTGGTGTTCCCATGTGTCTGCTGTCCTTGTTCTTCCAGGCAGTAGGGGTCGTGGGTTTGGAAGCTGTAGTCGAAAGAGCGTTGGTGAGTTGCTACTGTGCATCTTGTAAATGGTGCCACTGTGTGCCAGTGGTGAAGGGAGTGAATGTTTAAGGTGGTGGATGGGGTGCCAATCAAACGGGCTGCTTTGTCCTGGATGGTGTCGAGCTTCTTGAGTGTTGTTGGAGCTGCACCCATCCATGCAAGTGGAGAGTATTCCATCACACTCCTGATTTGTGCCTTGTAGATGGTAGACAGGCTTTGGGGAGTCAGGAGGTAAGTTACTCAATCCAGAATTCCAAGCCTCTGACCTGCTCTTGTATCCACATTTTTTATGTGGCTGGTCCAGTTAAGCTTTTGCTAAGTTTGTGGAATTAAAATTTTATTATTATTCTTTCATGAGATGAGAGCATCTCTGGCAAGACCAGCATTTTTTGCCCATCTCTAATTGCTCTTGAGAGGCTGGTGGTGAGCTGCCTTCTTGAACTGCTGCAGTCCAGGTGGTATAGGTACACCCACAGTGCTGTTAGGAAGAGAGTTCCAGGTTGTTGACCCAGTGATGGTGAAGGAACGGCGATATAATTCCAAGTTAGGATGGTGTGTGGCTTGGAGGGGAATTTGTAGGTGGTGGTGTTCCTAAGCATCTGCTGCCCTTGTCCTTCTAGGTGGAGTACTGGGATGTGGAGGAGTTTCGGTGACTTGTTGGATTTTTAAGGGAGTATTGCTGCATTCTGACAGGGAGGTCAGGGGAGTTTTCTGCCCTAGGGACATAGAACATAAGAGCAGGAATAGGCCATTCAGCCCATCGAAATTGCTCCACCATTCAATTAGACCTTGGCTGATCATCTACCTCAGCGCCACTTTCCCGCGCTATCCCCATATCCCTTGATGTCATTAGTATCCAGATATTTATCGATTTTTGTCTTGAACATGCTCAATGTTTGAGCTTCCACAGCTTTCTTGGGTAGAGAATTCCAAAGATTCACCACTCTCTGAGTGAAGAAATTGCTCCTCATCTCAGTCTTAAATGGCCTACCCCTTATTCTGAGATTATGTGCCCTGGTTCTAGACTCACCAGCCATGGGGACACATCCTATCTACATCCACCCTATCACGCTCTGTAAGAATTTTGTAAGTTTTAATGAGGTCACCTCTCATTCTTCAAAACGCTGGAGAATACAGTCCTGTTTCCTCAATCTCTCTTCAAAAGGCCATTCTGCCATTCCAGGGTTTAGTCTGGTGAACCTCCATTGTGCTCCCTCTATGACAAGTATATCCTTCCTTAGATGAGGAGACCCAAACTGTACACAATACTCCAGGTGCAGTCTCACCAAGGCTCTATACAATTGCAGCAATACTTCTTTACTCCTGTACTCAAAACCTCTTGCAATGAAGGCCAACATACCACTTGCCTTCCTAATTGCTTGCTGCAGCTGCATGCTAGCTTTTAGTGACTTATGAACAAGGCCACCCAGGTCCATTTGGACATCAACGTTTCTCAAACTCTCACCATTTAAGAAATACTCTTTTTTTTCTATCAAAGCGGATAATTTCACACTTATTCGTATTGTATTCCATCTGCCATGTTCTTGCCCATTCACTTAGCCTGTCCAAGTCCCCTCGAAGCATCCTTGCATCCTCTTCACAACTCACATTCCCACCTAGTTTTGTGTCATCAGCAAATTTGGAAATATTACATTTGGTTCCTACATGCAAATCATTTATGTAGATTATCAACAGCTGTGACCCCAACACTGATCCTTGTGGTACCCCACCAGTAACAGCCTGCCATCCTGCTCTCTGTTTTCTGTCAGTTAACGAATTCTCAATCCATATCAGTATATTACTCCCAATCCCATGTGCTCTAATTATGTTTACTAACCTCCTGTGTGTGCAGAAAGTCTACTGGAGTTTTGGGGGCTATTGTTGCAGTTCCTCTTGGCCTGCAACATGACAGGAACATGGATTGCAGTCTGCAGAGAAGGAGGAGGGCTATCTACAGAAGGCTCTACCCACAAGGGTATTCAGGGAGCACTTCTACCTCCACCTCAGTCAGCAGCAATGTGTGAGGTCCCTATGATTCAGTAAAGAGATGGTCACTGAACTGTGCTACCTCCTTCAACAGGACCTAGAGCCATACAGTAGGGTAAGGACAGCACTGCCAGTGGCTGTCATGGTCATTGTTGCTTTCAACTTCTACTGAAGCAGATTCTTCCAGGCGTAAGAGCCGACATAGCCAAAACTACCTAATTCATTGCCAATTGCGGCATCACGGAGATGACGGAGGCCCTGGATGTTCGGAGAGGTGGCTTCATGTATTCTCTCTTACCAGAGAGAAACAGGAGGAGCAGGCACATTGCTTTGTCAGGGTGCAGGATTCCCCATGGTGTAATGAGCCATCAATTGCATGCATATGGCTCTGTGAGCCTCACATATTAATGGAGAGAGGTATAGGATGCAAGGGCTACCACTCCACCGATGTGTAACTGGTGTACAACTATGCCTGGAACATCATGTCGGTGAAGGCCCACTATCCTGGCAGCAATCACAATGCTTTCATCGTGAGACGGTCAGCCATATCCGCCATCTTTCAGCCACCACAATGAACCAGAGGATGGCTGCGTGGAGACAACAGATACCCTCACTATGCATGGCTCATAACTCCTCTCCAGCATCCAACCACGTGAGGACAAATCGCCTATAACGAGAGCCATGCAGCCACAAGAAACATCTTGGAGTAGACCATTAGCGCACTCAAGCAATGGTTAAGAACATAGTCTTATGGGTGCCTTTTCCTGGCCTAGAGCTCCTATGCACTGCTCACCCAATGGCTGCAGCATGGCTGACGGAAAGCTGCTGACTTTCATTGGAGAAGCTGCAGATGGCCTTGCAGGATGACCTTGAAGAGTTCTGGGCCTTCAGAGCCTGGCTTTAGACTGCACAATCTCGACATGGATGGCAGCAGTCTGGGCTGGCTCTTTGACAGGCAATAGCAAGGGCACTGGTGGGGTGGGAATGATGAGAGCATAAATTGCCTCACCAATCCTAGTAATCTGTTGGAGGACAAATTGCTGGACTGCTGTGAGAGCCTGCATGCCCCTCTGAGCACGGTAATTCGCAGCCATGACAGTAGCAGTCTGAGCCTGCATGGCAACAAGCACTGATATCATGACACAAAGCAAGATCCTGCAGATGCTGGAAATCTGAAATAAAAACAGAAAATGCTGGAAACACTCAGCAGGTCTGGTAGCATCCGTGGAGAGAGAAACAGAGTTAACGTTTCAGATCTATGACCTTTCATCAGAACTGAGAGAAGTTACAAATGATGGGGTTGAGGGCAGGAGAGATTAAATGACCAAAGGTTTCATGGTACAAAGCTAAAGGGAGAGGTAATGGGACAAGTGAAGAAACAAAAGGTGTGTCTGGATGAGGTTTGACTGGCAGGATAGTAGCCGTCTGAACGAAAAGTAAAGCGATTGAGAAAGAAACACATCGAAGAAAGAAGTTCTTCTTTCATTTTAGTATACTGTATTCACTGCTCATGATGTCATCTCCTGTACATTGGGGAGGCTAAATGCAGGCTGTGCGACCATTTTGCGGAACACCTCCATTCAGTCCGCAAGCATGACCCTGAACTTCCTGTTGCTTTTCACTTCAGTTCCCTACCTTGTTTCTGCTCTGACCTTTTGTGTAATGAGAGAGGAATAATTGACAGTCTAGTGGTGCGAGACCCCTTGGGATGACTGACCATAATATGATAGAATTCTTCATCAAGATGGAGAGTGACGTAGTTGATTCTGAGACTAGGGTCCTGAATCTTAGTAAAGGAAACTATGAAGGTATGAGGTGCGAGTTGGCTATGACGGATTGGGAAACGTTACTTAAAGGGATGATGGTGGATAGGCAATGGCAAACATTTAAAGAGCGCATGGATGAACGGCAACAACTGTTTATCCCTGTCTGGCACAAAAGTAAAATGGGGAAGGTAGCCAAACCATGGCCTACAAGGGAAATTAGAGATAGCATTAGATCCAAAAAAGAGGCAAATAAATCTGCCAGGAAAAACAACAGACCTGAGGATTGGGAGCAATTTAGAATTCAACAAAGGAGGACCAAGGGATTGATTAAGAAGGGGAAAACAGAATACGGGAGCAAGCTTGCGGGGAACGTAAAAACTGACTGTAAAAGTTTCTGTAGGGATGTGAAGAGAAAAAGATTGGTGAAGACAAATGTAGGTCCCTTACAGTCAGAAACAGGGAAATTTATTATGGGGAACGAAGAAATGGCTGACCAACTAAATGCATACTTTGATTCTGTCTTCACGAAGGAGGACACAAATATCATATCAGAAATGTTGGGGAACACAGGGCTTAGTGAGAGAGAGGAACTGAAGGAAATCAGTATTAGTAGAGAAATGGTGTTGGGAAATTGATGGGATTGAAGGCCGATAAATCCCCAGGGCCTGATGGTATGCATCCCAGAGTACTTAAGGAAGTGGCCCTAGAAATAGTGGATGCATTGGTGGTCATCTTCCAAGATTCTATAGACTCTGGAACAGTTCCTACAGATTGGAGGGTAGCTAATGTAACCCCACTACTTAAAATGGGAGGTAGAGAGAAAGTAGGGAGTTATAGACCAGTCAGCCTGATGTCAATAGTGGGGAAAATTATCAAAGATTTTCTAGCAGAGCACTTAGAGAATAGTGGTGGAATCAGGCAGAGTCAGCATGGATTTACAAAAGGGAAATCATGCTTGACAAATCTACTAGAGTTCTTCGAGGCTGTAGCTAGTAGAGTTGATGAGGGAGAGCCAGTGGATGTGGTTTATTTGAACTTTCAGAAGGCTTTTGACAAAGTCCCACATTAGAGATTAGCGTGTAAAATTAAAGCGCATGGGATTGGGGGTAGTGTATTGCGATGGATAGAAAATTGGTTGGCAGACAGGAAACAAAGAGTAGGAATAAATGAGTCTTTTTCCGAATGGCAGGCAGTGACTAGTGGGGTACCGCAGGGATCGGTGCTAGGACCCCAGCTATTCACAATATATATTAATGATTTAGATGTGGGAACTAAATGTAATATTTCCAAATTTGCAGATGACACAAAACTAGGTGGGAGGGTAAGTTGTGAGGAGGATGCAGAGAGGCTTCAGGGTGATTTGGACAAGTTGAGTGAGTGGGCTAATGCATGGCAGATGCAGTATAATGTGGATAAATGTGAGGGTATCCACTTTGGTAGCAAAAACAGGAAGGCAGATTATTATCTGAATGGCTATAAACTGAGAGAGGGGAATATGCAGTGAGACCTTGGTGTTCTCATACACCAGTCGCTGAAGGTAAGCATGCAGGTCCAACAGGCGGACAAAAAGGCAAATGATATGTTGGCCTTCATAGCGAGAGGATTCGAGTACAGGAGCAAGGATGTCTTGCTGCAATTATACAGGGCCTTGGTGAGGCCACACCTGGAATATTGTTTTTTTTTAAATCATTCATGGGATGTGGGCGTCGCTGGCCAGGCCAGCATTTATTGCCCATCCCTAATTGCCCTTGAGAAGATGGTGGTGAGCTGCCTTCTTGAACCACTGCAGTCCATGTGGGGTAGGTACACTCACAGTGCTATCAGGAAGGGAGTTCCAGGATTTTGACCCAGCAACAGTGAAGGAACGGCAATATAGTTCCAAGTCAGGATGGCGTGTGACTTGGAGGGGAACTTGCAGGTGGTGGTGTTCCCATGCATTTGCTGCCCTTGTCCTTCTAGTTGGTAGAGGTCACGGGTTTGGACAGTGCTAACTAAGGAGCCTTGGTGCGTTGCTGCAGTGCATCCTGTAGATGGTACACACTGCTGACACTGTGCGTCAGTGGTGGAGGCAGTGAATGATTGTAGGTGGGGTGCCAATCAAGCGGGCTGCTTTGTCCTGGATGGTGTCGAGCTTCTTGAGTGTTGTTGGAGCTGCACCCATCCAGGCAAGTAGAGAGTATTCCATCAAAAACCTGACTTGTGCCTTGTCGATGGTGGATAGGCTTTGGGGAGTCAAGAGGTAAGTTACTCACCGCAGGATTCCTCGCCTCTGACCTGCTCTTGTAGCCACGGTATTTATATGGCTACTCCAGTTCAGTTTCTAGTCAATGGTAGCCCCTAGGATGTTGATAGTCGGAGATTCAGCGATGGTAATGCCATTGAATGTCAAGGGGAGATGGTTAGATTCTCTGTTGTTGGAGATGGTCATTGCCTGGCACTTGTGTAGCGTGAATGTTACTTGCCATTTATCAGCCCAAGCCTGGATATTGTCCAAGTCTTGCTGCATTTCTGCACAGACTGCATCAGTATCTGAGGAGTCACGAATGGTGCTGAACATTGTGCAATCATCAGCAAACATCCCCACTTCTGACCTTATGATTGAAGGAACGTCATTGATGAAGCAGCTGAAGATGGTTGGGCCTAGGACACTACCCTGAGGAACTCCTGCAGTGATGTCCTGGAGCTCAGATGATTGACCTCCAAAAAACAACAACCATCTTCCTTTGCGCTCGGTATGACTCCAACCAGCGGAGAGTTTTCCCCCTGACCTCAGTTTTTCTAGGGCTCCTTGATGCCATACTCAGTCAAATGCTGCCTTGATGTCAAGGGCAGTCACTCTCACCTCATCTCTTGAGTTCAACTCTTTTGTGTGCAGTTTTGGTCTCCTTATCTGAGGAAGGATGTTCTTGCTATAGAGGGAGTGCAGCGAAGGTTTACCAGACTGATTCCTGGGATGGCAGGACTTATGTATGAGGAGAGATTGAGTCAGTTAGGATTATATTCACTGGAGTTCAGAAGAGTGAGGGGGGGGGGGGATCTCATAGAAACCTATAAAATTTTAACATGACTTGACAGGGTGGATGCAGGAAGGATGTTCCCGATGGTGGGGGAGTCCAGAACCAGGGGTCATAATCTAAGGATACGGGGTAAACCTTTCAGGACTGAGATAAGGAGAAATTTCTTCACCCAGCGCGTGGTGAGCCTGTGGAATTCGCTATCACAGAAAGCAGTTGAGGCCAAAACATTGTATGTTTTCAAGAAGGAGTTAGATATAGCGCTTGGGTCTAAAGGGATCAAAGGGTATGGGGAGAAAGCGGGAACAGGTTACTGAGTTGGATGATCAGCCATGATCATAATGAATGGCGGAGCAGGCTCGAAGGGCCAAATGGCCTACTCCTGCTCCTATTTTCTATGTTTCTATGTTTCTGCCCTTGGCCTTCCAATGTCTTCCAATGAAGATCAACGTAAACTCAAGGAATATCTTTTGACTGGGCACTTTACAGCCTTTTGGACTCGACATTAAGTTCAGTTTTAGATCACAACCTCTTTCCTCATTGTTTTTGCTGGTTTAAATTTTTTCTCTTGTTTCTTAATTCCTTTGCCTTGCATTCGGATGGCTGCTATTCTGTCATTCACACCTCCTCCAGTCACATGTTTTGTTTCTTAACTTGGCCCATTACCACTCCCTTTGGCTTTGTACCATGAAACCTTTTGTCATTTAATCTCTCCTACCTTCCACCCTATCACTGACCTTCCCTTTTGTTCTTCTTCCCTCCCTGCCCCCTTTCACTTGCTCAAAACATATTACTTTTCTAACTCTTCTCAGTTCTGATGAAAGTTGACAGTCCTGAACTGTTAACTCTGTTTCTTTTTCCTGGATATCATGACCTCAGTCTGCATTTCCACTCCAGCACTCAGATGTTGGGTGATTTCTGCCTGTGCTGCAATGGAAGCTAAGACCTCGGCCACGAGATCCTGGATCACAGCTGGGCCCACAAGTGCTGTTATGGAGTTAATCACCATTTCCATACTAGAAAGAATGGGCTCCAAGCTCTGCTTGAAGTCCTGTTCCAAGTTGCAGCCTGACTCCTACGTGCTCCTTGGCAGAGACAGCGGGCTCTGTGGAAGGCCTGCCAATGCACTAAGCATCTCTGTTTTCCATTTTCTGTATGCAGCACCATTGGATTCCTCATCTGAGTCGTCTGCAGCAGAACTCATCTGTGACCTCACCCTCGGGGGAGCTGGCACGTGTGCTGTCCTTTGCCCCCACCTGACTGCAGCCCACTTGCATCCGGTGACTCACCATGTGCAGATCCTGACTCTATACTACCCTCTAAGGTATGTACTGTGCCAGTATCTGAGCTGGTGGGTGTGATTGTTAGAGCAAATGCTGGTGCTTCTTCCTCAAAGATCTGTAACAGCTCTCACCCTTTCTCATGAAACCACAGGTGCTGGCCAAGCAGCAGTTCTTTGGTATCTGAAAGCAAAACTGCAGAAGGGGAGGGAACGAGTACTGGGTGGAAAGCAAGAGGTCCATGGTCCAAGAGTGCAGCTTGTACATCTTACCAGATAACAGGATGAGGATGAGGTGGGATTTGAGAAGGGGCATAAGGTAGTGACATACTGTAATCCTGAATGTTTTTGGTGAATGCAATGGGTTCAGTCCCCATGATGTGGAGCACTGTCTCCTCCAAAGGGCTCAGGTGATGCAGGCATGCCTGTCTCCTTCCAGTTCTGGTCTGCTTCCACCTCTTATGGGCCACTTTGTCCTGTGAGAGAGCAGGAAGAATGTCGGTGATTGTGTCTGAGTGGTGTGCCTACCATGCTAAATCACTGAAGCTATGTGAAAGCACTAAGGGATGGGAGTAAGGCTGGTAGCATTGGAAGGTGTGTGAAGGTGAGGTGGAGTATCTGAATGTTAGTCCTGAGTCCTGATTGCTAGAGATTGCTGATGGGTGAGTGATGAATCTGTGGTGCATTGAGGAGCTTGGAAGGTTGGTGGTGTGGTGGGTAGGAGATGTCACTTGAAGATGCATTTTTTGACTTTGACCACCTGTGTGACATCATTGAACTTATTGTGGTACTCCTGCCAGGTCCTCGGCGCAAGACTCTGGGAATTGACTTCTCTGGCTACCTGCTCCCATTCCCTTCTCATTGTTTGCCTGATGGCTTCCTGCAGCAACATTGCTTCTCTCCACCTTTCCAATCCATGTACTAATGCCTCCAGCACTGCATCAGAAAACCTGGGAGCCCTGTCTCTTGGATCTCTTGGTTGCTCCGTTTGGGGTGCTTCTCCTTGCAGCCAATTCCTGCACAGTCTTCAGCAGCTTCCTTAGAATGACTGCCACTCTTCTTTAAAAAGGGAAAGCTGCCTTTAAGAGCTGCAGGTGAACTGAAACATGTGCTCGCCACGCACGTTGCTGGGCCCCTTGTTGAGCGTTCAGCCAGCCAGCAGCATGGGTCACACCCGGCTGCACACGAAACAGATGCAAATGAGGTGTAACATGAAATTTATGTGCCGCCTGCCTCAACGGAACTGGAAATGGACTAATTACAGATCTGGTATCCGAAAGCAGGAGCAATTGAATTGTTTCCCCTTCCATATCCTGCTGACTGAAATCATGCTCTACTGATTCATGGTTAAAGAAGCACAGAAGATTTATTGCATTTTTCCATTACTGAAGTCTGAGTGACTAAAACTGTACTTAATAAACAGTTTTGCTTCATATGTGGTGGCTGAAGGATATCATTCAGATAACTTGTATACCAATCTTGAGCAGCTAGTTATGTCATGGATTTGGGTACATCACAGATAAAAAGATTGTTGTTGTTCTAGCCATATTCCCAAAGACATCTCTCTCCATTAGAGAGAGAGATACAGGTGGTAATATATAGCTGAAAGGGTACCACTTTTCATGCATGGAGTAAGGCAAGAAGGCAGGCCTCCATGAACTACCACAGCCAGTACAGAGATTGAACACACTCTGTTGGTGCCTTTCTACATTATAGTCTAGCTATCTAACCAACTGAGCTAACCAACCCCCAATGAAACGGATGATGTAATGAGAAAGACTTATATGCTTCAAAAACTTAAAAGATTACTTTTTGAATTAGACTTGACCTTTGAATAATAGCAGCTCCCATCTGTGATGCCAAAGATATTGCTGAGGGAAAGAGTTGATGTTGTTCATGAAAACAAGAACATTGAAACAATAATAATCTGCAAAGCTAAGGAAATGATAAATAAGTTCACAATATTTCTACTGCAGATCTACTAAGCATCCGGCAAAAAGTTTGTTTGCTCCTGCTAAGAGAATGTTAAACATCATCTGAACATTATAAACAATGCATGTGCTAGGTTGATGTAAATATGTAGTATTACAATCAGGTGAGGAGGGGGTTGAAGGGCTCCCCTCTTTTCCCTCTCCTTGTTTGAACACAATAGGTTTATTTCTTTTTGAAGTGGATATACTTGGCAATTCAGTGAATGTTTAACTCTTTACGTGCTGTAGTCATAAAAAGAACAAATCGGATAGGTTTTCTTGAGTTTGACAAAGAAAGAGGTTAGCTTTATTGTACTTAAACCGATCTTAATAAAATACATTCCAACTTTCACACGCACACACAAATAGGTTACAGAGTGGCGAAGGATAGATTTGTCAAATTAGAGTCCAGAGAAATAAAAGGGGTATACAGTCTCTGGTGGTTGGTGACTCGGCTGGCTTCAGGCTAAATTCAGTGGTCGTGCAACTTTCCTTTGGTGATTCTGAAGCTTCCGATTTGCAGATATGGACAGGTGGTTCTCCTGGAGACAGTAATGTGGCTGATTTCCTTCAAGATGTCTCTGTCTGCAGCAGGGGTATCCCTGGGTGGTCATGGTCAGCAGGCAGGGTTCAAAGCTTGCAAGGTGCATTGGAGAGACAGAAAGGAAGGAGGGATACCACTCGGGTCTTCTCTCTTCAGCGTCTAGCTGCTTGTCTCTCTGCTGCAGAGAAAACACCAGCTTAAGCACACGGAGGGTGGGCTTGTCACATGACTGTAACCCAGTGATTCAAGCATGGTGGTTACTCGTGTTTATTTCCTCTTGCAACTTAATCAGTCCATGTCTAGGAATTCCCTTCTCACAGCTAGGATCCCATTGTTCAAATGATTAGGTTTGTGTGGTTCATCTCAAACCAGTTGAATATTCAGGTAATGGCCTTGACACTTTGCCAATGGGAGCAGGATAGGTGGTTCACTCAGATTCCCAGGTCATTGTTCTTGATGGGTTTCTGCATATGAACATACGAATTAGGAGCAGGAGTAGGCCACTCGGCCCTTCGAGCCTGCTCCGCCATTCAATAAGATCATGGCTAAACTGATTACTCCACATTTCCACCTACCCCCGATTACCTTTCACTCCCTTGCTGAACAAGAATCTATCTATCTCTGCCTTAAAAATATTCAAAGAATCTGCTTCCACTGCTTTTTGAGGAAGAGAGTTGCAAAGACTCACAACCCTCTGAGAGAGAAAAAAAATTCCCCTCATCTCTGTTTTAAATGTGCGACCCCTTATTTTTTAAACAATGACCCCTAGTTCTAGATTCTCCCGCAAGGGGAAACATCTTTTCCACATCCACCCTGTCAGGACCCCTCAGGATCTTATATGTTTCAATCAAGTTGCCTCTTACTCTTCTCAAATTCCAGCAGATACAAGCCCAGTCTGTCAAATCCTTCCTCGTAAGGCAGCCCACCCATTCCAGGATTATTCTAGTAAAACTTCTCTGTACTGCCTCCAACGCATTTACATCCTTCCTTAAAAAAGGAGACCAGTACTGTACACAGTACTCCAGATGTGTTCTCACCAATGCCCTGTATAGCTGAAGCATAACCTCCCTACTTTTGTATTCAATCCCCCCTCGCAATAAACGATAACATTCTATTAGCTTTCCTCATTACGTGCTGTACCTGCATACTAACCTTTTGCGATTCCCGCACTCGGACACCCAGATCCCTCTGCATCTCAGAGTCTGCAATCTCTCACCATTTAGATAATATGCTTCTTTTTTATTCTTCCTGCCAAAGTGGACAATTTACCACTTTCCCACATTATACTCCATTTGCCAGATCTTTGTCCACTCACTTAACCTATCTATATCCCTTTATAGCCTCCTTATGTCCTCTTCACAACTTATTTTCCAACTTATCTTTGTGTCATCAGCAAATTTAGCAACCATACCTTTGGTCCCTTCATTTAAGTCATTTATATAAATTGTAAAAAGTTGAGGCCCCATCATAGATCCCTGTGGTGCACCACTCATTACATCTTGCCAACCAGAAAATGACCCATTTATACCTACTGTTTGTTTCCTATTAGCTAGCCAATCTTCTATCCATTCCAATATGTTACCCCCTACACCTTTTATTTTCTGCAATAACCTTTGATGTGGCACCTTGTCAAATGCCTTCTGGAAATCTAAGTGCAATGCATTCACAGGTTCCCCTTTATCCACAGCACATGTAACTTCCTCAAAGAGCTCCAACAAATTGGTTAAACATGATTTCCCTTTCACAAAACCATGTTGACTCTGGCTGATTATCTTGATTTTTTCTAAATGCCCTGCTATAACCTTTTTAATAATAACTTCTAATATTTTTCCTAAGACAGATGTTAAGCTAACTGGCTTGAAGTTTCCTACTTTCTGTCTCCCTTTTTGAATAAAGGAGTTACATTTGCTATTTTTCAATCTAACAGAACCTTCCCCAAATCTAGGGAATTTTGGAAAATTAAAACTAACGCATCAACTATTTCACTAGTCACGTCTTTTAACACCCTAGGATGAAGTCATCAGGACCTGGGGACTTGTCAGCCCGCAGCTCCAACAGTTTGTTCAGTACCACTTCCCTGGTGATTGTAATTTTCTTGAGTTCCTCCTTCCCTTCCATTTCCTGACTTACAGCTAATACTGGGATGTTACTTGTATCCTCAATAGTGAAGACCGATGCAAAATATCTGTTCAATTCATCTGTCATCTCCTTATTATCCATGCTGTTTCCATCTCATTGCATTGGAATGTGGAAATTACAGTGATGCAAATTGGGCTGGCCATCTTTAGCTCCCAGCATCGAGTCACCTTTTATCTGTTTCTTTTTTAAAAATTCAGTTCAGGTTTCCAGCTGGTAGATTAAAAATCATCATTTGACTTAACACATTTTCATGACAGTAGTAAATTAGTGCATTAGCATGAACAAAAATTCGTGCATGTTTGCTTATGACCCAGTATTTCTTCAGGTACTAAACTGGTTTAATGCATGTGAACATACGAATCTGACATTAAATGGACTTTGGACTTGTTAAGGACCAACTAAAAATGATCGTCAAATCATTCCATCCAGCACACATTGTGCTAATGCCACTTGCTTTATAGGTGCCGTTAAATTAGCAGGGAGAGTCAGCATAGGCTTAGTGCTGGAACAGAGCAGCAAAAATCTAAAAAGCTGCTCAATCATTTCAGTCCATGCAGTGGCATTGGTGTGAAGACTTCCTTTACTTGATATGCTGGAGAAGGAGAATGAATGGGATGGCAAGGCATAGATCGGTCCAAAGTCATAGAAGGGGGCTCAGCAAAATCCACTACCATCCTGGATAACGTACTAGAATTTCGGTTGTGTAGCACCCTGTGTTTGGGCGCTAAAAGGCCTCCTAAACCACCAATATAGCGAACAGGAATTGCAAGCTCCTTACAAGCAACAACAATTTAGTTTTATAAAGCGCCTTTGATGTCATAAAACATCCCTAGGTGCTTTAGAGGAGCATCATTAAACAAAGTATGACACTGAGCCACAAAAGGAGATACTGGGCTGAATTTAATGAATGTGCCACAGTGCGTGGGGGCTCATTTAAATGGAGCAGACGGAACGGCCACCCCCGATGATGTAGAGGGGGCGGTTGCTGCGTCCCAGGCAATAGCACCCGGCGCCACGGCACAGGTGCCGGCGCCATTTTTAAAGGGCTTCAAGCCCTTCAGTTACATTTACATTTTTAAAGGCCCCGCTTTGATAAAAATTTCAATAAAAGTTTAATTTAATTTTGAATCCCCCCCCCCCCCCACTGAGTACTCAGTAAATAAATTGACAAGAACACTTTTTGATATACCGAACTTTCCACCCCAAACTTCAGCACCTTTGACCCTCAATCCCTTCCCACCATCCTGACAACCAATAGGAATAGTTTTGGAGTTCCGAAGGCACGCGTGTTGCGGCCGGCGCCCATAATATTGACGTGGGACGGTTGCCGGGAGCAGGTAAGGTAATTAGCATCTTGTTTTAATTAATTTAAATATGTAAATGAAGGCCCAGACGGGGGCCACACCGACACCTCTCCGCCGCTGGTAAAATGCGGCGTGGCGTCGGGGCGGGCCTCTCCCACAAGTATTTTACGGGCCCTCCCGCCATGACCCCAGACATTGAGGGGCTGGTAAGATTCAGCCCATTAGGTCAAATGACCAAAAACTTGGTCAAAGAGGTAAGTTTTAAGGAGTGACTTAAAGGAGGAAAGTGAGGTAGAGAGACAGAGAGATGTAGGGAGGGTATTTCAATGGTTGGGACCTAGGCAACTGAAGGTGTGGCCACCAATGGTGGAGCAATTAAAATCAGGGGTGCAGAGGAGGCTGGAATTAGAGGAGCGCAGATATCTTAGAGGATTATGGGGCTGGAGGAGATTAGAAAGATAGGGAGGGATGAGGCCATGGAGGGAGTTGAAAACAAGGATATGAATTTTAAAATCAAAATGTTGCTTGATCGGGAGCCAATGTAGGTCAGCAAGCACAGGTATGATAGCTGAATGGGACTTGGTGCAAGTTAAGACACGGGCAGCAGAGTTATGGATGACCTCAAGTTTACAGAGAGTAGAATGTGGGAGACCAGCCAGAAGTACGTTGAAATAGTCAAGGCTAGAGGTAATGAAGGCATGAATGAGTGTCTCAGGTGAGCTGAGAAAGGGGTGAAGTCGGGCGATGTTACAGAGGTGGAAATAGGTGGTCGTAGTGATGGCATGAATATGGAGGTCAGAAGTTCATCTCAGGGTCAAATGTGACACCACAGCTGCAAACAGACTGACTTAATCTCAGACTGTTGCCAGGGACAGGAATGGAGTTGTAGCTAAGGTACGGAGTTTGGAGAAGGGACCGAAAACAATGACTTCACTGTTCCCAATATTTAATTACAAGCTGAGAGATTTCAGTTCACCATATTGAAATGCATGCAATACCCATGCCTGAAGCAGATGATAGGTCCTTTGCATATACAAAGAAGGCCCTTTTGGCAGTCCCCACGGCAAGATTGTTTTTCCCTAAGGCCCTTAAGACTACCTATTAAGTACAACCAAAAAGGTAAGTGTTAAAAATATGGAGGTGGGTGGAACTCCTGACTCCACAATCAAACCCCCGATAACAAAAGATTATCCCCTGCCAATCAACACCATTCCCACCTGATTGCCGGCAATCCCACCCTGCCTGATCACTGTTACCTTCCCTCCGACCACCATTACCTAACAGCCTGATTTTCCATTGTGCTTCACCAGTAAGCTGCCTGTTAGTCTTTGCAGCTCACCAGCTCCATGGAAAGAGTTCTGAGGTCCAATATTGGAGCGCTCTATTAAGACTAAGATGAGGAGGAATTTCTTCTCTCAGAGGGTTGTGAATCTTTGGAACTCTCTACCCCAGAGAGCTCTGGTCGCTGAGTCATCAAATATATTTAAGGTTGAGATAGGCAGATTCTTGAACTCTCGGGAGTCAAGGGTTATGGGGAACAGGCAGGAAAGTGGAGTTGAGGCCAAGATTTTATTTTTATTTATTTAATTTAAAAAAAATTTATTTAGAGATACAGCACTGAAACAGGCCCTTCGGCCCACTGAGTCTGTGCCGACCAACAACCACCCATTTATACTAATCCTACATTAACCCCATATTCTCTACCACATCCTCACCATTCTCCTACCACCTACCTACACTAGGGGCAATTTACAATGGCCAATTTACCTATCGACCTGCAAGATCAGATCAGCCATGATCTTATTGAATGGCGGAGCAGGCTCAAGGGGCAGTATGATCTATGCCTGCTCCTCTGTCTTATGTTCTTATCATTCAGACTCAGAGCTTGTTACCTGCGCTCTCCGCGTGCCTAAAAATAGTCACTCATGAATTTCTAGCCCCATGTGTCTACTGCCAATAATAAAGTTACCGCAACCTGACCAAGAAGCAGTGTGCCACTTTGTGGTTCACCACTGCCATACCAAGATTACAGAGGTCCTGTTTTGGCATGCTGCTGAACATATTAAATCAGAAGCTGACCTGGTGATTGGCATTCAGCAAGTATAGGATGTTAATATGTTATTTGTTCAAAGGATAATATTACTCTATAGATAGGTGGAAACTTCAGGTAAATCCCAGGCTCTCTGGGATGACCTCTTTTGTTGAAACACTTTCAGTTCACATGCTATGCTGAGGTAAATGAGAGATCTGATTTAAAGAACCTTTATTTTATTATAAATTGAAAATAGATTGCAGAGATAGTTTACTTTTCCCAAATAAACCAGAAAGTAATAATATATGACAAATGATGTTATGACAGTTAAAATGATTTGTAAGTGTAGTGATGTTGACTTTGTAGAGAAAAACTGGCTCATTTTGAAATCTAAATGACTACTTAACCAAGTCATCCATTATATCAAAGTAAGGCTGAGGTGATGTAAATGAAAATAAAGTAAAATGAATTGCTTCAAAAAGACAGTGCCCATTTTTATTACACTTTTCTACCAGCCTTCAGGCTGTACAGGCTCTAAAATAAAGCTGAGCTTTAAGCTGAAGTAACTCACATAGTCTAACCTCTTGTGTGAAAGCACTTTTGGTTGCATTGAAGGTCATTGCTGTCACAGCATTGCTTTCTGAGATTTCTCTCAGCCCTCTAATGTCTGCTTTCTATCAGCTGTCTGCCTTCCTCTATCCATTAGGTTTGGATAGCATGTTTAGTTGGAGTCTGGCATCAATAACCTGCAGAATTCTTAAAAGGCCATCAAAGACACCAGCTGCTAGGCAATAAGATCAACATTCTTTAGTTTATTAAGGAACCAGAATATGAAAGGAGTTTCTGCTTCAATTCTCATCTGTTGTTACATTATGTGCAAGAGAGAGAAAGGTTGTAATTATCTCTTTTACCTCACTTTTTTACTACCAAAATTCGAGCCATAACCTGCAATAAATCGCTTGATCATGGAATGATCATGTCTGCTTCTCATTATTCATGAACTCACATGAACATCATCTGCATGACCTCTATTTGAATTGATTCACCTATTTCCATGTGGTCACAGATGTGCTCCATCTGAGCAATCAAAAGCACCTATGCACTTATATTCTTTTTTTGTGTGTTACCAATTCTGGCCTGCTATAGATAACTTCTTGGGTGCAGTGGCATAAGTTGCTTCTATAAATAGATCCCACACCCCTGACATACCAAAGCAGACTCAAAGGGATAGAATTTCATCTTCTCCCCAAGGGTAAAACTGGCATTGTGGATGTGCCACCCATTATAAAAACTGCCAATTTTGATTCCCATAGAATGCAATAGAAATGAAAATCTGATGGTTTCTATCATGGGCAGTCAGTCTGTAATGTCAATTTTATTCTCAGGCAGCAAGTTGAAAATCTACAACCGTCCAATATCTACTCATATGATAGCATAGCAGTAATATCCTTGCTTGTGATCTTTTATATACACCCCCATCCCATCTCTCCAATGTCTTTGAAGGTGGATTAAGAAGCACCTAATAATTTGAGGCCAGATATGATTCATTAAGGTCCTTTATTTCATACCAAGTGAATATACAGAACAACCGTTATGATCAGACTTAATTAATTTGATCAGTACATTGTCTTCACTTAACAAAACAAAAATAATGAAAACACTATATTCCTCACATCAGTGCATCACTTTGTTTGACTTAAACAAAATAACTCCTAACTACTCTGTTTCAAATTGGTATAGGCATAAACAGATTAGGAGGTGAAGATATGGCTGAAGCAGTGCTATGGGAAAGCAGGATTCTGGCACAAGTACTGGGAGAGGAAGGAACTGTACAGTTGGGATGGCCTCCACCTGAACCCGGCTGGGACCAGGGCCCTAGCTGAAAGGAATAAATAGGGAGGTCATAAGGACTTTAAACTGGTACATAAGATCATAAGAACATAAAAAAAGGAGCAGGAGTTGTCCATTCGGCCCCTCAAGCCTGCCCCGCCATTCAATAAGATCATTAGCTGATCTGCCCAGACCTCAACTCCTCATTCGTGCCAGCTCCTCAGGGCCCTCAACTCCCCGATATTTCAAAAATCTATCCACCTCCTCTTTAAATACTTTCAGTGATCTAACCTCCACAACTCTCTGCGGTAGAGAATTCCAGACATTCACTACCCTCTGAGAGAAGAAATTCCTTCGCATCTCAATTTTAAATGAGTGTCACCTTATTCTGGAACTATGTCCTCTCGTTCGAGATTCCCCCACTAGTGGAAACATCTTCTCAACATCTACCCTGTCAAGCCCCCTCAGAATCTTGTACATTTCAATAAGATCACCCCTCATTCTTCTAAACTGTAATGAATAAAGGCCTAACCTGTTTAGCCATTCTTGATAAGTCAACCCCTTCATCCCAGGAATCAGTCTAGTGAATCTCTTTTGAACTGCCTCCAACGCCAGTATATCCTTTCTTAAATATGGGGACCAAACTGTACACAGTACACCAGGAGTGGCCTCACTAACACCCTGTACAGTTGTAACAAGACTTCCCTATTTTTAAACTCCAACCCCCTAGCAATTTAAGCCAAAATTCCATTTGCCTTCTTAATTACTTGCTGCACCTGCATGCTAACTTTTTGTGTTTCGTACACAAGAATACCCAGATCCCTCTGTACTGCACTTTTTTGAAGTCTCTCTCCATTTAAATAATAGTTTGCCTTTTGATTCTTCCTACCAAATTGCATGACCTCACACTTTCCGACATTAAACTCCATCTGCCAAGTTTTTGCTCACTCACTCAACCTATCAATATCCCCTTGCAGATTCCTTATGTCCTCATCACAACATGCCCTCCCACCTATTTTTGTATCATCAGAAAATTTGGATATATTATACTCTGCCCCCTCCTCCAAGTCATCAATATAGATAGTAAATAATTGAGGTCCTAGGACTGATCCTTGTGGCACTCCACTAGTTACGTCTTTCCAAGCTGAAAAAGACCTATTAATCCTGACTCTCTATCTTCTGTGAGTTAACCAATCCTCAATCCATGCTAATACCTTACCCCCAATACCGTAAGCTCCTATCTTGTGCAATAACCTTTTATATGGCACCTTATCGAATGCCTTCTGGAAATCCAAATACTATCGGTTCCCCTTTATCAACTTTGCTTGTTATATCCTCAAAGAACTCCAGCAAATTTGTCAACCATGATTTCCCTTTCACAAAATCATGTTGACTCTGTTTGATTGCGTTAAGCTTAGTTTGTCAAATACTTTGTCCCTCGTGATAGAGACTGTTACAAGATCTTTGCTCCCATTAGCTCCTTGCTTATCTGATATCTGTGGGATGTTTATAGTGTCCTCCATCGTGAAGATCGATGCAAAATATTGATTTAAATTATCTGCCATTTCCCTGTTCAGCAAGTGTAGGTTCAGGTTCAGGTGGAAAAGCTAGCACAGATAATAGTTTGAAAACAATTAAAAGGGAAGAGGATAAAATAACAGTCAAAAATTGGGCTTTAGACACTGCTAGTAGAGGGAAAACTAAAAGATGTAAAATAATTAAACCAGGAGCGAGAAATAGGCCGGAATTTTCCACCACCCAACGAGCCGGATGGTTGGGGGTGTGGGGGTGGTGGTGTAAAATGGAGCGGGAGGCTCCGGGGAGGCTTTTCCGACCCGGTCCCACCTCTACCCCCCTTTACGTTGGGTGGGGGTGGGGGACGAAAAACGGTCCGCCAGCCCCAGGCCAATCAAGGCCCTTAAGTGGCCACTTATCGGCCACTTAAGGACTTAAGGGCCTTCGCCTGCCTCCATGCGGATTTTATGCGTGGCAAGCGGACGTCCTGGAGCCGGGAAAAGCTGCCTGAGAAAAGCAGGCAGCTTCCGATCGTCTCAGGGGGAGAGCCCTGCTTATCGGACACAGGGTGCCCGATGGAAGGCCGTCCCTGCTACCCCAACCACGCCCAGCAGTCAACACGCCCCCCTTCCCCCCAATTGACCCACCCTTGCCTCACCGGGGCTCAACCAATTACCCCAGGTGAGGCAACCAAAACCTACCTGTCTTCCTGGCTCCATGTTTTCAGCTGGGCTGCAGTCCCAGCACTGGCCACCGCTCCCGGTGGCGCTGCTGGGACTAAGAGCTGCCGGCCCGCAGATTGTCCGGCAGCTCAATGAGGCAGGACTTCCTCCCTCAAACGGGTGGAAGTCCCGCCTCGGAACAATTAAAGCCTGGGGACCTGTAAAATGCAGGTTGGATCCCCAGGCAAGGCGGAGGTGGGTTCACCACCAGCTTTTCAGTCGGTGGCTGGCTCCTTTCCACCCAATGTGAAATCCTGGCCATAGTGTGAGTATATCATTAGAGCAGAAGGACAGGTTAGGGTGTGTGGCTCAAGTAAATGTTTTTTATACAAACATACAGAATATAAGGAACAAATTTAATTGCAGGCACAAATTCAGTGGAAGGTATGACAATTATGGAGACACGGCAGCAAGATAGTCAGGACTGGGAAATAAATGTACCAGGTTATAAGGACTACAGAAAAAATAGGGAAAATGGTAGAGGGAGAGGAATAGCCTTAATGATTAAGGGTGAAATTGCTTCAATGATAAGAGAGGATACAATGAGAGGTAAGCAGGCAGTGGAGACTTTACGGGTAGAATTAAGAAAGAGAAAAAGGTTCAAGACTGCAGCGGGAGGTATGTATAGAACGCCTGGTAGTAGCTGTGAATTGGTTGCGTGTATAAATGCAGACGTTAGATAAACATGTTGCAAAGGCAAAATAGTTTTAATGGGGATTTTAACTTTCAAATAGATTGAGATAGGCAGACTAGCACATGTCAGAAAGGTAATGAATTTCTTCAGTGTGCCAGGGATAGTTTTCTGAAAGAATGGGCTCGATTTTAACTGTGTGTAAGAAATGAATTTTGAATGAGTTAAAATTATTGACCTGGTTAGGAAATTGGCTAAGGGAAAGGAGACAAAGAGTAGCAATAATTGGCAGGTTGTGACTAATGGTGTCCAGCAAAGATTTGTGTTGGGGCCTCAGCTGTTCACTCTATTCATTAATGACTTAGATGATGGGATAGAAAGCCACGTATACAAATTTACTGATGACACAAAGATAGGCAGTATTGTAACAAATATAGATGGAAGCATAAAATAGATATTGATAGAGTAAGTGAATGGTAAAAAATGTAGCAAATGGATTTCAATGTAGAGAAATGTGAGGTCATCCACTTTGGAACTAAACGGCAAAAAGCTAGAAACTATGGAAGTCCAAAGAACTCAGGTATACAGATCATTAAACTATTATGAACAGATACAGAAAATAATCAAAAAGGCTAATGGAATGCTGGCCTTTATATCGAGAGGAATAGAATACAAGGGGCTAGAAGTCATGCTTCAACTATACAAAGCCCTGGTCAGAACATACCTGGAGTACTGTGAGCAGTTCTGGGCACCACACCTTAGGCAGGATATATTGACCTTGGAGGGAGTGCAGCATAGATTTACTAGCATGATACCTGGACTCCAAGGGTTAAACTATGAGGAGAGATTATATAAACTTGTATTTCCGGGAATTTAGAAGGCTAACGGGTGATTTTATTGAAGCTTTCAAGATATTAAGGGGAAGAGATAGGGTAGATTAGGAGAAACTATTTTCACTAGTTAGGGAGTCTAGGAATAGGGGACATAGTCAGAAAATTAGAGCCAGACCTTTCAGGAGTGAAGTTAGGAAACATTTCTTCACGCAAAGGGTGGTAGAAGTTTAGTATTCCTTTCTACAAATGGCAATTGATGCTAGGTTAATTATTAATTTTAAAACTGTGTCAGGCAAGCCCCCCACCTGCCAAGAATGAGGAAAATTAATTTCGCCACATGAACATTGATTTTGAACTATTGTTGGTGAAGAAAGAAGCAAGAAAGAACTTGCTTTAAAACACAATTGGAGCCCCAGACTGGAAGGACATTTGCATGGTAACAGATAGTGTTGGAACAAGGGATCCAGTCCATGCTTCCCCAATACACAGAAGAAGTGGTCAGACCAGTTTGATCACATGACTAGCGGACTGTTGGAATTTTTTGAATTTGAACTTCCAACAGGGAATTTAAAATCAAAAGGCTGTTTTCTCCTGGACTGAGAACACTTCTCTCCTGAATGCTCTCATCTCGCTCTCACCAGCTTCGGAAGCCATTGAAGACATATGAACCCAAGCGAGAAAAGTCTCCTACAGTGAACAAGGTTTAAGAGGTATACTGGGCCCCAATGAAAACCAAGACTACCTACAATCAAACACTCTACGGAAAGCTGGAAACACAGAAACGGTAACAAGAAACCCCTTTTGGAGACTGCCTCAAACCTCTCTGTTTTATTTTTCTTCTGCTCTTTTCTGTCCCTATTTGTATGTGTGAATTGCCTGCGCATGTTAGCGTGGGCGCGTTGTATATCCCTAGGCGTTAACTGTATTAGAGTTTAAGTTTAAGGTTTAATAAATTTCACTTTTCTTCTTTAAAGCTAAGAAAGCTTGTTTGTGCTCATTTCATTGCCTTATAATTGGAAAGTGGTGAACAAGAATTCACCAAAAAGGGAGCTCAAAGCACAGTGTGTTAAAAATTAAACCCTGTTACAATAAGACCAGGTGAAGATAGGAAAAGACCCCTAGACACCTTTCTCACCTGGTCTTAACAACTGAGATTTATAGATATTTGTTAACCAAAGGCATTAAGGGATATTGGCAAAGGTGAGTATATGGAGTTATCTCACAGATCAGCCATGATCTCATTGAATGACAGACAGTGGCCTACACCTGTTCCTATGTTCCTGACCAAAGTTTGCCATCACAGCTTCCTGTTTAAAACTTGACTCACCTTCAACTGGACCTAATTGTCTGTAAGTGTTTCTGTAACTTTTTTTTAATCTCCCAGCCAAGCATCTAGAAGTAGAGACTTCTCATTACAATGTGTATGAAGTGTTTACTAATCATTGAGATAATACAGCATATTGTTTACTTTTCAGAGTATTTAGAGAAAATAACTCCAATGTCTAGTCCATTAACATTTAGCCACCTTCTTTTCCCCATTAACTTTGCTTTAAAACACAATTGTTGTTTCTTTTCCCAAATCCTTTCATTGGCAAAAATGGCCAAAAAAATCCCAAAATTACATTCTTACTAGGATTTATGTTATATTGCCTCAGAAAAGATCTAACCATATAAGATCTAACCAGAGGTATAACAGTAGTATCTCCGTGTGCTCTGAACTGGATACTTGTCTATTTCACAAGTGTTCTGTTTTAATTCTCCAAAGGCAGACCAAGCAAACCCTTGATGAGGTCAGAGACAAGCCATTAAGTGGTTTAATTTCACTACACATGATCATGCAAAGCAACAATATTGATCAGATTCATTTACTTCGATCAGTACAGCTTGTGCTTATACAGTAATGCAAAATAATGCTAAAGGGGGCCACCTCATCCATCGTGCCACTTCCAACTGTTTGAAAGAGTTATCCAATTAGTCCCAATATACCCAATTCCCTTTTGAAAATTATTATTAAATGTGCTTCCACCACCCTTTCAGGCAGTGCATTCCAGATCATAACAACTCAATGTAGAAAAAAAAAATCTCCTCACCTCCCCTCTGGTTCTCTTACCAAATACTTTAAATTTGTGTCCTCTAGTTACCAACCCTGCTCCCAGTGAAAAGAGTTTCTCCTTATTTACCATCCCAAAACTATTTGTAACTTTGAACACCTCTATTAAATTTCCCCTTTAACCTTCTCTGCTCTAAGAAGAACAATTCTAGCTTCTCCAGTCTCTCCTTATAACGGAAGACCCTCATCTCTGGTATCATTCATAGAGTCATAGAGTCGTACAGCATAGAAACAGGCCCTTCGGCCCACTGCGTCCATGCCGACCATAATGCCTATCCATACTAATTCCACCTGCCTGCATTAATTCCATATCCCTCTATGCCTTGCTCATTCAAGTACCTGTCCAGATGCCTCTTAAATGTTGCTACAGTTCCTGCCTCCACTACCTCCTCAAGCAGCTCATTCCAGATACCCACTATTCTTTGTGTGAAAAATTTACCCCTTTGATCCCCTTTAAACCTCCTCCCCCTCACCTTAAATCTATGCCCTGTAGTTTTAGTCACACCTACCATGGGAAACAGACTCTGGCTATCTACCCTATCTATGCCTCTCATAATTTTATTTACCTCTACCATGTCCCCTCTCAGGCTCCTTCACTCTGGGGAAAACAGACCCAGCCTATCCAATCTCTCTTTATAACGCAAGCCCTCCAAACCAGGCAACATCCTTGTGAATCTTTTCTGCACCCTCTCTAGCATAATCACATCTTTCCTGTAGTGTGGTGACCAGAACTGCACACAGTATTCCAAATGCGGCCTAACCAAAGTTATGTACAACTGTAACATGACATCCCAAATCTTGTACTCAGTGCCTCGGCCGATGAAGGCAAGCATGCCATATGCCTTCTTCACCACCCTGTCTACTTGTGTTGCCACTTTCAGGGAACTATGTACTTGCACCCCAAGGTCTCTCTGTTCAACAACACTCCCTAGGGCCCTGCCATTCACTGTTTATGTCCTGCCCTGGTTTAACTTCCCAAAATGCATCACTTCACACTTGTCTGCGTTAAATTCCATTTGCCAATCCCTTGCCCACTTTCCCAGTTGATCTATATCCTGTTGTAGCCTCAGACAACCTTCTTTACTGTCCACTATATTACCAATTTTGGTGTCATCTGCAAACTTACTAATCATGCCCCCTACATTCACAACCAAGTCATTAATATATATGACAAACAACAGAGGGCCCAGCACTGATCCCTCCGGCACACCACTGGTCGCCGGCCTCCAATTTGAAAAACAACCCTCCACTACCACCCTCTGCCTCCTATCGCCAAGTCAATTTTGTATCTAATTTGCTAGCTCACCCTGGATCCCATGTGTTCGAACCTTCTGGACCAGTCTACCATTCAGGACCTTGCCAAAGTCCATGTAGACAATGTCCATCGCCCTGACCTCATCAGTCCTCTTGGTCACCTCCTCGAAAAACTCGATCAAATTCATGAGACATGATTTCCCACGCACAAAGCCATGCTGACTATCCCTAATCAGACCATGCCTTTCCAAATGCGTGTGTAGTCCTCAGTATCAAAACTCCAAGGTATTAGTTCCTGAAACAAGGCCTACTCCAAAACCTCTGGCATGAAACAGAGACAAATGCTGCACATTCCCTACTCATATGTGCCCATGAAAGACTAATAAGTACTGAGTTGCATGTCTGACCATGGCAATCTGTTAAGAAGCTTGTACATGACTTCCATAGTTATCTCCAGATCTTCCAATTCATCCAGGACCACAATGTGGTCTGTGAGATACAATGCAAGCGAAGCCCAATCAGAGCTGGCCTTCTTTCTCATAAACCTTCCTCTGTCTCTCTCTCACACCTACACATGCATACCATCACTCTCTCATGCACAAAGCCCTTTTCATTTCCTTGACCCTAGCACCAGGGAGGCAACATCCCATCCTTGAGTCACATTTCCAGCCACAGAAATGCCGATTTGTACCCCTTATGACAGGATCCTCTATCAATATAGCTCTCTCACTCTTTTTCCTCCCCTCCTGTGCAGCTAAGTCACCCGTGATGCCACAGACTTGGCTCTTGCTGCATTCCCCGAGAAACTATCTCCCTCAACAGTATCGAAAGTTGAAAATCTGTTGGAGTGGGAGATGGACCCAAGGGATTCTTGCACTACCTGCATAGTTTTTCTGGTAGTCACCCATTCCCTTTCTGCCTGCGCAGTCTTTACCTGCAATGGGACCAACTCCCTGTATGTGCTATCCACGATGATCTCAGCCTCGGGGATGCTCCACAGTATCCCCAGTAGCTGCAGCTGGAGACACTTCCTGCACATGTGTTCACCCTGGACACTGGAAGTGCCCCTGACTTCGCACATTGCACAGGAGGAGCACTCCACGCTGCCGAACTGTCCTGCCATAACTTACCCTTAATATACTCCCTTAAATTACTAAAAGATTAGAGATTATTTACACTAGGGACCTTGATTCCCTAAAAAACACTACTTACTATATAAAAAAAGTGTAGACCTTACCTTTCTCTTTACTTTAGTTACTAACCCAGCTATTTAGAGTTATTCCCTAACAGCAGTTACTCACCAACAAATCACCTTGCAGCTTTCCTGTGACATCACTGTTCACTTTGTTTTCAAACTCTCTCTCTCTTGGTCTCTTTATGCTCTGCTCCGCTCTTGCTGTTTCCTGCTCGCTGAGTCATTGGTACCTACATAAACCACAATGACTGGATCCTCCCCCCTCCCACTGTAAGTTCCTCTCCAGCCCTGAGTAGATGTCCTGAACCCTGGCACCGGGCAGGCAACACAGCTGTCTGGACTCTCACTCTTTGCTGCAGAGAACAATGTCAATCCCCTTCACTATACTGTCCCCAACTACCACTACTTTCCTTTTTGCTCCCCCCGCTTGAATGGCCTTCTGTACCATTGTGCCACGGCCAGTCTGCTAATCCACCCTGCAGACCTTGCTCTCGTTCACACAGGTTGCACCTCAAACCTGTTTGACAATTACAAAGGCTGAGGCTCCTCCACAACTGTCTGCTCAGTCCCTTTACCTGCCTCACTAACGGTCATGCTCTCCTTTCCCTCGCCGCTGACCAAAAGAGAGGACCCTATTCTAAGGGGTGCGACTGTCTTCTGGTACAAAGTGTCCAGGTATCTCTTCCCCCTCAATGATGTTGTGCAGTGTCTGCAGTTCGGCTTCCAGATCAATAATCCTGATCTGGAACTCCTCTAGCTGCTTACACTTTCTGCAGACGTGTTTGTCCTGCATCGCGTTGGCATCCAAGAGATCCCACATTCCACAGCTTCAACACAAAACCTGCCTTGCCATTGTTACTTATGTTATTTAGTTAATTTACTTAATTTTTTAAAATTAACTTAGAATAATTCCTATGTGTACTACAATTTACTGTGCTTATTAAATGCTAGTACCACCTACAACTAAGAGTTATATGTTTCTTAATTACACAGGTATGTGTTTTAGGTATTTATTTTAACATTTTAGTAATTTTTATTTATCTATCTTCCCTAACTCCGGTGACCTAATTTGGCTATTAACACACTGGGCTGAATTTTACTAGCCCTCCGGCGTCAGGGGTTGTAGCGGGGGGGGGCCCAGAAAATTCTTCCGGGAGAGGCCCATCTCAACCTCCGATGCTGAAATTTTACTGGTGGCAGTGAGGCCTCGGTGTGGCTTGTTTTTGTAATGTGACCTTTCACTGTTTCCCTTAATCAATGCAAATTTCTTCTAAGGGCTTGAAGCCCTTTAAAATTGGTGCCGGTGCCTGCGAGGTGGCGCCGGATGCCATTGCCGGGGAGAGAGCGGCCGTCCCCTCTACCTCATCGGGGTGGCTGCTACGGCCCCTCTATTTAAATGAGCCCCCGCGCAAAATATCGCTGGAGCTCAGCGGCAGCTGCTCCGCGCGGGTGGACTGCCAACTTCAAAGCGCGCTATTAAAATTCACGCCACTGTCCCTTCCACTTACTGACCAATCAACTTACTAATTACTAAACTTACTAATACTACTAAAAGCTTACAATTATTGATAATTTACTGGAGTTCTGAAAGATAAATGAACAAAATAGCAAAATATTCACCAGCCAATCAACTTACAAATTTCCTGTGATGTCACACCACGAGTTTTTAAACTCTCTCTCTCCTGATGTGCTCTGCTGGTTCCGGAGTTCTTGGCTGTTTTTAAACTGTCTGTCTGTCTGTCTCTCTCTCTCTCCCCCGATGAGCTCATAGTAAATTTAGCCACATTATTGTGAAATGTATAACTCTGAATGCCTTTACGTCAGAAGCCGATAATCGATTGCTGCTTATTTTTATGTGCTGGGTCTTCACTTGGTCCAGAATGGAACATTTTCCTGTTCTCAGCAGGTGTAGTTCTGCTATCAGGGCTAATCAGGGTTGCCAGAAAATTCCCAGAGAAATCTCCAAAGTGCTGTTGGGATGGCCAGAAGAAACAAACACCTCCGCAGAAGTGCAATTTGTTGGTGATCTTTAAAGGAGACTAAACATGGCAGATCCTGGTTTTGGGTCAAATTACAGACAAATTCACCAGAATAACAGCCCAATTGCATTCCCCCCAGTTCATGCAATTTCTGGGCTCTTGTTTTGAGTCTTTAGGGAGGCTGAGGAAAAAACAGAGCAGTCAGAAACATTCTCAAAAAGCGTTTTGAGCAATTTGAATGGATTCATCGGTTTGCCTTCTTTTTTCTAACAAATTTGCATACAACTAAATTATAATCATTTCATTCAAATCAGAATTAATAAAGTTGCATATCAATCGAGTGGAAGAAATTAAAATACACTTCAATGCAAACCAGCTTTTACTTTTAAAAGGCTACATACATAAATAACACAGAAAAAAATCAACTTCTTCCAACCCATATGTGCTAAATCTAACCAAAAGCCTAAACAGCTATCATGTTTTCACACATTTCAGACCAGCATAGATAATAATGTTTGCATGTCAAAGTGCTTCTGCATATTGATGTTCTGTGAAATCTGAAATATACAGTCGGGCAGGTTGCCATGGTGACTGCCTTTAGATTCAATTGCTACTGGGTGCACTGAAAGGTGTAAAATGGCTCCAAGTCTGGTCCCTTGCAGCTTTACATTAAGAGATGATTAGAATGGGAGAACGTTTACACAAATAGTTTGGTATTCTCTTCCCAGCTGTGGTGCCCTGGTGGGACTGGACTTCTGCCTGTCCTTCCAACATCACAACAGCTGCAAACTGAATAGCGATCATTTGGTAAGCATGATGGACTGCCTTAAAGATTCCCGCCACAAAAAAGAAGCCTGTCATTGCTTGGGAGCAAAATCCCAGGAATGGGATTGACAGTGAGGTCGCAGAAAAGGTGGGCGGACAGTTAAAGAGGCCAAAGCAGTCATGAAGAGCAACATATTGGCTGCCCTGTAGGTCTCAGCAGAGACTGGAGACTGCCAAACAAGGCAACTTGGGGCCACTATAAGCCCACCTCCCTCCATGGGGTGATCATAAGGCCATAAGAAATAGGAGCAGGAGTAGGTCATTCAGTCGCTCAAGGTAGCTCCGCCATTCAATAAGATCATGGCTGATCTGATTGCAGCCTTAACTCCACTTTTCTGCCTGCCCTCCATAACCCATGACTCCCTTGTAGATCAAAAATCTGTCTAACTCAGCCGTGAATATATCCAATGACCCAGCCTCCACTGTTCTTCTGTTCTTTAGGGAAGAGAATTCCAAAGATTGACAACCCTCTGAGAGAAGAAATTCCTCCTGATCTCCATCTTAAATGGGAGACCCCTTATTTTGAAACTGTGCCCCCTATTTTTAGATTCCCCCACGAGGGGGAACATACTCTCAGCATCTACTCTGTCAAGCCCCTTCAGAATCTCATATGTTTCAATAAGATCACTTCTTCTAAACTCCAGTGTGTATAGGCCTAACCTGCTCAACCTTTCCTCATAAGACAACCTCGTCATCCCAGGAATCAGCCTAGTGAACCTTTTCTGAACTGCTTCCAATATCCCTCCCTACATAAGGAGACCAAAACTGTACACAGTACTCTAGGTGCAGTCTCACCAACACCCTGTACAGTTGTAGCAAGACTTCCTTATTTTTATACTCCATTCCCCTGGCAATAAATACCAACATTCCATTTACCTTCCGAATTACTTGCTAAACCTGGATGCTAACTTTTCGTGATTCATGTACTAGGACACCCATATCCCTCTGTACTGCAGCATTTTGCAGTCTCTCTCCATTTAAATAAGGCTGCGTTTGCTGACAACGCAACCACTAAGTGGCGTAGTACTGGCACACGCGCAAATGCAGCCTCATTGACAGAAATGTCACTGTCTGCGATGTCTCAGGCAGCTGCCAGTAGTAAAAATGGTGCTGCTCAATTTGACACAAAAAAATTGAACCCAAACCCCTCACCCCTCAAAGGCAGTGATCGCCGCCTCCAGCCCCACCCCTACAACAGTACCCTCTCACAATCACCGCTTCTGTTCACCGCTGCCTCCTGTGATTGCTGCCTCAATCACTGCATTCAGTTTCCCGCTCCCTCCCATATCCGCCTTCTCTCCACTCCCTTTCACAGCTTCACATTGCTCGCTGCTCCATCCCGCCACTCCATCCCATTGTTCTCTCCTGCGCCAGACTGGTTGCTATTCTCTCACGCTGCTTGCTCGCCGCCTAAAGAAGTGGCGGTTGGTGGGGAGGGGGGGAAGGAGCGAGCGGGGTACCAGCGGCGAGGCAGGAAGCGGGCGGCGGATTGGAGCGGCGACCAGTTGGGAATGGCGAAATGGAGCAGCGAGCAGGAGGGTGCGGGAGAGAATGCAGGGATGGAGCAGGGAAGAGATGTGGCGATTGAGGCCACTTTCCAAAACTCGTGCTGAAAGCTGACATACCTTTGCATGATGACGTATTCACGCACATGCACTCAGTACAGGCAAGCTGGCAAAGCTCGGGTGCATTTTGCATGTGCGCATGGAAGAATGTGTTCCGCGCATGTGCCCAATTCGGACAGCAGTGATGACGTCGGCACTTTGCGCGTTGTCAGGAGACACTCTGTTTAAATAATATTCTGCTTTTCTATTCCTCCAGCCAAAGTGGCCAACATTACATTTTTCTACATTATACTCCATCTGTCAAATTTTTGCCCACTCATTTAACCTATCTATATCTCTTTGGAGACACTTTGTGTCCTCTTCACAGCTTGCTTTCCTACCTATCTTTGTATCATCTGCAAATTTGCCTACAATACACTCGGTCCCTTCATCCAAGTCATTAATATAGATGATAAATGGTTGAGGCCCCAGGACTGATCCCTGTGGCACTCCACTAGTTACAGTTTGCTGATCTGAAAATGCCCTATTTATCCAGACTCTGTTTCTTGTTAGATAGCCAAACCTCTATCCAAGCTAATATAAAACCCCCAACGCCATGAGCTCTTATCTTGTGTAGTAACCTTTTATGTGGCACCTTATCCGAATGCCTTTTGGAGAAACAAATACACTACATCTACTAGTTCCCCTTTATCCACCCTACTTGTTACATCCTCAAAGAATTCTAATAAATTTGTCAAACACAATTTCCCTTTCATAAAACCATGTTGACTCTGCCTGATTGCATTATGATTTTCCAACTAACTGCCTATAGTTTCCTGCTTTCTGTCTCCCTCCTTTCTTGAATAGAGGTGTTACATTTGTAATTTTCCAATTCGCTGGAACCTTTCCAGAACCTTGGGAATTTTGGAAGTTTATAACCAATGCATCCACTATCTCTGCAACCATTTCTTTTAAGACCCTAGGATGCAGACCATCAGGTCCAGGGGACTTGTCAACCTTTAGTTTTCCTAGTATTTTTCTCTAGCAATTGTGATTGTTTTAATTTCTTCTTTCCCTTTTTGCCTCTTGATTTTCTACTATTCTTGGCATGCTTTTTGTGTCTTCTACCGTGAAGACAGATACAAAATACTTGTTCAAAGTCTCTGCTATTTCTTTTTTCACATTATTAATTCCACAGTCTCACACTCTAAGGGACCAACACTTACTTTATCTACTCTTTTCCTTTTTGGAAGTGGAGTAAACTGTTTCCATTGGCTGAAGGGATGGTGTGGGAAGGGGTTGAAGGGCAAAGGTGACTAAGTTCGGGGGGGAATGTTCATATTGGGAATAAAGTTTTTTTTGTGGGAAAGATCCAAAAATAAAGTATGTGATCATTGGGGGGGGGGAGGGGGCGGGTGCGGGGTGGTAGAGGGGCTTTCAGCTTTTATTGAATTATTTACAATTAATGTCAAAGAAATGCATCTTTAAAAATGTAAATTCAGATGTTGAACTTGAAGCCCTTTAAAAATTGCGCCAGACAGCATTGCCCAGGGTGGAGTAGCCACCCCCTCTATGTCATAGGGGGAGGCAGTTCCGCACGAAATATCGTGGGAACTCAGCGTCACACAATTCGCGTATGCGCCACGCCTTCTTCGCCAAGAACAGCAGCAAGCTTATAAACTTCAGCCCATCCAATCCAAATGAAGATTAAAATTGCCCATGATTATTGCAGTAAATGCCAAGTTCACTTTTGCCATTTCCTGGAGGGCTACCACCACATACCTCATGATGGCTCTGGGAAACAGCTGTAACATGACAGGAGGGAAATCCACCAGGGTTCCAAACCATACCCTTCAGCCACTATTTACCTGCGGCAAGCTGGAAATGAGCGGTCAGTGGCGGCCCTGGCAGTGGTGGTGGACGGAAAATACAGGATGGGTGGTGAGGTGGCAATGGGCATATATTTTCCATTATTCTCTTTGGCCAATCCCCCACAATTTTAAGATGGGATTGCAATGGAGAATCCAGCCTATAATTTATGACACATCATAGAGGGATGAGTTAAATATATACCTGAAATTTCTGTGGGTGTACTTCCTACCTTCTGCATAACATCATTGGAAGAATGGCAGAAACCCCAGAGAAATTGCATAAACATTATCTCCCGGGTCACCTCCTGCTGAAATTACAGTGAAACATCATGGAATCTCTGCAGAAATTCTTCCCCTTTTAAGGTCATTCATTATTTCCCCCTCACTTGTGATGTCATGCCTCCAGGAAATATGTCTTGCATGAAGAATGCTGCGGCAGTTAAACATTTCTAGTTAAATAGCATAAGAATGAGACACTTTCCCTGAGGTTCATTAATGTTGTATGACAACTGCACAGTCAACCCTGAAGGAATAAAATTGAATTTGTTAATGGTAGGAATTTTATATTTTCAATGATGCTTTTGCCCTGATTTTGCAAGGCAGCACAGAGCCTTGCTGGTGGCAAGTGCAGGTTGTGAATTCAGCCATAGGCCCATGGCTGATTTGCAGAAAGCTGCATCTCATATTGAAGGAAAGCATCAATGAGATGCTGTGCCGGTAGCTGGTAGCTGGCACTTGCTTCTTTGTAATCCAGTCCCATGCCAAATTTCATCCCAACAGTGAATATACTTCAAAAGTACTTCATTGGCTGTAGAGTACTTTGGAATGTCCTGAGGTCATGAAGGTCGATATATAAATGCAAGTCTTTCTTCTTTCTTTTTACAGACCCAGGTGCTGCTATTCAACCTGAACAAACAGTGACGTTGGTAGATGTTACCCTTCACTTGTGAAGCAATACAGCAGTTAAACCAAAAACCACAATTACAGGTACTGAACTCCCAGTGTGTGTAAAGAACACCACTGCCCAACCTTCATTCAACAGGGCCATTTCAGCCTGGCTCTCAGGACATTTGCAACATTAGCCAATAGATAATGTGCAGACCCATCAAGGAAGTGCCATTCACCAGTAATTTACACAAGGATTCTCTTGATCATATGCCTTAACTTAGGCAGAAGATCAGCGGAAACACCTAGGAACCAACCAACTGGTCATCAGTTAGTAGCATTCTTGTCTCTGAATCAGAAAGTTGTGGGTTTGAGTCTCACTCCAGAGATTTGAGTACAAAGTCTAGGCTGACACTCCAGTGCAGCCCTGAGGGAATGCTGTTCTGTCGGAACTGCCATCTTTCCATTAAACTGAGGTCCCGCCTGCCCTCTCAGGTGGGTATAAAAGATCCCATGGAAGAACAGCAGGACAGTTCTCTAGGCCAATATTTATCCCTCAATGAACATCACTAAAAAACAGATGCTCTGGTCATTTATCCCACTGCTGTTTGTGGTATCTTGGTATGTGTAAATTGGCTGTCACTGTTCCTACATTACAACAGTGACTACACTTCAAAAGTTCTGCATTGGCTGTAAAGCACCTTGGAACATCCTGAGGTCATGAAAGGTGCTATAGCAGGGTTGTCCAACATAAGGCTCACGGGCCAGGATCTGGCCCGCCAAGGTTTCCATCCGGCCCGCGGATGTATTTCCGAGATGAGTAGATTTTCATTGTCTTCTTCTTCCCCACCGGCTTTCAAAACAATTGCAGGTCAGTTTCATAGCTAATAAGTGCAGGAACAGTGGTTTCACAACTTTGGACAGATTCGGGGTTTTCAGTGGGTTCTGACTTTTTATTGAAAGCCCACCGGAAGATCCCATATCTGTCCGAAATTGGGAAACCGCTGTTCCTGGTGTCAGCACCTGTCACCTGTTAAACTACTTGCGATTTAATAAAAAACTGACCAATCACAAAACTGCTGTGCTGAGTGCTCCCGCTCCCTGCAACTGTCGGTGGGATGGTGTGGGTGGGGGGGGGGGAACAGAGAGAGAGAGAGAGAAAGAGTGACAGAAAAAGGGGAGGGCAGAGAGAGAGAGGCAGAGAGAGAGAAAGGGGGGATCGAGAGAGAGAAAGGGGGAAGCAGAAAAAGGGAGAGGGGCAGAGAGATAGAGAGAGGGGGCAGAGAGAGAGAGAGCGGGCTCTGAGAGGGGGGAGAGAGAGAGAGAGAAGGGGGAACAGAGAGAGAGAGAGGGGGAACAAAGAGAGAGGGGGAAACAGAGAGGGATGGGTTATGGGGGGGGGGGACAGAAAGAGAAAAAAGGTGGAACAGAGAGAGAGAAAGGGGGGCAACAGAGAGAGGGGGACAGAGAGTGAAAGAGAAGGGGCAGAGAGAGAGAGGGGGGAACAGAGAGAGAGATAGAGAGGGGCAGAGAGAGAGAGAGAGAGAGAGAAGGGGGTCAGAGTGTTGTATAATTGCCTTAAGAGTGATGTCCCTTTAAGATCTCAGTATGCTAATGAGCTAAGTACCAGGATATAGTCATGTAACTTGAAACCAGAGTCACTCTGCAACTGTAAAACTCAGATGACGGTCTGTAAATAGTTTGCTCTGTACTGTATATAATAGTTTAGCTGTTAATAAACCTGTTAGATCTTCAGCATAACTGAATTCCATGCATCTTATTTATGTTGCACAAGACAACGCAAAGAACTCATTACACGGAGACAGAGGGGGGATAGAGAGAGAGAGGCAGAGAAGGGGACAGAGAGATAAAGGGGGGACGGGGAGGTGGACACAGAGAGTGAGGATGACACAGAGAGGGGGAAACACAGAGAGGGGGACACAGGGGGAGAGAGAGAAAGAGAGAGAGACAGAGAGTGAGTGAGATAGAGTGATCAAGATCACTCCTGACAGATGGACATCTATCCGGAATACTCCACATCGCTGCAATAAGTGTGCGGGCAAAAATTGACTACTTGTGCAAGCAAAAAATGCCAGGTATCTCACTAAATCAGTGTCCAGTATAGTGATTTGAAAGTAAGTCAATAAATTAACCTTCTCATTTAAAGCTTCTTTACAAAAATGCACATTTGTTGCTGTGATTAGAGTCATAGAGAGATACAGCACTGAAACAGGCCCTTCGGCCCACGTAGTCTGTGCCGACCAACAACCACCCACTTATACTAATCCTACATTAATCCCAACCACATCCCCACCATCTACCTACACTAGGGGCAATTTACAATGGCCAATTTATCTATCAACCTGCAAGTCTTTGGCTGTGGGAGGAAACCAGAGCACCCGGCGGAAACCCACGTGGTCACAGGGAGAACTTGCAAACTCCACACAGGCAGTACCCAGAACTGAACCCAGGTCACTGGAGCTGTGAGGCTGCAGTGCTAACCACTGTGCCACCCAATTAGTTGTAAGATAAATTTTTAATGCATTTATCTTTCCGAAATTGGCCCCCTAAGTAAGACAAAAATTGTAATGTGGGCCCCCACGCAAAAAGGTTGGTCACCCTGCGATATAGAAATGTGATTTCTTTATTTCTCTCATTTTCCCATTATTTGATGGAGTTGTCCAGTTTGTCAACTTTCTTCTTGACATACAGAATCAGGGTTGCAGGCCCGTGCATTTTATCACATGGTAGGATTCCCCAAATTGTAAGGTGCTATTAATTGCACCCAGTGAAGACAAGGTTATGATGATGTGTCGTTACAAAGTGTGACTGTCTCATCTTAACCTGACTGCTTGGATAGGCATTGAACTTCCGGCCCTGAATTCCTGTCCGGGTTGGTGAAGGTACCATAACTCCTAGTCTACCTCCTTCCACAACACCTTCACCAGTCCTGTCATTAGTTTGGTTTCTTTAGTCCCAAGTAGTTATCCCTCCTTTCCTTTTATAGGCCCGATAAAGCCTCTACAGAAGAGTCAGAAAATTTGGAGTATCTGTGTTCTATTGGAGCACCCTCAGGTATCTTTCTTTTGGTCCCAGTTTTGCAAATTATTGCTGTCAGTTTTGGAATTACTGGCTGGTCCCTTTAAACTGCTGCAACCATTTAAATAATGTAGCAGAACTGGATTTCCTGCCCAGAGGTGAGCTCCAAATAGAAAACACAAGTAGTGCTGGAATAAAAACAAGAAATGCTGGAACCACTTAGCAGGTCTGGCAGCATCTGTGGAAAGAGAAGCAGAGTTAACGTTTCGGGTCAGTGACCTTTCTTCGGAAGCTAGTGCTGTAAGTCCAGTCAAAACATGATAATCAATCTCACTATGAAAAATTCGCTGGGATCAATTTAGGTCGTGCAGGAGTAGAAATCTCACCCTACTGCACTTCCATTGGAAACCTATCACATTGAAAAATTCCGCACATTTAGATGTTGTAAGTAGATCACGTGATCTAGTCGGCACCCTCATTTAAAATTGAGTAATTATGTATCTCGTCTTTAAATTTTTAAGGATTACAGTTAATATTTACGGGGGCAAATTACCACCATTGCTCTTTACAAAAAAATCATAAATGTGCATGTAAGGATACGTTCATAGTTCTGCTATGAATAGGAAACATTGGAAATCTTCCTCCTCCATAGCAAAACTAAAACTTAACAAAATTATATTTTTCAGGCTCGATGTAACTTTATTGCTGTTTCCCTTCCCCACTTTTCAGGAGCTGGGGGACTACTCTGGGACATAACTTCTCCATGATTATCACCATTATGAGGTGCTCTGATAGTGATGTTAATTACATTTTTCTCTATTCCCACCATGTGAGAACTGGACTGTCCACTATGGTGGCACCTTCTACTTGCCCAGATGAAATTGATAAAACATACATCCATGTGTGGCAGGCAAATTAAGTGTCAGGCAGCCTTGAAATTCATCATATCTGGACATTTAATTAGGAGTTGCTGGAAATACTAGTGCTTTTATTTTAAAAATGCTGATTCTGGAAACTATTTTGTAAGATTTTGCCCATTTTCCATATTTTGTTTTCCGCAATAGTATTATTACCATAGCAGGTGTTTTCAATTTAAAAATAGACTTCAGAAATAAGCAAGAAAATGAACATCTCAGCAGTTTAAAAAAAAGAGGGTAGTCCTGCCAGCACAAATATTATGGCAAATGGTAATTCTTGTTCTTCAAGATGTGCAAAATTATTTTTAAAAGGTTGGGCTTATTTTTTGGGTTTTGTAGTTTTTAAATTTGAAAACGCAAGTTATATCAGTCACCAAAGGGAAGCTGAAAATGTACAATGAAACCCTCAGTATCTGCAACAAATACAGGAGGAGAATTGGATTAGGGTGAAAAATGGGCACAGGCATCACGATACACGATTAACCCGCACTCGTTTGTTGCGATGCAGGCAGCACGCGAATAAAGGTGAGGTACATTCAGGCTGCAGCAGGTGCTGGAACTAGTTAAATAAGAGTTTATAAACAGAAAGAGGAATGGAAATGGTGTAACAAGCAATGGAGAGAGCCCCAAGTTTCTCTGACGCAATACTGGAGGCCTTGCTGCAGGCAGTACACTGTTGGGCAGAGGTCGACTTCCCAGAGGGGCCACGAGGCCCTTCAGACAGACACTAAGAAGGCAGTGGGAGAAGGTGGCTGTTGTGGTCAATGCCGGCAGTGTGCCCCGAGGACCTGGATGAAGTGCAGGAAGGAATTTAGTGACCTCACATGAGTGGTCAAGGTCAGTTAAAGCATATTCTTACAAATGAGTCTCTAGCCTCACGCACTGCTTTTGCAGTATCGGTGATCTGAGAGAAGCTGGTTCCTCTCTCGGTTTTCAGGCTGTGCAGCAGCTGCTGGTCTTTGTTACTTTCTTTCAGTCTCCAGACCTAGGAATGCCTATCGAATTTATACGGATCAAAGGTCAATAATTGTTTGCCTTTTACAATTCTCAGAGTCCATGGGCTGAATTTTATAAGCTCACTTTAAAGAAGGCACAACGCACGCGGGACTTGTACACTGCTGAGCCCCCGTGATATTTCGTGCAGGCGTTCATTTAAATGGAGGGGGTGGAAAGCATCGGGGGTCGAGACAGGCCTCTCCTGGAAGAATTTTCCGGGTCTCCCCACCACGACTGCCAACCGCGGAGGGCGGTAAAATTCTGCCCCATAAGTCTGGCCATAGTAAAACCATCCTGGCCCTCCTTTGTTTTCAGTGTCATGGAAGTGTTTTTTTTCTCTGTTTAAAAACTAAAGGGGCTCTGTGTGCCTTTAAGACTGAGAGCAGTTTTTATATTCTCTGGGAACAGTGTGTGAGTTGCAAACCTGTTTCCCAAGCAACAGCAAGAGAGGGAGGTCACATGACGTATTGTATCAGTTTGACTGTGTGTAAAGATTGGCTAGAACTGGTTTGAACTGGCAGACTAGCAAAGCGTTCTCTCTTTGAAGGAAGGAGGGAGTTGTCTGTCTCAGCAGAAAATCTATGTTGGCCTACAGGCTGTGTTTTGCCTAAAGAGGAAAAGATCCCTTGGAAAGGAATTTATGCATTAATTGGGGGCAGCAAGTTCCTTTTTACTTCCAGTCTCTAAGAAGTCTCTACCTCAGAAGTGAATTTCTGTTGCCTTTTGTGTTTCTGGGAGTTCTGGAAACTCAGTAAAGTTTCTACTGATAGACTGCTAATTCAAAAATCTAAATAGACCTGTTGTTATACTCCTTGTTGAAAGATCTGTCTGACACCTATTGCAAAGCAGGTGCCGTGAACACCTATCCATTACAGACTGTTCATCAAACTCGCCTGGAAACTTCGAGTAGCATCTGACTATTCGACTCTGGGACACCTCACCGAACCTTGAGGGTAACCCACCAAGACTTACAACTCAGTTGTTTTATTATTCCTAAGAAACAGCTCTCATTTAAAACATAGTTTTAGCACTGGTTAACCGTTAGTTTTTGATTGTATGTGTGTCTGATGAGAGTTAGGAAGAATTAAGAAGTTCTAAAGTCTTTCAGACATAGATTTATCTCTGTATTGTTTAAGGTTTAGTTTATTAACAAATGGTAAATTTGTTGTTGTTTAAAGATACCTGGTTTGCTGTGTATTATTCTGGGGGTTAATAAAGTGTTTAATTTGGCTAATTTCCGGTAGGTGGGAAACTTTAATGATATGCTGTGACCTGTGGAGTAACGGGACAGAATTGACAGTGAATTGTGCTTGCCTCAGTTGTGACACCAGGGGCTGAATTTTACGAGTGCGCCACAGCTCGTGGCGGTGCACTCAGATGGCGGCATGCATCCCACCCAAATGCGCCGTCCCTGTGCTCCCATGATATTATGCGTAGGGGCTCATTTAAATAGAGAGGGCGGAGCGGCTGCCTCTGATGATGTAAGGGGGTGATCGCTGCATCCCCGGCAACCGTGTCTGGTGCCACTGTGCAGGCGCTGGCATGATTTTTAAAGGGCTTTCAGCCCTTCAGTACAATTTTAATATTTAAAGTAGTAGCATTGTGAAATTTTATCAAATAAAAATTTTTGTGATGGAGGCCCTTCCCCAATCCCCCCAGTAGTCATTTAACTGGCACCTAATGTCAGGAAAAACTTTATTCCCCTCCCAAAATTACCCTCCCCAACCTTCTAACATTTGGCCTCTAACCCCTTCACACAACCAATAACATTTTGTTTTCCCCACTCCCCCACCCCTCCTGCCCTGAAACTTTTATTCCTCCCCCTCCCCACTAGGTTCTTTCCTCGGAACTTCATGTGGCGTTCCGAAGGCGCATGAAGCATGAACAGCGGCCATAATGTCGGTGTGGGATGGCTGCCGCCTACAGGTAAGTTTATTTACAGATGATTAATGTTGCTTTGCATATGCTGATGAAGAATTCGTCACTAGGCAGCAGGGAGACCGGGGTGGGGGGGTGGTGGTGGGGGGGGTGGTGCCGCACCAAGATCCCCCAGCCGCTGGTAATATGCGGTGGGCCCTTCTTGACATGGCGGGCCTCTCCCCAAAGAATTTTACCGGCCCCCGTGTCACGACATGTGATGTCAAGGGACCGGTAAAATTCAGCCCAGTGTGTTTAAAAATAAAACCCTATTGTATTAAGACCAGGTGAAGGCTGAGACGGACCCCTAGACACCTTTCTCACCTGGTCCTTACAACTGCATTTAAAATAAAAAGAGGAAGATTATTAAATAAACTAATCAAACTGGAAGATGATGAAACTCCTGGTCCTGGATTACAGCCATGCATTTTAAAAGAATCCAGGGAAGAGATAGCAGAGGCACTATTACACATATTTAATAATTCATTAGAAAAAGATGTAGTGCCAGAGGACAGGTGGATAGCTAACGTTTTATCTATATTTAAGAAGGGAGATAGAACACATCCTGGGAACTATAGACAAGGCAGCTTAGCATCGCTAGTAGGAAAATTAATGGAATCTCTACCAAAGAAAAAAAAGAAAACATTAAAAATCAAAAATGCAATAATGAATAATCAACACGGATTTCAAAAAGCAAAGTCCTATTTGACCAACCTCATTGAATTATTTGAAGACTCTTATGACCACGGTGGGAGGAGTGTACTGTTTTTCTAGTCCCACTTCTCCACAGGTCACAACATATATTTAAATTTTTTCCCAGTTACCGATACTGTCAATCATATTTTTATCTCAGAATATAATACACCAACAAGGTTTCTTTAATAAACAACAAAATGATCAGTTTATTATAAAATAAGTCTTAACCAGCATTAACACACAGATCGAAATATAAAACTTCCCTTTTTACTTTGGCCCCTCACACACACACACACACACACACACACATGTACCGGTTAACTGAAAAAAAAGAGATTTGCTTTTTAGAGCTCTATTACAAAAAAAGGCAAAAATAAACACTTTGGTCAAATACTTGCTAATTCTTGAAGAAAAAAGGGGAAGATATGGAAAGATGTCAGATATCCTTTGTTTTGGTTTGGCGTCCCAAAAGCGCATAGACTGCTGTCATTGGGATCTTCCTAGAACAGTTCTTGTCAAGCGATGTTGAAGATCAGTTTGGGCAGGCTTTCCAGTAAAACATGCAGCAACAGTTTCAGTTTGTTTCTTACACTTGTTTCTCAGAGCTTCTCAAAGAGATGGAAAGCTGGCAGGCTTTTCAAAAAGCTGGAACAGGCTGAGCTGGGGCTTGTCCTTGGCAGGTTGATTCTTTAACTCTTTTTCAAACCATTACCCATATCCCAACTGCCTGTCCAAAGCAAAACCAAAAACATCTCAGGAGTCAAGCTTCCTGACCCCAATAAATCTTGACCTGTCACTTCTCTGTAAATATCTTCCCTAAGTCAAAAAATCCCCCTACTGGGTATTTATCTGACAACAGGTGCCTTTCAGTAACTGTTTGTTTACAAACTCAGTCCAAAAGACCTTCTGATGACTTTTTTTAAAAAGACAAAATTCCAGCATCTATGGATTTTTTTTTAGTTTTAGATGTCAAGTTCTCCAAAAAAACTTCACAAAAAAAATCGAAGGTCTCATGTCAGACGTAACAGTAGACAAGAATAATGTAGTAGATGTACTATATCTAAATTTTCAAAAGGCCTTTGATGTGGTGCCACAAAATAGATTAATGAGGAGTCACTGGACAAGTAACAAAATGGATAACTAGTTGGCTGCAAGACAGAAAGCAGAGAGTAGGGGTAAAGAGTTGCTATTCAGAGTGGCAGTGGGTGAGAAGTGGTGTTCCACACAAATCCGTGCTGGGATGACTGTTCACAATTAGTTTTGACAATCTAGACTTTGGAATCTGAAACACATTTTCTAAATTTCCAGATGGCACTGAATTGGGGGGGGGGGGGGGGGGGGGTGGTGCAGGATAAAGCCAGCACTGAGGAGGACTGCAACAAGTTACAAGAAGACACTAATAAACTGAAGAATGGGAATATAATTGGCAAATGAATTTCAACACAGGTAAGTGTGAGGTATTACATTTTAGTAAGAAAAATAAGAAGGTCACATACTATTTGGAAAATAGGAGTCTTAAATGCAGTATAGGAGCAAAGGGATCTGGGAGTATAAATACACAAATCACTAAAAGTTGAGATGCCCTTACACATTTACGTTTTATTTGATTCTTTATGCCCCTTGTACCTTCACCAATAAAGACCTGCCTTTATGCAGCCATGTTGTTGCCTTCCTTCCTTAAGGATGCATTGGTTTATTGAAAATGTGTGCAGTGCAGATCTGGTGTGGCTCCAGATTTGACCCTTCACAGCATCTTTGATTGCCTTCAGTCTCTTCATAGAGGCTGGGATGCAATGAAGGGCCAAGCCCTTGATGAAAGAGAAATGGAGGGAGTCCATGCCTAGCAGCAAAGATTTATTGACATTCAGAATGGTGACTGTCATTTTCAATAGAAACAAACGCTCACCCTTGAAAGCCCCGTCATTCTACGTGCACTTCTCAATTCTCTTTCATGTACTCCTATGCGGTGCTTCCCCTGTGCTGTCAGCTGAGCTGGAGGCTGGCTGCTGAACTTGGTGCCCCATGGCTTTCAGCTGACCTTGGTGGTGGTCCTCTGGATGCCTTGGGCCTGGAGAGCCCCACCATGCTGCAGGCCTCCTGCACAGAAGCAGTACTGCCTTCCTTCGGCAGGAATGTTGGAGGAACTGACGACATTGGCAGAGGGGCAGAGGAGCATCAAGGAGCCCTAGCAGAACTGGAGTCAATGGGAATAAGGGGGAAAACTCTTCGCTGGTTGGAATAGTACTTAGCACAAAGAAAGATGATTGTGGTTGTTGGAGGTCAATCATCTCAGCTCCAGGACATTACTGCAGGAGTTCCTCAGAACAGTGTCCTAGGCCCAACCATCTTCAGCTCCTTCACCAATGACCTTCCTTCAATCAGAAGGTCAGAAGTGGGGATGTTTGCTGATGGTGGCACAATGTTCAGCATCATTCGCGACTCCTCAGATACTGAAGCCGTCCGTGCAGAAATGCCACAAGACCTGGACAGTATCCAGGTTTGGGCTGTTAAGTGGCAAGTAACATTTGTGCCACACAAGTGCCAGGCAATGACCATCTCCAACAAGAGAGAATCTACCATCTCCCCTTGACATTCAACAGCATTACGATTGCTGAATCCCCTACTATCAACATCCAGGTGGTTTCCAGGGTGGCACATTGGCGCAGTGGTTAGCACCGCAGCCTCACAGCTCCAGCAACCCGGGTTCAATTCTGGGTACTGCCTGTGTGGAGTTTGCAAGTTCTCCCTGTGGCTGTGTGGGTTTTTTCCGGGTGCTCCGGTTTCCTCCCACATGCCAAAGACTTGCAGGTTGATAGGTAAATTGGCCATTATAAATTGCCCCTAGTATAGGTAGGAGGTAGGGAAATATAGGGACAGGTGGGGATGTGGTAGAAATATGGAATTAGTGTAGGATTAGTATAAATGGGTGGTTGATGGTCGGCACAGACTCGGTGGGCCGAAGGGCCTGTTTCAGTGCTGTATCTCTAAACTAAACTAATTACCCAGAACTGAACTGGAATAGCCATATAAATACCGTGGCTACAAGAGCAGGTCAGACGCTAGGAATCCTGTGGCGAGTAACGCACCGCCTGACTCCCCAAAGCCTGTCCACCATCTACAAGGCACAAGTCAGGAGTGTGATGGAATACTCTTCACTTGCCTAGATGGGTGCAGCTCCAACAACACTCAAGAAGCTCAACACCATCTGGGACAAAGCAACCTGCTTGATTGGCACCCCATCCACTCCCTCTACCACTGACACATAGTGGCAGCAGTGTGTACCATCTGCAAGATGCACTGCAGCAACGCACCAAGGCTACACAGGCAGCGCCTTCCAAACCCGTGACCTCTACCACCTAGAAGGACAAAGGCAGCAGATGCGTGGGAACACCACCAAAGAACAAAGAACAGTACAGCACAGGAACAGGCCATTCGGCCCTCCAAGCCTGCGTTGATCTTGACGCCTGACGAAACTAACACCTTCTGCACTTCCGGGGCCCATATCCCTCTATTCCCTTCCTATTCATATATTTGTCAAGATGTCTCTTAAACGTCACTATCGTATCTGCTTCCACCACCTCCCCTGGCAGCAAGTTCCAGGCACTCACCACCCTCTGTGTAAAAAGCTTGCCTCGCACATCCCCTCTAAACTTTGCTCCTCTCACCTTAAACCTATGTCCCCGAGTAACTGACTCTTCCACCCTGGGAAAAAGCTTCTGACTATCCACTCTGTCCATGCCGCTCATAACTTTGTAAACCTCTATCATGTCGCCCCTCCACCTCCGTCATTCCAGTGAGAACAGTCCGTGTTTTTCCAACCTCTCCTCATAGCTAATGCCCTCCAGACCAGGCAACACCCTGGGAAACCTCCTCTGTCCCCTCTCCAAAGCCTCCACGTCCTTCTGGTAGTGTGGCGACCAGAATTGCACGCAATATTTCAAGTGTGGCCTAACTAAGGTTCTGTACAGCTGCAACATGACTTGCCAATTTTTATAATCTATGCCCCGACTGATGAAGGCAAGCATGCCGAATGCCTTCTTGACTACCTTATCCACCTGCATTGCCACTTTCAGTGACGTGTGGACCTGTATGCCCAGATCTCTCTGCCTGTCAATACTCCTAAAGGTTCTGCCATTTACTGTATACCTCCCACCTGCATTATACCTTCCAAAATGCATTACCTCACATTTGTCCGGATTAAACTCCATATGCCATTTCTCCGCCCAAGTCTCCAACCGATCTATATCCTGCTGTATCCTCTGACAATCCTCATCATTATCCGCAACTCCACCAACCTTTGTGTCGTCCACAAACTTACTAATCAGACCAGCTACATTTTCCTCCAAATCATTTATATATACTACAAACAGCAAAGGTCCCAGCACTGATCCCTGCAGAACACCACTAGTCACATCCCTCCATTCAGAAAAGCACCCTTCCACTGTTACCCTCTGTCTCTGTGACCGAGCCAGTTCTGTATTCATCTTGCCAGCTCACCTCTGATCCCTTGTGACTTCACCTTTTGCACCAGTCTGCCATGCGGGACCTTGTCAAAGGCTTTACTAAAGTCCATATGGACAACATCCACTGCCCTTCCCTCATCAATCATCTTCGTCACTTCCTCAAAAAACTCAATCAAATTAGTAAGACACGACCTCCCCTTCACAAAACCATGCTGCCTCTCGCTAATAAGTTCGTTTGTTTCCAAATGGGAGTAAATCCTGTCCCGAAGAATCCTCTCTAATAGTTTCCCTACCACTGTTGTAAGGCTCACCGGCCTATAATTTCCTGGATTATCCTTGCCACCCTTCTTAAACAAAGGAACAACATTGGCTATTCTGCAGTCCTCTGGGACCTCACCTGTAGCCAATGAGGATGCAAAGATTTCTGTCAAGGCCCCAGCAATTTCTTCCCTTGCCTCCCTCAGTATTCTAGGGTAGATCCCATCAGGCCCTGGGGACTTATCTATCTTAATGCTTTGCAAGACACCCAACACCTCCTTCGTTTTGATAATGAGATGACTGAGACTAACTGCACTCCCTTCCCTAGGCTCATCATCCACCAAGTCCTTCTCCTTGGTGAATACTGATGCAAAGTACTCATTTAGCACCTCGTGCATTTCCTCTGGCTCCACGCATAGATTCCCATCTCTGTCCTTGAGTGGGCCAACCCTTTCCCTGGTTACCCTCTTGCTCTTTATATATGTATAAAAAGCCTTGGGATTTTCCTTAAGCCTGTTTGCCAATGACTTTTCATGACCCCTTTTAGCCCTCCTAACTCCTTGCTTAAGTTCCTTCCTACTGTCTTTATATTCCTCAAGTGCTTCATCTGTTCCTAGCCTTCCAGCCCTTACAAATGCTTCCTTTTTCTTTTTGACGAGGCTCACAATATCCCGTGTTATCCAAGCTTCCCGAAACTTGCCAAACTTGTCTTTCTTCCTCACAGGAACATGCTGGTCCTGGATTCTAATCAGCTGACGTTTGAAAGACTCCCACCTGCAAGTTCCCCTTCAAGTCACACAGAATCCTGACTTGGAACTATATCGCCGTTCCTTCACTGTTGCTGAGTCAAAATCCCGGAACTCCCTTCCTAATAGCACTGTGGGTGTACCTACCTCACATGGACTACAGCAGTTCAAGAAGGCAGCTCACCACCACCTTCTCAAGGGCAATTAGGGATGGGCAATAAATTCTGGCCTGACCACTGATGCCCACATCCCATAAAACAAATAACAAAAGAGCTACTGCCCACACCAGGAGCACCCTGAGAGGAGACCCCCGCTGCGGCAGGCAGACGCTCCTCCAACATAGCAAGGCAGTCTTCTACCTGTCTGCTGACCTGAGAGAACAGTGGACCTGGTGGTGACTCGACATCTCTTTTCCCCCTCTTGCCTTGCCACTGCTGCCTTTTGTCCATGGTCAAGATGAGGTTATGTAGGTCAGCACGAATGTCCTGTAGATACTGAGTGCTGTGCTGGATGTGGTTTTCCATCCGAGCTGCCAATCTCTCAATGGAGGAGGCCACTCATGTACCAGTCAGAGACAATGTTGAGGTCAACGCTTGGATGGACCCCCCCATCATCCGCGCTTGGACATGCATTGCCTTTGGCATCTCTGCTGGATGTTGCTGCACCTCTTGCTGCAACTCCAACATTTCCCATGATGCTGCCGACACCAGAGGTACACCATGAACCTGTGGCTCAGCATGGGCCTGGCCTCCCACAGTCCTCCGACTCTAAGCGGCCTGGGCTGTCACAGCCTCCGCCAGCTGCTTGGGCGCATATGTGATAGTGCTCACCAGCTTGTGCATCCAGATCTAAACTTGAATGCAAACCCACCGCAGTGCATGAATCTGCGCTGGTGGAGGGTGCAGGAGTATAAGATGCCAATAAGGACCCTCAGAGGTGGAGGGATCTGCCTTGGATTCGGTTGTTCGCTGATTTGGCACTGCTTGACCTGCATGAGAGAACAGAGGCAAGTCAGAGTCAAGGGCTTCCCATCCTGATATAGCACACATCCCTACGTTGCAGACCCCTGTGGGCACCAGATGCCTGATGAGCAACATGGCTCCATTGCTGCAGATGCAGCCTTGTTCCCCATGGAGACTTCCTCACTGTCTTGTGAAGGTGCCCCTGTTTCTCCGTCTGCTACGCTCTGGCTGTTTTGCTGTCCAGCCGACTTCATGGCCTCCTCCTGTATTGGTGTGAGAACATGCAGCATGGGCAGCCAACTGTCAGTCTTGGCCCGCTCTCTCTGTTTATATGTTATCTTCCCCTTCAGACAGAGGGAAGGGAGATGTTCGTCCCCAAGGAACGTCAATCCCAACACCTAGGCTTTTGGCAGTCCAATTGCCACTGATGGGGGCACACAGATGCCTCCTGCATGCGGCCCCTTTCCAGGGACTTTGCGAGGGTCTGCTATGACAAGGGGCCTCCTTTCAGTGCCACTTTGCCATGCCACAGTCAGTTTACATGCATCCCTTGACTCTTTGCCCACAGCTGAGGGGTTGATTCCACTCCTCCCAATGCACTCTCCTGCTTCGCTAGATGCAAGGCCCAAGAGGATGAAGGCATTAAAAGGTATTCACTTTCACAGCCCGGATGAGCTTGTTGAGCTGCTTGCGACACTGAATCCATGTATGTGGCGTGACCCCATGGCTGCTAACCTCCTCTGCGACTTGCAACCATGCCTGCGTGGTTTGGCTCCCAGGTGTCCTCCCCCTCCTTTGCAGCCTGTAGGAGGACCTGGAGAGAGGCATCAGGGAAGTGTGGGGCTGTCCAGGGTTTCCTCTCAGCCATTTCTAAATATCGACTATGACCTCATGCTCTTCCAGGCTTTATGAATGCAGAGTTCACTGCAGGCCTGGAAGCCCTTTAGAAATGTCACCTGACACCGTGCTCCCTACTTCCGGGCCTGACTTCGACCACACAGTTGGTCGAATGTCACAGCTCATTAGGCTCAATTGACTGGCTGCCACTGACTTGCATGCTGCTGGCCAATCCAGCTTTGTGCCAGTTCCGGACCTGAAGGCAGGACTGGAGTCTCCCAAATAAAATTCGCCCCACAGAGAGAATGTTTCCCTTTGTGAGGAAGAGTAAACTAGAGGCCATCAATATAAGATAGTTACTAAGATATCATATATGGAATTTGGAAGAAAACTCTTCATCAAGAGAATGGTTAAAATGTGGAACTTGCTATCACAGGGAGCAGATGAGGCAAATAGCATAGCTACATTTAAGAGGAAGCTAGGTGAGCAGATGAAGTGAGAAAGTAATAGAGGGTTATGCTGATAGTTAGATGAGGAAGGATGGGAGGAATCTTGAGTGGAGCACAAACCAAGGGCATGGACTGGTTGAGCCAAATGGCCTGTTACTGTGCTGTATATTGTACATAATCCAATGTAATAATGATGGCAGCCTCCCTCATGTTGCTCAAGCGACTTGATGGAATTTTCTGACAATTTAATCCAATTTTAGCAATAATTGGTTTTATTTCATGCCAATGCATGAATCTGTTATATGGTCCATTGGGCAAAATTTTCTTTTAACTGGATTTTAGTGTTTTCACAAACGCAAGTGCAAAATAAAATGTTAAGGTTGGGGAACAAAATGTGGCATTAGGGCAATCCTGCAATCAGTACTCCCAGTGAGAAGCAGCACCCACAGGGAGCACCTCGAGGGAAATCAGGGCACACACCCTGTCAGTGCAAAATGATGGGCTTTATGCCAGTGATTTCCCAGATGTGCACCTTTGAGTGCAGCTCCCCACTGGAAGTACCAAAGTGCTGAATCACCACAATTGATTGTGCAGAACACGAGGTCAATATCTGCTCGGCACAAAGTTGTATTTCAAAGAAGCAGGATCCTGTATTATAATTATGACTGAAACTATTTTTGTGGTTTGAGACAAAATAGGAGCATCTCTCAACTGGTTTTCTTTGTACCAAGGCTCAGTCCTGCAGTATTTCATTTTGGAAGACATTCTGTCTCTTCTAATTTGCTTTACATACAAGCAATATTAATACCTTAAGAGGGAGTGATAGTACCTCCGATGTACCCTTTGGGGCAAAACATTGGACCAACATGGTTTTGTGCAGGGAAGGTCATGTCTTACCAACTTAATAGAATTCTTTGAAGAAGTGACAAAGTTGATTGATGAGGGAAGGGCTGTAGATGTCATATACATGGACTTCAGTAAGGCGTTTGATAAGGTTCCCCATGGTAGGCTGATGGAGAAAGTGAAGTCGCATGGGATCCAGGGTGTACTAGCTAGATGGATAAAGAACTGGCTGGGCAACAGGAGACAGAGAGTAGCAGTGGAAGGGAGTTTCTCAAAATGGAGACGTGTGACCAGTGGTGTTCCACAGGGATCTGTGCTGGGACCACTGTTGTTTGTGATATACATAAATGATTTGGAGGAAAGTATAGGTGGTCTGATTAGCAAGTTTGCAGACGACACTAAGATTGGTGGAGTAGCAGATAGTGAAGGGAACTGTCAGAGAATACGCAGAATATAGATAGATTGGAGAGTTGGGCATAGAAATGGCAGATGGAGTTCAATCAGGGCAAATGCGAGGTGATGCATTTTGGAAGATCCAATTCAAGAGTGAACTATACAGTAAATGGAAAAGTCCTGGGGAAAATTGATGTACAGAGAGATTTGGGTGTTCAGGTCCATTGTTCCCTGAAGGTGGCAACGCAGGTCAATAGAGTGGTCAAGAAGGCATACGGCATGCTTTCCTTCATCAGACGGGTTATTGAGTACAAGGGTTGGCAGGTCATGTTACAGTTGTATAAGACTTTGGTTCGGCCAAATTTGGAATACTGCGCACAGTTCTGGTCGCCACATTACCAAAAGGATGTAGATGCTTTGGAGAGGGTGCAGAGGAGGTTCACCAGGATGTTGCCTGGTATGGAGGGTGCTAGCTATGAAGAGAGGTTGAGTAGATTAGGATTATTTTCATTAGAAAGACAGAGGTTGATGGGGGACCTGATTGAGGTGTACAAAATCATGAGAGGTATAGACAGGGTGGATAGCAAGAAGCTTTTTCCAAGAGTGGGGGATTCAATTACTGGGGGTCACGAGTTCAAAGTGAGAGGGGAAAAGTTTAAGGGGGATATGCGTGGAAAGTTCTTTGCGCAGAGGGTGGTGGGTGCCTGGAACGCGTTGCCAGCGGAGGTGGTAGACGCGGGCACGATAGCGTCTTTTAAGATGTATATAGACAGATACATGAATGGGCAGGAAGCAAAGAGATACAGACCCTTAGAAAATAGGCGACATGTTTAGATAGAGGATCTGGATCGACGCAGGCTTGGAGGGCCGAAGGGCCTGTTCCTGTGCTGTAATTTTCTTTGTTCAACTATATTTTGCTATGACAAAGCACGTTGGTAATAAAAACAGAACATTTTGGGAGCACTCAGCACCAGTGGGCTGTGTTTACCATTGAGTTGACACATTAACTGAATCACAATATCAACGGTGATTAAGTGAAAAAGTTGAGTTGTAATGCAACCACAAAATCGAGCTGCAGAATAAGCAACACAAAATGGCCAGGCCCACATGGGCACTGGCTCTCAGGCACAAGAGATTGTAACATGTAATGGCACGTCAGGTCAGGCCACATCTGTGGAGAGAGAAACAGAGTTAGCGGGCTGAATTTTGCGGAAAGCCCTGAGGTCCCGCTGCCCGGATTGGAAGCAGGAGCCACTGCAAATCGGGGGGGAGTGTGCTAGAGAATGTGATTCAATGGCAGCTGGCCAATTAACTGCCGGGAGGCGAAGGAGCCGTCCACTCAGGCAGCACGGTTACAATGGGCCTTTCGTTGTAATATTCTGACTCCTCCTGCTTTCCAGCCTGTCACCATAAGGCTCGTAAAATCCACGGCTTGATGTTTGGTGTTTCGTTCATGACCGGGGGAAGTAGGAAAATATGTCATTCTGCCTCCACAACATAGAACATAGAACATAGAACATTACAGCGCAGTACAGGCCCTTCAGCCCTCGATGTTGCGCCGACCTGTGAAACCATCTGACCTACACTATTCCATTTTCATCCATATGTCTATCCAATGACCACTTAAATGCCCTTAAAGTTGGCGAGTCTACTACTGTTGCAGGCAGGGTGTTCCACGCCCCTACTACTCTCTGTGTAAAGAAACTACCTCTGACATCTGTCCTATATCTATCACCCCTCAACTTAAAGCTATGTCCCCTCGTGTTTGCCATCACCATCCGAGGAAAAAGGCTCTCACTATCCACCCTGTCCAACCCTCTGATTATCTTAAATGTCTCTATTAAGTCACCTCTTCTCCTCCTTCTCTCTAACGAAAACAACCTCAAGTCCCTCAGCCTTTCCTCGTAATACCTTCCCTCCATACCAGGCAACATCCTAGTAAATCTCCTCTGCACCTTTTCCAAAGCTTCCACATCCTTTATATAATGCGGTGACCAGAACTGCACGCAATACTCCAGGTGCGGCCGCACCAGAGTTCTGTACAGCTGCAGCATGACCTCGTGGCTCCTAAACTCGATCCCCCTACTAATAAAAGCTAACACACCATATGCCTTCTTAACAGCTCTATTAACCTGGGTGGCAACTTTCAGGGATTTATGTACCTGGACACCAAGATCTCTCTGCTCATCTACACTACCAAGAATCTTCCCATTAGCCCAGTATTCTGCAATCCTGTTACTCCTTCCGAAGTGAATCACCTCACACTTTTCCACATTAAACTCCATTTGCCATCTCTCAGCCCAGCTCTGCAGCCTATCTATGTCCCTCTGTAACCTACAACATCCTTCGGCACTATCCACAACTCCACCGACCTTAGTGTCATCCGCAAATTTACTAACCCACCCTTCTACACCCTCATCCAGGTCATTTATAAAAATGACAAACAGCAGTGGCCCCAAAACAGATCCTTGCGGTACACCACTAGAAACTATACTCCAGGATGAACATTTACCATCAACCACCACCCTCTGTCTTCTTTCAGCTAGCCAATTTCTGATCCAAAGCACTAATTCACCTTCAATCCCATACTTCTGTATTTTCTGCAATAGCCTACCGTGGGGAACTTTATCAAACGCCTTACTGAAATCCATATAGACCACATCCACGGCTTTACCCTCATCCACCTGTTTGGTCACCTTGTCAAAAAACTCAATAAGGTTTGTGAGGCACGACCTACCCTTCACAAAACCGTGCTGACTATCTCTAATGAACTTATTCTTTTCAAGATGATTATAAATCCTATCTCTTATAACCTTTTCCAACATTTTACCCACAACCGAAGTAAGGCTCACAGGTCTATAATTACCAGGGCTGTCTCTACTCCCCTTCTTGAACAAGGGGACAACATTTGCTATCCTCCAGTCTTCCGGCACTATTCCTGTCGACAATGACGACATAAAAATCAAGGACAAAGGCTCTGCAATCTCCTCCCTGGCTTCCCAGAGAATCCTAGGATAAATCCCATCTGGCCCAGGGGACTTATCTATTTTCACACTTTCCAAAATTGCTAACACCTCCTCCTTGTGAACCTCAATCCCATCTAGCCTAGTAGTCTGTATCTCAGTATTCTCCTCGACAACATTTTCTTTCTCCACTGTAAATACTGACGAAAAATATTCATTTAACACTTCCCCTATCTCCTCCGATTCCACACACAACTTCCCACTACTATCCTTGATTGGCCCTAACCTATCTCTATTCATTCTTTTATTCCTGATATACCTATAGAAAGCCTTAGGGTTTTCTTTGATCCTATCTGCCAATGTCTTCTCGTGTCCTCTCCTTGCTCTTCTTATCTCTCCCTTTAGATCCTTCCTGGCTAGCTTGTAACTCTCAAGCGCCCTAACTGAGCCTTCACGTCTCATCCTAACATAAGCCTTCTTCTTCCTCTTGACAAGCTCTTCAACTTCTTTAGTAAACCACGGCTCCCTCGCTCGACAACTTCCTCCCTGCCTGACAGGTACATACTTATCAAGGACACGCAGTAGCTGCTCCTTGAATAAGCTCCACATTTCGATTATGCCCATCCCCTGCAGTTTCCTTCCCCATCCTACGCATCCTAAATTTTGCCTAATCGCATCATAATTTCCTTTCCCCCAGCTATAATTCTTGCCCTGCTGTATATGCCTGTCCCTGCCCATCGCTAAGGTAAACCTAACCGAATTGTGATCACTATCACCAAAGTGCTCACCAACTTCTAAATCTAACACCTGGCCGGGTTCATTACCCAGTACCAAATCCAATGTGGCATCGCCCCTGGTTGGCCTGTCTACATACTGTGTCAGAAAACCCTCCTGCACACACTGGACAAAAACAGACCCATCTAAAGTACTCGAACTATGGTATTTCCAGTCAATATTTGGAAAGTTAAAGTCCCCCATAACCACTACCCTGTTACTCTCGCTCCTGTCAAGAATCATCTTTGCTATCCTTTCCTCTACATCTCTGGAACTATTTGGAGGTCTATAGAAAACTCCCAACAGGGTGACCTCTCCTCTCCTGTTTCTAACCTCGGCCCAGACTACCTCAGTAGACGAGTCCTCAAACGTCCTTTCTGCCACTGTAATACTTTCCTTGATTAACAATGCCACACCCCCCCCTCTTTTACCATCTTCTCTGTTCTTAGTGAAACATCTAAATCCCGGAACCCGCAACATCCATTCCTGTCCCTGCTCTACCCATGTCTCTGAAATGGCCACAACATCGAGATCCCAGGTACCAACCCATGCTGCAAGCTCACCCACCTTATTCCGGATGCTCCTGGCGTTGAAGTAGACACATTTTAAACCAAGCTCTTGCTTGCCAGTGCCCTCTTGTGTCCTTATAACCTTATCCCTCACCTCACTACTCTCAACATCCTGCACACTGGAACTACAATTTAGGTTCCCATCCCCCTGCTGAATTAGTTTAAACCCCCCCGAAGAGCACTAGCAAATCTCCCCCCCAGGATATTGGTACCCCTCTGGTCCAGGTGAAGACCATCCTGTTTGTAGAGGTCCCACCTACCCCAGAAAGAGCCCCAATTATCCAGGAAACCAAAACCCTCCCTCCTACACCATCCCTGCAGCCACGTGTTCAACTCCTCTCTCTCCCTATTCCTCACTTCGCTAGCACGTGGCACGGGCAACATCCCAGAGATAACAACTCTGGTTGTTCTCGCTGTAAGCTTCCACCCTAGCTCCCTGAATTTCTGCCTTAAATCCCCATCTGTCTTCCTACCTATGTCGTTGGTGCCTATGTGTACCACGACTTGGGGCTGCTCCCCCTCCCCCTTGAGGATCCCAAAAACACGATCCGAGACATCACGTACCCTGGCACCTGGGAGGCAACACGCCAACCGTGAGTCTCTCTCGTTCCCACAAAACCTCCTATCTGTTCCCCTAACTGTGGAGTCCCCAATGACTAATGCTCTGCTCCTCTTACCCCTTCCCTTCTGAGCAACAGGCACAGACTCTGCGCCAGAGACCTGTATCCCATTGCCTACCCCGGTAAGTCGTCTCCCCCAACAGTATCCAAAACGGTATACCTGTTGTTGAGGGAAACGGCCACAGGGGATCCCTGCACTGCCTGCTGGTTCCCTCTCCTTCCCCTGACGGTAACCCATCTACCTTCTTCTTTTACCTGAGGTGTGACTGCCTCCCGATAACTCCTCTCAATAATCCCCTCCGCCTCCCGAATGATCCGAAGTTCCTCCAGCTCCAGCTCCAGTTCCCTAACGCGGTCCTCGAGGAGCTGGAGCTGGGTGCACTTCCCGCAGATGCAGTCAGCAGGGACACCCTTGGCGACCCTTACCTCCCACATTCTGCAGGAGGAACATTCAACTGCCTTAGCCTCCATTCCCACTATTCTAAATTCCCAAGTTTTTAACCAATCACACGATAAAACAAGAAGAGAAATAGAAAAAGCCTTACCTTACCTACACACAACCGAGTCCTTTTTTTTGGTAAGAGGAGGAGGGCGGGTGGGAGACACTACAAGAGTAGTGTCTCGGGTTCAGAAACAGCCGAAATATATAGGTTTCTACTTACCCAGCAGTCCCTGCTCCACCGAAACTCCCGATGAAATTGACTTCCCAGCTGTTCACTCCTCGCTCGCAATGCCTGTGCTCCTGGAAAAGCTGCACAACGAAAAAAAGACGGTAGTCATTTCGCCAAACAACAATAACGCCATAGTTGTCAGCAGGTTCACTGACAATGTTAAGGTTGAACCTAAGAGAACGGAGTGTTGCAAGTTCAAAGGGAGATAGATTAGAGTGAGTGAGGGAAGTAGAGAAATTTAAATGGCCTATGGCAATTCTCAATGAAAACTTCGAGAGGGTTAGAGTCCAGACTGAGGGGTCCAGGTGGATTGAGAATTCTGAACGCTGGAGACAGGGGGTGATGGTTTCTCATCATGTCGAGCTTGAAATTCACTGAGAGGTATAAGGGGTTGAAACTGGGGACTGATAGTTTGGAGTCAGAGAGTGAAATGTCAGAGAAGATAGTGAAAACTTGTCAAAGCTGAGATCAGAAGGAGGGATGGGGGTAGAAGAAAGTGAAGGCGAGTAAAGGTTAGGGAGGCGTTGTTCTCTAAGAGTTGTCGAAGCTTCTGATCCTTGACACATGTAAGGAAGAAAATAAACTTTTTGTTAAAGCACCAGATGAGGCAAGGGATGAAATAGAATTGAGGCCCAGCACAGGTCTGAACTAAGGTGAGTCGATGATGCTGAAGAAGGAGGTCGAGAGCATGCACATGGCGATGCATGGCGTTAAGCATGAATTAGACGGAGTGGTGAGAGCAATGGTTCAAGGAATGCTGAATATTATGGAGATATCTGGGATAATGTGTAGATCCTAAATATGAAGGGTAAAATATAAATTAGAATCCATGTGGAATATGTCGGGGCTGAAGATAATTGATGAGAAACTGCTTAAATCACTTTCATTTTCTATTCTTCCTGACTCAACAGTAGAGGCATATATCTCTGCTCTCTGCTGAATCAAGAATCTGTCTACTTTTTTTGAAAGCTTCGGCTGATTGTGTATTTTGAATCTGAAGTGAGTAGCAATGATGTCTATCTTTTTATCCTGTCCGTAGTTCTTTTCTCCACAATCATCTGTTCCCTCTCCTTGTAACCTTCATTCTTCCAATGAGAGTAGATTTGAATCCTTTAGTCTTTCTTCATTGCTGACTGATTTGAATCACCATTGAATCTAAGATAGGTGGCAGTACAACATGAGAGTTATTTTGTGAGTATGATAGACCAATAAAGCTTACATACTAATGGCTGTATATAAAATCCCATCAAATGCTGTACAGGGAAAATCTGATGTAATTTTAGCAATCTAATTAAAGACAGAGCAGTTGACTGCCACAGGGTGTGTAAGTGACTGTTGGTTTGGCTCATTTTTTAATTCAAGATCAGATAACAAGATCTCCTTTAATAATTGCTTGTGTGAACTGGTAGTTGATAACTTGATGTGATGGAAATAAAGTCAGCCTGCTCAAGGCAATGACTGTAGACTTTTCCCATTCCAATGCTATTAACTGCGGGTTTGAATTGTAGTGAGCGGATCTGCCCAGAGAGCGTGTTTCTTTCAATTTTGTATTTTACCATCTCTTTCCAACTGATGACAAGAGCTCTTTCTTGTAGTACCCCACCCCCCCACCACCCACCCCACATAATGATAATGTTGTAGCAGATTGAACTAGCACATTTCTCTCCCTGTCAGTCTGTGACAAGTGCAGTGGAATGAAGCAGATCGAAGAAGCTCTGTACAGCTATCACTAGAGACCAGCGATGCAGTATCTCTGCAGTGCAATAGTTTCCAAGGTCAGGACATTGCCAATCGTGACATTTTTAAGGAAGGAAGAACAGCAAACCTTATTGTAGTACATAAATCTACCTAAAATCTACAATGAATTAAATAGGGGTGGGAAGTGGGGTAAGGGCACAGTTACGCTAGGATCACTGCTGTTTAGACACAGTGGGCTGACTGGCCGCAGGTCACACTTTGAGACCGGAAGCGGGTGCTGCTTCTGTTTAGGTGTTGAGTGGCCGGCCACACACAGTCTGACGGCGGCCGGCCAATTAACGCTGGGGTACATCCAGTCAGTGCAGAGGCAGGTAGTGAGGCAGCGGAAGCAGCGTCAGCTGACGGCGCACCATGTACTGCTGCCATTTTAAAGGGCTGCCAGTCCTGCATTCACTGCTGACTGCCTTCCAGGTTCAACAGCCTGCCTGCCAACCATTGGTGACTGCCTGTCTGGAAATCAGAAAATTGAACGGAAACCTGCAGCCACAATGGCAGATGAAAGACCCCAGGTGGCCCCATGGTTCAGTGATGCCTCCTTGCAAACTCTCCTCCAGGCTGCAAGAGCAAGAGCGGGACAGGAGACCAGCCCACCTGACCAAGCAAGCTTGGACAAAGATAGCAGAGAGGCCAGCAGCCGTGGGTCGTCCCACAAACCTAGATACAGTGCTGCAAGCACGTCAATGACCTTATTCGGTCTGCCAAGGTGAGGACCTCTTTTCCCTTTGAGCCTTGCATGTGGCAATGCAAGAGGGTAAGTTAGGTGGAGAGGGAATGTCCACCCGGTCGGTGGCAAAGGGGTCAGGCAGTAGCAAATCTGTCAGAGGCATGGCTGCATCTCAGTGAGAGCCTCCTTTCTGTCATTTTTGACCCTCACAAGTTCCCTTGAGAGTGGTCGCAAGCAGGAGGCATTCATATGCCCCCATCATGGACCACCGAGCAGCCACCAGCATGGGCATTGTGTTCGTCTCTGTGGGGAAACTAACAGTGTTCATCTTTGTAAAGAGAGCTCATAACACAAAGTGTTGCAATCACCTGCTCCATGGTTTGTATTAATTTTCTACAGGTAGCTTTTAATTTGTGAATTGATTTTTTAAAAACAAGACAAATGAAAATACCTGGTTTGAGAAGCTGGTAAACAAGCCTAGGGTAGTTACAAATCAAAGGGTGACCCATGTTTATTTAGTAAGATCGTATTAGGAAGTGTGAAGACCCTACACAATGGGAACTTCTTGATGGAAACAGTGGGCTGAATTTTATCAGTGCGCCACGATATTACCATGATATTGCACGCGGGGGCTGATTTAAAAGGAGGGGGCGGAGCAGCCACCCCCGATGACATAGAGGGGGCGGCCAGCACGTCCTTGGTAATGGCGTCTGGCACCGCCGTGCAGGCGCTGGCGCCATTTTTAAAGGACTTCAAGCCCTTCAGGTTATATTTAAATATTTAAAGGTGCTAGTGAGCTTAAAACAATTAATAAACGTTTAATGTAACATTGAATACCCTATCTCACCGCCCCCCCACTGAGTCCTAAATGCATAAATTGATCTATCCCCCCAAATATATACTTTTTGAAATTCTGAACGTCCCCCCACAAAGTTCAGTATCTTTGACTGTCAACCGTTTCCCACCAGACCGACAACTAATAAGAATAGTTTTTCCCACTCCCCCCCCACAGCCCAGATAATTTTATTCCTCTCTCTCCCCACCAGTGTCTCGCCTCGGAACTCCAATCAAGTTCCGAAGGCGTGCGAGTTACGGCTAGTTGGCTGTAAAATTGGCGTGGGACAGCCGGCGGTGGTAGGTAAGTTCATTTGCATGTTAATATGGCTAATTTCAATATTTTAATGAAGGCCCTGCCGCCAAGCGGTGGAGAGGGGGGGTGGGTGGCGGGCGCACCAAGGCCTCACCGCCACCGCTAATATCCAGCGGGTCCTTCTCGGCATCGTGGGTCATGGCAGGCCTCTCCTGCAAGCATTTTACAGGCCTCCCAGCCACAACCTACAGCGTTGAGGAGCTGGTAAAATTCAGCCCAGTGTGTCTGCAGCTGCCGCAATCAGGGGTTTAAATTATTCATGTGATTTCCCCGAACAAAAATAAGATTTGGAGTTGGAAATAATGAGTTTGAATTGCTTTCTGGGTCTTCCCACGTGTAGCACATGCTATGGAGATAGATGATGTGGGGGGTGTCTTTTGGTTTTTTTGATCTGTGTCCTTGGTGACATCAGTCATTTGGCTTTGAGCCAAGCAGTTGGCTTTTGGAAAGCTGTTGGCTTTTGGAAGTCAGTTGGACTCATGAGCAAAGAGGCCATCAAGAACCAGGGGTGTTTCTGTTTTGAGGCAGGCCCATGCTCAACCTGGGAAGGCCAGATTCAGGAGGTGATCTCATACCTCAGAAGATAGGTGAGAAACTAAGGAAATCAAAGTGAATTCCTAAGAGCTGCGGTACACTTTGGTTTGGTCCCAGAAGTGAACAAACCAAGATCCTGAAACGTATGGGGAAATTCTTGGGGGTGGAAGTCACAGTCAAATAGGAGTAATGTGTTGATTAGAGTTTGAAGTATACGTCTTAATTTTCTGTTAAGATTTTAAATTTAAAATATGTGTTTCCAAACTGTAGTGTTAAGTTAGTAGTATTTTGCTTTGTTTAACTCTTGTACGGTAAAGTTTTTTGTTTCAAATTTGAAATCTTGTTGTGTAATTCTTTCAGTAATAAATGGGAATTTGTCATTCTCTTTTTAAGAGTTAATGGTCCCTAACGGGATTGTTACAGAAGGAAAAGGCCAAAACAGACAGAGGGGTGCCGTATTTGTCCAACCTGACCCCCAAGGAGGGGGAGGCCGTAACTGCCAGGGCAGCAGAGTGGCTGCTCTATCGCTGATGACAAAGCAGAAGCATCAATGCAAGAGAGTGAGTGAACGAATGCAGCTGCACAAGGGTGCATCTTGCACACACAAGGCATAGTGCTCATCTGTCCAGCACTGGACACATGGAGCTCCACAGAAGGGATAGTTGGAATGATGCAATGGGAAGTCCATAACCCTTCAATGTATCTGTTTACTCATGCAGGTCAGGTTCATGACAAAGAGCAGACAGCGGGAGAGACCGGGGACCAGCGGGCACCTCTGAGGAGGAGGAGGAGGGATCCTCAGAGAGTGCATTGTCACATCATTCCCCTTCGCACTCCACTTACACCGGTGGGTATCCGTTAGTGCTTAAAATGAGGCACACAATCCGAGCGGATGATGGAGGCTGTGACAGCCAAGGCCACTAACCGTCGGAGGACAGTAGGAGGCCAGGCTGATGCTGTGCCCCAGGCTGATGACATGCCTCTGGAGCCATCAGCAACATGGCAAATGTTGCAATGCAGCGAGAGGTAAGGGAACTTCTGGCGGAGCTGTCAGAGGCGATGTGCACCCATGCGTGGATGATGGAGGAGTCCATCCAGGCCATGAGTGCTGCCATGTCTCTGGTGTGTGCATGCATGGCTTCCTCCATTGAGAGACTGGTGACCCTCATGGACAGCCTGATCCAGGAGACCACTCAATGGATGCCAGACTCGCATGCAGCCCTGCAAGCCATCACCTTGTCCATGAGCTCCATGCAGCACTGGCAAGGTGAGAGGGAATGAGGTGCCTGGATTCTCCACCAGGTCCACGTGCTTCTCAGATCACACAAGTGTGCCTTGCAAGGGAGGCCTTACGCATCTGGGGTCTCCTCTCAGAGTGCTCCTGAAGTGGACAGCGGCTCCTCTGCCAGTGACACCAGCACCTCAAGTAGCTGTGACAACAGAGGAGGTTCCTGCATCTGTGCAGGAGCCCCTCCCATGCCTGAGAACTTCAGGCCTTAGGCAGCCAGAGGACTGCCGCCAAGGTCATCTCAAGCCATGGGGCAGCAAGGTCAGCAGCCTGCCTCCATCTCAGCAGCAAGTGCAGGGATAGAATCAGAGGAGGATGTGTAAAAAATTTAAGATGAGCACCTAGCTACACTTGGGGTTCATGGGTGAAAAGAGTATGTAGATGTTAAGCCTCGCATTTGCCATGCCACATAATAAAGGGTTAATGTACTGTTGCTACATCTCCTTCGAGCTCTTGCTGCTCTTTGGGACTTCATTTACACCCTGGATCCCTCAATGGGCTGGAAGCGTTGGACTGAACAGCGTGTGGTCAATGCTTCAGCCTTGCCACTGTGCGATGTGCACCTGGGTGCTGGGCGATGAGTGCAAAATGGAGATGACAGCAGGGCTGCATAAAGGTAAGGCTTTATTGGTATGGTTCCAACAAGGTAGTAAGGGTCATAAGAAACATCCATGTATAAGCATATTCCGAGCGCCTCATCCTCATCATTGGAGGAGGCGTCGGGATTCATGATATCCTTATTGTTCAATGCTTCCCTGCTCTGTAGAGCCAGATTGTTCAGTGCACAGCAGACCAGCATGATATGTAAGACCCTCGCTGGGGCATATTGAAGGGCTCCACCAGATTGATCTAGGCACCTGAATAGCTTCTTCAGGAGACGAATGGCCTCCTTGATGGTCACTCGGGTTGCTCTGTGACTGGTGTTGTACCTCTTCTCTGCATCCGTGTGTGGATTCCTTGCAGGCATAGGTAGCCATGTCCTTAGTGGGTAGCCCTAGTCTCCTATTGTCCATCCCTCAAGGTATGCGGGGAGCCAGAAAAGCCATGGCACCAGGGACTGCCGAAGTATGAAGGCAATGTGGCTGCTTCCCGGGAACCTTGCATGCACCTGAAGGCTCCTTCTGTCATGGTCACAGACCAGTTGTACATTGAGCGAGTGGAAGCTGATTAGTGAGTGTGCCTTGGGGATCTATCTTTTCTGGAATGGAAATCACTTCCTGTGCCCAGTTTACGCTGACAGGCTGGCACTATCCAATTTCACCCCATTCTTCTCTTATATTCCTTATTCCAATACAATAAAGTCAATGGAAAGGAAAGTTGAGTGGAAAATGGGAACCTGAGACAATGCCACCCATTTTCCATCTGGTGGGAACAATTAAAATTGACCTCACTGTTTTGGCTGGGAGCCACTTCGACTACTTTGAAGCTGCAGTTACTGAAGCATTTAAAGGTACTTTGTGAAACTTGCTGAGGATTTAAAGGAAGCTGTGCACAGTGAAATAATGGATTTCCCTCTGAGGGGAGGATTATAAAGACATGAATGAGGAAAGGATGGTAGCCAGATGAGTGTAGCAGTTGTAGGTCCTAACCTTCTACCTTTGACAGGTTACTTGAACGTTCGAACACGAGAGTTATGAGCAATATGGAGACAACACTCAAAGCTCAAATTAAACATTAGCGTCTTTAATAAGATTGGTAGGAATATCAGTCAGCAATACCATATGCCCATTAGCAATACAATACACCTGTTAGTCACAAATACATTACAAGAAGTTATACATATGATCACCTGGTGAATAGTCATTTCGCGTTGATCGTATTTTTCAGCAACTGACCAAGTTGCTCGGCTGCAGCACCAAATCACTCTTTACAATGATCTTTATACCGTCTTTCCAAGGAGGGCATGGATGTTTTGTTGACAGGACCATACTGTCTTATCAAAATTCACCTTAAGCTACAATTGTGCAATGATATTTTGAATTCTTTGTTTAAAGAAGGCTGTTATGTGAGGCAAGGGAGGAGATAGCAGGGGCTCTGACACAAATTTTCAAATCCTCTCTGGCCACAGGAGAGGTACCAGAAGACTGGAGGACAGTGAATGTGGTACCATTATTCAAGAAGGGTAGCAGGGATAAACCAGGTAATTAAAGGCTGGTGAGTCTAACATCAGTGGCAGGGAAAATAGTGGAAAAAATTCTGAGGGACAGGATTAATCTCCACTTGGAGAAGCAGGGTTTAATCAGGGATGGTCAGCATGGCTTTGTCAGGGGGAGATCGTGTCTGACAAACTTGATTGAATTTTTCGAGGTGGTGACTAGATGTGTAGATGAAGGTAAAGCAGTTGATGTAGTCTACATGGACTTCAGTTAGGCTTTTGATAAGGTCCCACATGGGAGATTGGTTAAGAAGGTAAGAGCCCATGGGATCCAGGGCAATTTGGCAAATTGGATCCAAAATTGGCAAATTGGATCCAAAATTGGGTTAGTGGCAGGAGACAGAGGGTGATGTTTAAGGGTTGTTTTTGCGAGTGGAAGCCTGTGACCAGTGGTGTACCGCCGGGATCGGTGCTGGGACCCTTACTGTTTGTAGTGTACATTAATGATTTAGACATGAATATAGGAGGTATGATCAGTAAGTTCGTAGATGACACGAAAATTGGTGGTGTTGTAAATAGTGAGGAGGAAAGCCTTAGATTACAGGGCGATATAGATGGGCTGGTAAGATGGGCAGAGCAGTGGCAAACGGAATTTAATCCTGATATGTGTGAGGTGATGTATTTTGGGAGGACGAACAAGACAAGGGAATATACAATGGATGGTAGGACCCTAGGAAGTACAGAGGGTCAGAGGGACCTTGGCATACTTGTCCATAGATCACTGAAGGCAGCAGCACAAGTAGATAAGGTGGCTAGGAAGGCATATGGGATACGTGCCTTTATTAGCGAGGCATAGAATATAAGAGCAGGGAGGTTATGATGGGGCTGTATAAAACGCTAGTTAGGTCACAGCTGGAGTACTGTGTACAGTTCTGGGCACTACACGATAGGAAGGATGTGATTGCACTGGAGAGGGTGCAAAGGAGATTCATCAGATTTCAGCTATGAGGAGAGTCTGGAAAGGCTAGGATTGTTTTAATTAGAGCAGAGAAGGCTGAGGGGGAACCTGATTGAGATATACAAAATTATGAGGGGCATTGATAGGTTAGATAGGAAGAAACTTTTTCCCTTAGTGGAGGGGTCAATAACCAGGGGGCATAGATTTAAGGTAAGGGGCAGAAGGTTTAGAGGGGATTTGAGGAAAACATTTTTTACCCAGAGGGTGGTTGGAATCTGGAACGCACTGCCTGAAGGGGTGGTAGAGGCAGGAACCCTCACAACATTTAGATGAGCACTTGAAACACCATAGCATACAAGGCTACAGGCCAAGTGTTGGAAAATGGGATTAGAATAGTTAGGTGCTTGATGGCCGGCACAGACACAATGGGCTGAAGGGCCTGTTTCTGTGCTGTATAACTCTATGACTAAATGACAGGGTTAAATCCCACCTTGATAAGTTCCATGTTTTGTATACTTCCTTCAATAATTTTCCATTATTCTTGAATGCTGCAAATGTCTTTAGGTTGTCATCAGTACATCAGAACACACAACAGCAGCTTCTTTTCTTGGTCACAAATTTCAGGACCACCAAGATAATTAAACAATCAGAGTCCCTCAAATTACTGACTTATTAGAAGTCGTTGCTTAGTGCATTAAAAAGAGTTAGTCTGATAAAGCATATAGAAAAAAACAGAGCTTCTTGTAGAGTTAGTTTCCGTGCATTTCAAAAGAAGACAAACTCTGACATCATCAATCAATATCAGCGTGCTTCAGTTTCTTCTCACAACTTTCAAAACACTCTGTGCACCAGCTGAATTAGCATTTTTTAAACATGTTCAGCCATGCCTATCTTTTATCTTCATGATTGGGTTTCACAACCACCTCCTCCCACAAACAGACATTTGTGACTCCATATTCTTTGGGTCCAGTTTCATTTCTTATCGGACTTATTGAACCATGAAGTTTCACTAAGGTTCTAACTTTGCATCAAAGTGAAACACAGCTTGATGACAGTTTGTTGGTTTCAACAATTGGGCCTGTTGCTAAACATTCCATGGCTTCGAAAGTGCTGTTTTTCATCACAGACCAGTGATCATGTTTATCTGTAAAATAAAACTGCCTGCTTCTTTTTAAAATGCTTTTTTATTCTTTCATGGGATGTGTGCATAGCTGGAAAGGCCAGCATTTGTTGCCCATCCCTAATTGCCCTTGAACTGAGTGGTTTGCTTGGCCACTTCAGAGAGCAGCTAAGAGTCACATGTAGGCCAGACCAGGTAGGGGTGGCAAATTTCCTTCTCTAAAGAACATTAGTGAAGCAGATGGGTTTTTAAGACAATCAATGATAGTTTCATGGCATACTGAGACTAGCTTTCAATTCCAGATTTTTATTAATTAATTAATTGAATTTAAAATCCACCAGCTGCTGTAGTGGAATTTGAACCTGTGTCCGCAGGCCATTAACCTAGGCTTCTGGATTACCAATCCAGTGAGATTACCACCACACCACTGGTTACTTCAGTCTGAAAATCCTTCATGCCTTCCTAATGGATGCTGATAAGGTTTGGTCAGCTTCTGTACACCTGCTTACAGCAAACAACTTTCTGTATTTTATTTAAACCATTGATGTTCCTGGGTTGGATAGCCTTGCAAGTCTCAACCACAAATTTTGATTAAAATAATATTACCATTTCTTACAGTGTGCACTGCACACAAGCAATGCCCAACCTGCAGGTATGCATGCCACAGGAGGATTTATCTGGATTTTTCTTATTAATAGTTTTGAGAAGGCTGCATTTTGAGTGGCACAGTGGTTAGCACTGCAGCCTCACGGCTCCAGCAACCAGCTCCAAAGGTTCGCCCAGAAGATATTGTAAACTTTACCTGAAGTCAACACTGAGAGTACTTTACAATCTATTCGCAAACAAGAATGTGGAGTAATTCCCGGAATAATCAAGACCCATTCAGGGTGAAACATCATTGGGCAGTTACCAGGAATGATTCCCATACATCTGTGCCTTGACAAGTCTATAACACACTATTGGCTTCTTTGGGGCTTATTTTAAATATGCAAGTTACCATTTTGTGAGTGTTTTTCTATGAACAAGACTGTTCTCTGTCCATCTGGGCCCATTTCCTCCCCTATTTTAAAACCATATCTGTATTTAACTAGAACTGGTTGATCTTGCCAGTGCCTTTCCAATGCGGGATAGGTGCAGGTGTGCCACCTGCTGTAATGGATCCTTAGGTTTCCATTTTATGCCTGTAAAACAGGCACATCATGATCAAATTTCTAGGCCTTTAAATCTTTCAAGACATTCACACAGTTGCAGAGGATAAATCTTATACCCTTAGTCTTTAGCACAACAGCAGGCCCATTTCCAGGTCAAGGACCCAAACTCCTGATTACCAGGTCTTCCAGTTGCTTTTTCTGGGAGCCAAACAATTAAGAAACTGCATCCAGAGTTGCCTTCCAATTAGGGAGAGCAGGTGGGATGTAGCATCAGAATGAGCTGTATTTAAAGGGATGCCAGCAGCATTCACAGTCGAAGCACAGTGTGGTCTGTTTCATCCAGTGAGAGGCACGAATGAGGTGGAGAATGGATGGGTGATGTGGAAGGGCTGCTTCCCACTTCATGAATGCTTCCCTGGAGGTGATGTTGGAAGCAATGAGGACACGAAGAGAGCTGCTGTTTCCAGAGGACGGTAAGCAGAGGACAGCCAGCCTCACCAGACAGGCTAGGCTGGAGGCCACAAGAGGAGGAAAGCAGCATAAATGTAGTGCAAACGATATGGATCCAGTGCCGGATATGGTTCAATGACCTCTTGAGGTCCAGATGGGTGAGTGCCCTGCAACTCTCAGCTGGCAGCCTTCGCTCTCTAACCTTAGAACATAGAACATAGAACAGTACAGCACAGTACAGGCCCTTCAGCCCATGATGTTGTGCCGTCCCTTTAACCTACTCTAAGATCAAACTACCTACATACCCTTCATTCTACTATCATCCATGTACCTATCCAAGAGTCGCTCAAATGTTCCTAATGTATCTGCTTCTACTACCACCGCTGGCAGCGCATTCCACGCACCCACCACTCTCTGTGTAAAGAACCTACCTCTGACATCTCCCCTAAACCTTGCTCCAATCACCTTAAAATTATGCCCCCTGGTGATAGCCCTTTCCGCCCTGGGAAAACGTCTCTGGCTATCCACTCTATCTATGCCTCTCATCATCTTGTACACCTCGATCAAGTCACCTCTCATCCTTCTTCGCTCCAATGAGAAAAGCCCTAGCTCCCTCAACCTTTCTTCATAAGACATGCCCTCCAGTCCAGGCAGCATCCTGGTAAATCTCCTCTGCACCCTCTCTAAAGCTTCCACATCCTTCCTATAATGAGGTGACCAGAACTGAACACAATATTCCAAGTGTGGTCTAACCAGGGCTTTATAGAGCTGCAGCATAACCTCGCGGCTCTTAAACTCAATCCCCCTGTTAATGAAAGCCAACACCCCATACACCTTCTTAACAACCCTATCAACTTGGGTGGCATCTTTGAGGGATCTATGGAAGTGGACCCCAAGATCCCTCTGTTCCTATTATCTGAGGCCCACAATTTGCAGCCACGCACAAGTATGTCTTCCTAGGCTCCTCCTTAACTCTCCAACTCCACTGACAGTACTGACATTCATCCTCAATATGCTGACATAGCACTCCCCATCCCACAGTGACCCCTGACCTCAAATCTTGTACTTCCTTTTGAAGCAAACACTTTACTGCTCAGTCCTCATTCTCTGCCTTTTCTCATTGCACAACTTCCAAGAGAGATGGAGAAGTGGGAGTGGAGCTGCATCCTTGGCCATCCTGACAGCAATAGGGGAGGAAGCCCTGGAAATCGACAGTGTGGCAACAGTACAGGCTGTAGGCGATGAATAGATGGGGTGGCACTGAGACCTGGTCAAAGCATTGTATATCACACTGCCATTTGGCACTGACCAGTCATTAATGTTGAGTCGTTGCAACTAATATATTAGATCTCATGGTCAGCTCTGTGCCAGGGTTGGACACTTTTTCACTGACATGCAGCACTATTGTCTGTCTTTCATATCCTGCAGGTGCATTCCCAGAGCTGCACCATAAGATGGGGGAGGAGTCAGTGGAGTCCTCAGAGGAGGAGCATCATTCTGAGGAAGCACTGTCACATTACTTGTGCACACCTTCCACCAGTGTGGAAACAGACACCTCAATGATCCAGCATCTCAGATAGAAAGGTTGGCACAAGGTGAGGAGCATTTCAAATGTGAGCAGTAATAGGTGATGGAGACAGGGACAACAGTGGAGGATCCTCAACAGAGGTCTGTGGACACCCCAAGCTCTGCACGGTTGGATGCTGAGTCTTGGGAATTGTACACTAAATGGGAACTTGTGGAACAGCAAAGGGAAATGTGTGAACATCTGTCAGAATTTCCAGAGGCCGTGTGCATTCTTGTCCTGAAGATGGAGGAGTAGATCACTGCCATGAGTGCGTGATGTCTCAGGAATTTGTGCTAATGACCAACTCCATTGAAAGAGTGACCAACATCATAGAGAGTCATATGTGGCAGGTGAGTGAGCAGATGCAGACACATAACAAGGGCGATGGTGGCAAATTTGCAAGGCATTGATTGCCCAGTCGCCTTGATGGCTGAACGGTACATTCAAATGCAGCCAAGTGCTCTCCCATTCATGGTTAGCAGGGAGGTGCAGGTGGGCCCTGAGAGGAAAGAGGGAGACAGAGTGGGGACTCTCCTCAAGGGGTCCCCAGATTACGGCCCCTCTGACAGACCTGCACACACTGTCGCCTGCCCCCATGACCAAATCTGTCCATGCGCAGATGCAGGTGGGGCAGTCTTTGATGGGTCTTCATGAGCTCCACAACACAGAGGGCATCTGCCATGGGCATTCCATGTGTCAGAGCAGGGGATTGAGAACCCTGCCTCTTGGTCTGCTGAAGCCACAGGGGTAGCACCACGTAGAAGTAAGAGAAAGAGGATGTGGAAAAGGTCTTAGTTGCACAAAGAGAATCATTTGGCTGTCTATTCCAATGTTAGTGTCACATGGATGATGTTTATTTCAATGAAGGCATGAGTTTTTGTGATTTGATAAGTGTCATTGAGGTGTTTATGTTCCATTTCACATTGATCATGGGCAGGTGAGTGGCATGAAACAATGTAAGGCTCAGAATATCATGGGTGGATGGCGCTTTGCAGTGAGCAGATTTGTTTGTTGGGAAGGGGTGTTGGTGCAACTATTATTGCTGCCACAGGGGTCAGGATTGCATGAGTGCAAAGCTGCATGCACTATACTCAGCTGAAGTGTACTGGATGAGGGCACTGCAGGCTTTGCGGGCATGCAGGTCTATGGCAGCAGGCATCAGTAGCACTTTAGGATGTTCCTGCTGTCCTCCTCTTTGTCCTCCTCCTCCGAGGATGCTGGGCACTCATTGCCTTCTTCTGACCCAAATTCCAATCCTCTCTGCAGTGCCAAGTGTGCAGGGCACAGCACACCACTACTATTTGGGAGAATCTTGCCGGTTTGTATTGAAGGGCTCCCTCAAATTAGTCAAGATCACCTGGTCATAAGATGGCTTCGATTATACCTCTCCTGTGTCTCTGTGGTATGGTTACACACTGGGATCAGAAGCCAGGTCTTGAGTGGGTACCCCTTGTTCCCCAGGAGACAATTGCAGAAGCTGTCTGGTAGGGAGAAGAGCTGCGGAACCTGAGACTGCCAAAGGATGAATGAATCATGGCAGTTGTTTGGAAACGTTGCACACACCTGCAGTATCCTCTTGCAGTGATCATATACCAATTGCACAATGAAGGAGTGAAATCCCCTCCGATTCACAAAGACACCTAGCTATTCCGATGGTGCCTTGATCACCACATGGGTGCAGTCTATCATATCCTGGACCTGTGGAAACCCTACCAGGGAGATGAGGCCAACAGCCCTCTGGGCTTGACTGGCCACATCTGTCTCAAATTGAACGTACTGTGATGTCCTCACAAACAAGGCATCCACCATCTGGCTGATGCAGTTGTGGACTGCGGATTGTGAGAAGTCCTGGAATGATCCAGACACAAAACAAATGAGGGCTATGATCACTTTCCCTGCCATGGACAATTGGTGGCCACCTGCTCCTATTGGCCTTAGGTCTTCGTGCAAGAGGATACAGAGGTCTATGACCACCTGATATGAGGGCAACAACCTTCAGAGGCACTGCTGCTCAGAGAAGTCCAGGATGTTGATTTTTGACCTACTGCCAAACAACCTCTCAGGCACTGAAAATTAACTTTATAAGTGTGGAGTCTCATTTCTTCAGATTATAATTATTGTTAGAGATCTTTTAAAAAATAAAAAAAATCCTTTAAAAAATGTTTCTTCCTGTCTTTTTTATCCCTTTCTCTCTTAATCTCATCTTTCTTTCCTTTGCTTTCAGTACATGATTTGACATTGAATTAAATATTCTCACTGACACTTGCTTGTTCAGATTCTGTATTGCTTAGTAAGGATTCTACAACCTGATTGGTTAAGGAGGTATACAATTGTTTGCTCTATGCACACAGGTCTCAGATCCCCTGTGGAAGGCACTAACAATGAAATGCTTTCTAGTCACAGCAAGTTCCAGTTTATGGGCAATTGTAAGTGTAATGAACAGCTGGCACTGTTCATTCACCATTGATCGCAAAATCTGGGCCAATGTCTGTGTTTTTCTAATAAAAAGCTGAATCTAGACTGACACATCTTTCCATCACAAATGACCAGCTGTAGCTATGATAAGGAAATCCCAAGGCAGGATCATAGTCTGATGTTTGCTTATTTGTATTCAAGAGAGACAATCTCAGTTAAGTCTGGCAAACAAAAAAACTATTAACTAAGGTCTTGCATTTTAATTCTAGTTGCAGCAAACAGCAGAAAACTATCTCTATTTAATTGATGAAAAGATCCTGTTATGATTTCTAATACAACTCTTGTGTTCGGTGCTAAGGACTATTTCCATAAATGAGCGCTTGCTCTCTACAAACCAAAGTGTGACCTGGTACCTATAATAATGGGACTGATTTTCATCTTCAGTTTTTTGCCAGTCTAAATGGTTTAGAACTAGTACAAATCAACCAAAACGGTGCAGCACAAATAACACTCAATTCTCTAGTGGAAGATCATTTGTCATAATTATTCACAGTGCCCGATACAGACTCAGAAGGGTTAGGGAGAATGCTAGTGGTGGGAGAGGAAAATTTCATACAAGTCAAATTTAAAGGATGGGGTCAATTAAAGGGGGATTGACATAATGAGGGCAGAAATCCTGAAAGCCTTTGAAGGCTTTCAAAGGCCAAAACAATGAATGAGTAGGGTCAGAGCTTATGAAGTGGCAGGCATAAATGAAGGGAAAAGCTGCCCTACATAGAAATACATTGAATTTTATAGCACTGAAACAGGCCATTTGGCCCAACAGGTCTATACTGATGTTTATGCTCCACATGAGCCTCCATGAACATTACTTTATTTCACCCATGAAAATAATCTTCTATTCCTTTCTCCCACATGTATTTATTTAGCTACCCCTTAAAAACATCTGTTATTTTCCTCAACCACTCCACGTTCTCACAACTCTCTGGTAAAGAAGTTGCTCCTGAAGGGCTTTTTAAAAAAATCGGAACCCACCAGAAAACCCCAAACGTGTCCTAATTGGAAGCGCTGTGCCCGCTCTAAGCACATGTCGGCTGTGAAAGTGACAACTGCGATTTTTTAAAAAACTGACTGGTTGAAAGAAGAGGTCAATGGGAAATTTCTCGTCCCTGAAATTACCAGTCATGGACTCCAAAATTTTAACCACAGACACTGGTGTCCAAACGGACACGTTGCCGACCCTTGCGTGCCACACAACTGCTAGGCAATGACGATCCCCAATAAGAGAGAATCTAATCATCTTCCCTTGACATTCAACGGCATTACCATCACTGAATCTGGCACTATCACTGTCCTGAGGGTTACCATTGACCAGAAACTGCACTGGAGCAGCCACATAAATACTGGGAATTCTGCAGCTGGTAACCCATCTCCTGACTCCTCAAATCCTGTTCACCTCTCCAAGGCACAAGTCAGGAGAGTGATGGAATACTTTCCACTTGCCTCGATGAGTGTGGCCCCAACAACACTCAGGAAGCTCGACACCATCCAGGACAAAGCAGTCCACTTGATTGGCACCCCATCCACAACCTTTAACATTCACTCCCTCCCCTACTGATGCACAGTGGTGGCAGTGTGTACCATTTGCAAGATGCACTGCAGCAACTCACCACAGCCCCTTCGATAGAATCTTCCAAACCTACAGCCTCTTCGACCTAGAAGAACAAGGACAGCAGACGCATGGGAACACCACTACCTGCAAGATCCCCTCCAAGTCACACACCATCCTGACTTGGAAATATATCACCATTCCTTCACTGTCACTGGATCAAAATCCTGGAACACCCTTCCTAACAGCACTGTGGATGTACCTGCACCAGATGGACTGCAGCGGTTCAAGATGCTGGCTCACCACCACCTTCTCAGGGACAATTAGGTATGGGCAACAAATGTTGGCTTTTCCAGAAAAACCTACATACCATGGAAGAATAAAAAACATCTTATATTCAGGGCCGATAATTTTGGACTCTCCCACAAGTGGAAACATCCTCTCTACATCTACACCATCGAAGCCCTTCAGAATTTTAAAGAACACTATCAGGTCATCTCTTAGTTTTCTCTTTTATAGAGGAAAGAGCCCCAGCCTGTTCAGTCTTTCCTGATAGTTGTACTGTCTTAGTTCAGGTATCATCCATATTAATCTTCTTTGCACTTTGTCCAGTGCTTCTATATCCTTTCGTGATATAGAAACCAGGGGCTGGATTTTAAGAGCCCACTGCCGTTCTCGGCAGCTAGCTCAAAAAATAGCGTCCCGCCCGTGTGGGTTGCAAGCCAACGAGCTGCCGCAGTCTCCAGTGTGGCGGCTCATTTAAATAGCTGGGGCGGCCCGTCCCCGCCCCCAATCTCGAGGAGGAGGGCCGGTTGTCTGTCCCCGGCAATGGCGTCAGCTGCCTGTGCGCAGGCGCTGATGCCATTTTTAAAGGGCAGCCAGCCCGGCCGCCAAATTAAAATTTTTATAATCCTGTCCCCCAAAATTAAATAAATACATTTCTAACGTCCCTTCCCCACACCCCCCCCCCCAATAACAAGTACAATAACTATTTGCCCTTTCCCCCCACAAAACACTTACCTTTTATATTTGACCTTCCGCCCGCACAAACTGCACAAAGTTTAAGGTTCAACCCTTCCCACTATCCCCTACAGCCGTTACATATATTTGACCGCATCACCAACCCCCCTCCCCCCCCGCACTGACAAACTTACCTCCTCCCCCCTCTCCACAAGTGTGGTGTCACGTTTCCCCCAACGGGGATTTAAAGGCGCAGGACTTCTGGTTGCCGTGCCGAAGATCACAACGGGCCTTCAAGGTCGCGGTAAGTCTATTGAAATGTAATAATTTTATTCATTTGAATAAGTTAATTGTGGTCCCATCACACAGCGACAGGCGGCCATCATGGAGCTTTGCCACTGCCGGGAGGGTCGGGCCGGGTCCTCACGGTGTTGGGGTCCATGGTGGGCCTCATCTGCAGCCATCTTCAGGTCCCCCCACCCCTGGCCATGGAACCCGACGCCTGGGGGAGAACAAAATCCAGCCCCAGAGATGGTGCACAGTACTCTAAATTTGGTCTAACCAACATTTCATATCCGTTTAACATAACTTCACTGCTTTTGAATTTTAATCCTCCAGAAATGAATCACAATACTTTGCAGTTTTTGTGACTTTGCTAACATGCATTGCTACTTTTAATGATTTATGAATCTGTACTCCTAGATCCCATTTCGCCTCTGCCTCTTTTATGCTCTTATTTTCCAAGGAGTAGGCGTTCTCCTTATTTCTCCTGCCAAAATACACCACCTCAGGCTTATCTATATTAAAATTCATTTGCCCATTCTACAAGTGTGTTAATGTCTTCTTGTATTTTGTTGCAGTCTTCCACCGTATTATTGATACCCCAACAATCCCTCCCACCCCCACCCCCCCAATTTGGTGTTAGCTGCAAATTTTAATATTGGATTTCTGATTCCCAAATATAAATCATTTATGCAAATGGTGTGTAACAGCGATTCCAGCACTGATCCCTGTAGAACATCACTTCTCACCTGCACCAGTCTGAGTTAATACCTTTAACCCCTGCTGTCTGTTTTCTGTTATGTCAATTAGTCAATTTGCTATCCATTCTACTATGAAGCCTTCACTCCACATTTCTCTGTCCATAATTATGAGTCTCTATGTGAGACCTTATCAAAGACCTTGTGAAAATCCATGTACAAGAACCGTCGGTGTAAATATTGAGTTTCCAGCCAAGAGATATGGCAGATCACCATCTGGCCCTCTGCTTGATGGTGGCTGAAGTTGAGGTAGAGCAACATGTTATACTTTCCATAAAGGTTTCCCCACTGGCTCAATCCATAGTACCATCCCCAGTGGTCAGCATTGCAGAATGCCTGCAAGTAGGCGCAGTCAGATTTCAGGCCATAGCTGACCATTACTGGCCCAGATATTAATTGGGGACCAGTTTTCAATGGGTGCGATTTGTTGTTAGTTCAAAACTCATCCACCCCAGCAAATAAAAGGCCTGAAGTATTTAACTTTCCCTGCCTCCTTTACATGATGTGGTCGACTTCCCAATTATTCTGGACAGGAAGGGGTAACAAATTTGCACCAAACTCCTCTGGCACAGGCAAAGAAATTCAAAATATGTTTTTAGACTTGCCTTGTTGGGCCTCTTCTGGCCCGAATCCTTTCCGTGATGGGTTGACTTGGCGGGAAGACCTTTGCCATTTCCTCCACAGGCCTCCTCATAAAAATTGCCATTGGGTCTTGATGATATCAACAGGATACTCAGTGGACAATCAGAACATCATGAATTACCTAGTGTCATTTAGTGAAATTTGTATGTATTTAACGGAGATGGGCACCTTAAGTAGTTAGTAACTAATTAGCTTATTTGTCTTTCAGTAATATTGGGCTGAATTTTACAGACCCCCGGCTTCAGGGGTCGTGGCGGGGTGGCCGGAAAATGGCTCTGGGAGAGGCCCACCACTGACCTCGATGTCGGGAAGGCCCAACCCGATATATCCAGCGACAGCAAGGCCCCGTGGTGACCCCCTGCTGCTCAGCGACGGGAGTCCAATTTAAATATTTAATATATTTAAATAAATGAATTAATTACCTTTACACACCCGCCGTCCGTTCTGGTGTGATATTCATGCCAGTGACCGGCACTCCCGTGCCTTCAGATCCCCATCCTGGGAACCAAGGAGGAACAGTGGTGGGGAGGGGGGAGCAGGTAAATGTTTCAGTGCGGGAGTGGGGGGAGCGGGGTCAAAGTCATCTCATTGGTGTAGGGGATAGTGGGAAGGGTTATAGTGTCAAGTTTATGCCTTTGTGGAGTGGAAGGTAGGTCAACAGGGCAAGTTAAGTGTTCTGGGGGGGAAGGGAAGTAATTAATTGTATGGCTATTGGGGGGGGGGTGGTGAGAGGGGCAGGATAAACTTATTTACTCTATCAATACAATTCTCAAGTAGTGGATTGGATAAGATATTTACTGCATTGACTTTTCAATAATCAATAGGAAATCTTTTGGAATCATCTGGTTTTGGTACTAGCGCCATTAGTGAACTCCAGCTGCTGGTTCAATTATATTGTTCTTTAGCATTTATTGAAACTCCTCTTTGACCTCAGCAATTTATCAGGATTGAGTTGATAAGGGTTTGTTTTATTGGGTGTAGTTGCCCCTACATTAACCCCATGAAATGCTGGGGGAGTTTGACCTGGCTTACCTGCACATATGGCTTTAAACACTTTTAGCAGATCAGCTATGTCCCTTTTATGCTGTTTAGAAATATAGTGCAGAACTGTATCTAGATTTTCTAAAGCTCTGTGTTTGTCAATTTCATTGCAGGGGGTTCAGTGTGAGAGTTCTCAGTCTCTGTCCCTTTCTCCAGTTCCTCAAAAGTAACACTATCTTTAACCTCCTCTATTTGACATACATTTACTGGCTGACATTGTACTGGCGGTCATTGTATCGTGTCACGATATTCACGTGACCTTCCCTTTGACTTTTCCGTCTGTCTGGGATGCTAACCAAATAGTCCACCTCACTAAGTTTCCTCTAAATGAAGTAAGGTCCACTGAACCTAACTTTCAATGTTTTCCCAGGTAAAGGCAACAAAACTGGCACCTTGTCTCCAGGCTGCAAAATGTGTGCCTTAGCTTTTCTTTTTGCTTGGATTTTCATCACATGCTGAGACATCTTGAGATGTTTTCTGGCCACTGCACAAGCTTTCGTGAGTTTCTTTTGAAATTCTGACACATAATTTTAGAGCGTAGTTTCCTCTTCCTGTGCTAAAAATCTCTCCTTAATGAGTTTAAGGGGATCTCAACCTCATGCCCATAGACCAATTCAAATGGACTGACAGCAGTGGACTCATTTGGCCTTTCCCTGGTTGGAAATAATAAAGATGATATTCACTTATCCCAGTCATAAGGATACTCAAAACAATAAGCTTTTATCACATTTTTTAGGATTTGGTGATATCTTTCCAAAGCACCTTGTGACTGTAGGTGATAAGCAGACAATTTGAGCTGTTTCACTCCCAAGTTACTCATGGCCTCTTGAAATAGCCCTGACATAAAATTTGATCTTACTGAATTTCTTGTGGCAATCTATATTTAGTGAAAAACTGAATTAGCCCCTCAATTACAACTTTTGCTGTGATCTTTCTCAAAGGTATTGCCTCTGAAAACCTAGTGGACAAATCCATGATTGTTAGGAGAAACTTGTGACCTGACTTATTTGTGGGTAAGGGTTCAACACAGTCTACAAGAGCCCTACTAAACGATTCATCAAAAGGAGGTAACAGTATCAATGGGACTGGCTTAATTGAAGACTGTGGCTTCCCAACTATCTGACATGTATGGTAAGTTCTGCAAAATTCAACTACAACCTTATGCAAGCCTGGCCAATAAAAATGCTGTGTTATTCTGACCTGAGTCTTTCAAATACCCACATGACCCGTCACTTCGATCTCATGGGAAATTCTCAAAATCTCACTGTGGTACCCCAGAGGAACAACAATCTGATAAACTACAGCCCAATCCTCATCAGCAGGCCTCTGGGGAGGTCTCCACTTGCTCAATAGAATGCCATTCTTAATATAATAGCACTCAGGGGCCTTTTCAGCTTCTGCCCCAGAACACCCCCTTTGAGAGAAACTTCTTAAGTCAGGGTTTGCCTGTTGGGCCTCAAACAAAGACGATCTGCTAAAAAATTCAGCATTGCTAGCCTTGGAGCCTTTTCCACCAACATCCCCATCCAAATCCTTGAAAAAAGTCTCAGTCAACTAAACAGCCAAATTGTCCCCCACAACAACTGAATCCTTCTCGTTTAATCTTATGAGCTTGTCACTTACACAATCTGGAAATATTCCAGGAAATTCCTCCGACAAAACTTTTGTTTCAGCATCCTCAACTGCTTTTCTGAAACTACTGGAGATGCCAATACCTTATCCCCAACTAAATCACTCCCGAGCAACAAAGCCATCCCTTCAATATGCAAATCTGGGACAATTTCCACTGTTACAGGACCGGTGACTAAATCACATTGCAAATTAACCTTATGCAATGGAACAGATAAATAACCCCCTTCAATGCCCCACACTACAACTTACACATTCATGACACTATTTGGGGGAAGATCTACATCTTTTGCTACCATTAATAACAGAGTTGCCCCTGTATCACTAAGCAGCACAATCGACTTGCTTGTTTCATCTGACAAATATGGGGAAACCCTACTCCTGTGCACAAAATTCTATATCCTTCAGGGTCCTGACTTAATTCATTAACACACACGGGTGAATACTTCTGTTCCCTGTCCAACATCGCCAAAGCCACTGGCTTGTCAACAGCACTACTTACTGAGGCACCTTTTCAAGATAGGCTTTCGGTAAACCTACAAGACCTATGGGTTTGACCTTCAATTTCCAGCATTCAAATTTTATATCCCTCTTTTATTACGAAAATAACATATTGGTCCTTTTGACTTAACCCTAGTCTCCTGACCATCTCTTTTACCACCCTGAGGGTTGCCTGTATCCTTCCTCTTGTTAAAACGGAATCTCATCTCACCTTCCATGCTCCTAAGCATCCAATTCCTCTGGAAGTTCCCAAACTGGGGCTTGTAGCTACTGCTTTTGTGGGACAATTCGTAATCATCTGGCATTACTGCAGCATTCCTTATTTTACCAACTTTATGTGCTTCCAGGTGGGACTTTATTCCTGAAGGGGTACTATTTTTAAATTCCTCCATTAGGATTACTTCCCTACGGTTTTCAAAGTCTTGCCCAACCTTCAGGGAACAATGCCAATGATCAAATATAATTTCCTTCTCTGTAGCAAATTCTATAAATGTCTGACCCTGTTTCTTTCTTAAATTCCTGAATTTTTGCATGTAAGACACTGGTACCAACTCATAAGTGTTGAGAACTGCAGTTTTAACCACTCTGTAATCACTTGATTGTTCGTCCAGAAGTGTTGGATATTCCTCTAACTCTTTTCCCACTAACATGCTTTGTAATAAAATTGTGCAACTTTCCTTTGACCATTGCAACTTTGTGGCAATTTTTTCAAAGGACACAAAGTACATTTCAACTCCTTCCTCACTGAATTTAGGCACTAAGTGAATATTCTTTGCCAAATCAAAACCAGGAGTTAAATCAGATTCATCCTCAAACCTTCCTGCCACTCCCAGTTCACATAATCTAAGTTTTTCTCTGTCCAGTGCAAATTTCCTGGCTTCTCTTTATTTTTGTAACTCTCTTTCCTTTTCTTTCTCTTCTGTTTCTGTCTCAAATTCAAGCCTTCTCAGTTTCAAGTTGAAATTGGCTGTCTCTTTCTCTTTCCTTTTTCTCTCTCTCTTTTTCCTCTCTTTCCTTTTCTCTTTCCAATCTCAGCTTCTCCAACTTGATTTTGGCTAGCTCCCCTTGAACATTAGTAGGAACATCCTCTTCTTTCATTGGCTCAAGCAAGGAACCAATCCTTGGATTATCTCCGCTTTCCTGGCCCCTGGACTTATACTAACTTCCATGTGTGCTGCTTTCGTGACCAAATCGACCTTTCTCAACTGTTGCAATATACTGAGAGTCATAGAACCATAGAACCATAGAAAAGTTACGGCACATGAGGAGGCCATTCAGCCCATCGTATCTGCACCGGCTAAGAAGAAAACTAGCCGCCCAATCTAATCCCACCTTCCAGCATCTGACTCATAGCCTTTCAGAATACAGCACTTCAGATGCATTTCCAGGTACCTTTAAAATGAGTTGAGGGTTTCTGCCTCCACCACCGATCCGGGCAGTGAGTTCCAGATACACACCACCCTGTGGGTGAAAAGGTTTTTCCTCATGTCCCCTCTACTCCTTCTACCAATCATCTTAAATCTGTGGCCCCTGGTAATTCACCTCTCCGCTAGGGGCAACAGATCATTCCTGCCTATCTAGGCCCCTCATAATTTTGTACATAATTAAGTCATCCCTCAGTCTCCTCTGTTCTAAAGAAAACAACCCCAGCCGATCCAATCTTTCCTCATAGCTGCAACTTTCAAGCCTTGGAAACATTCTAGTAAACCTCCTTTGTTGCCTGTGCTGGAGCATTTCAGCTATGAAGAGAGACTAGATAGGCTAGGGTTGTTTTCCTTAGAGCAGAGAAGGCTGAGGGGGGACCTGATTCAGGTATACAAAATTATGAGGAGCATAGATAGGATAGATAGGAAGAAACTTTTTCTCTTAGCGGAGGGGTCAATAGCCAGGGGGCATAGATTTAAGGTAAGGGGCAGGAGGTTTAGAGGGGATTTGAGGAAACTTTTTTTCATCCAGAGGGTGGTTGGAATCTGGAACACACTGCCTGAAGGGGTGGTAGAGGCAGGAACCCGCACAACATTCAAGAAGTATTTAGATGAGCACTTGAAACACCATAGCATACAAGACTACAGGCCAAGTGTTGGAAAATGGGATTAGAATAGATAGGTGCTTGATGGCTGGCACAGACACGATGGGCCAAAGAGCCTGTTTCTGAGCTGTATAACTCTATAACTCTATGTACTCTCTCCAGAGCAATCCTGTCCTTCCTGTAATGTGGTGACCAGAGCTGTATGCGGTACTCCAGCTGTGGCCTAAACTAGCGTTTTATACAGTTCCAGCATTACATCCCTGCTTTTGTATTCTATACCTCGGCCAATAAAGGAAAGCATTGCATTTGTCTTCTTCGCCACTTTATCTTCCTGTCCTTACACCTTCAGGGACCTGTGGACATTGTCATGCAGGCTTCCACCTGCCAAGAATGAGGCACATTAATTTTGTCATGAAACTGTTGCTGGAGCAAGGAAATGACTTGTTAAACAGATCAGCCGTGGCTGGAAAAGACATTTTCATATTAACAGACAGTGCTTGGAAGGACAAAGGACCATTCCTGATGCATTCAACCCACAATGGATCTTGATTACCGGGTATTATGTATAAGAGGAGCATTCCAGAGTCTGCTAAGGTGATACAATCCAGGACTGGTTAGACCAGCTGGTCACATGACTAACTGGCTGTCCCAGGGTCTTTTGAACTAGCCGCAGAGCGTTTGAATGGAGAAAGACTGTTTTCTCCTGGACTGAGAAGATCTCTCCTGTTTGCTTACATCTCTTTCTCACAAGCCTCTGAATCCACTGAAGACACATGAACCCCAAGAGAGAAAAGTCTACTACAGCGAACAAGGTTTAAGAAGAATATTGGGCCCCAAAGAAAAGCAAGATCTACCTATAATCAAGGACTCTACAGTGAACTCAAAGAACTGTAACAAAAACTCTTCAGATATTGCCTCAAACTTTTCCACTTTATTTTTCTTCTACTCTTTTCTGTCTCTATTTGCATGTGTGTATCTCATATGCATTCTAGTTTGGGGGTGTCGTGTATCCGTAGGCATCAACCGAATTAGAGTTTAACTTCAAGTTTAATAAATTTCAACCTTTCTTCTTTAAACCTAAGAAAACCTGTTTGGAAAGCGGTAAACAAGGATTCACCAAGGGGGAGCTAAAAATATGGTGTTTTAAAAATTAAACCCTGTTATGGTAAGACCAAGTGAAGGTTGAGAGGAACCCCTGGACCCCTTTCTCACCGGGTCGTAACAACATGCACTCCAAGGTCTCTCACTTCTTCTACCCCTCTCAACATCCTCCCATTTTATTGTGTATTCCCTTGCTTTGTTTGCCCTCCCCAAATGCATTACCTCACACTTCTCCGGATTGAATTCCATTTGCCACTTTTCTGCCCACTCAACCAAACCATTGCTATCATTCTGGAGTCTACAGCTATCCTCTTCACTATCAACTACATGGCCAATTTTTGTGTCATCTGCAAATTTCCCAAACATACCTCCCATATTTGAGTCCAAATCATTAATATATGCCACAAACAACAAGGGACTCAACACTGAGCCCTGTGGAACGTCACTGGAAATCACTTTCCATTCACAAAAACATCTGTCGACCACTATCCTTTCTTTCCTGCCGCTGAGCCAATTTTGGATCCAACTCACCACATTCACCTGTATTCCATGGGCTTTTATTTTTCTGACCAGTCTGCCATGTGGGACCTTGTCAAATGCCTTACTAAAATCCATGTAGACCACAACCACTGCACTTGTTACTTCGCCAAAAAATTCAATCAAGTTAATAAGACACGACCTTTCCTTAACAAATCCATGCTGACTATCCCTGATTAATCTGTGCCTTTTTAAGTGGCAGTTTATCCTATCTCTCAGAATTGCTTCTAATAATTTGCCCACCACCGAGGTCAGTCTGACCGGCCTATAATTATTTGGCCTATCCCTCGCACCCGTTTTAAACAATGGTACAACGTTTGCAGACCTCCAATCCTCTGGTACCTCACCTGTAGCTAGTGAAGATTTGAAGATGATCCTCAGAGCATCTACTATTTCCTCCCTATCTTCCTTTAACAATCTGGGGTGCAATCCATTCGGCTCTGGTGATTTGTCCACTTTCAAGGATATCAGACCCTCTAGTACTTCCTCTCTAAGTCAAATCTTCTCTCTCAACAAATTCTTCTATATTAATGGCGCTCATATTGATTTCCCACTGAACCCAGCCAAAGTAAATGTGAAATCTTGTTCATTTAAAACTCTGGAAAATTCCAGCAAACCTGTTTTACAGCCTCTGAATTCATAACCCAGCCCAAGTCCCCAATTTTTTACGACGTCAGTGAGATTATTAATGTGAATAAACTGAGATATGAACCCCCAGACCAATTTCAAGAATTATATGACAAGATTTCACATTTTAAGACTTTTATTACAACTAAACTAAAAGAAATCCCTAATTAACTAAATAGTACTTTGTAAGTGGCTGATACCCCAAACTACAAAGAAAGGAATTTTCTTTACTTATTAAAATTCTTGAAAAGCTCACACCACACTTATGCATTACATCGTCCTTTATGATGGCAAAAGTCTTTGTGGTTAAAAGACCCAAACTCCTCCCAGTTGCAATGGGGTGGATTTCCTAGACCTTATCAAAAATCAATGTTCTCTTCGCTCACTCCTCCAAGCTCTTCCAACCTGGACGGCCTAAAATAAGGCGTTTCCTGGTGGTCCTGCTGGTCCACAAACTTTGACTTTCAAAACAAGTTCAAGTCTTCACAGCCTTTTGCTGTATTGGGCTTCTGAGAGCAGATGTTCCCTCACTCTCGAGCTGCCACTGTTGGTTGTCTTCCTTTCTTACAGCCTGCTGTGAGGCTGCAGCCACTGAGTTCCCTTCTTATAGCCTGCCTGCCTTCAGAAAGTCTGTTAAATTTATCTGAACTCAAAAGTCAAAAGCTTATTGTACTGTTCCAACATGCAGAGACCAAAAGTCTGGTTTCACCTAGTCACTTGGGCCTTCTATTGTACCCGGGTGTTAACAGCTGCCTGATACATTTATAGCTTCTGAATTATTGACTCCTTGTTTTACAACCTGAAAGTCTGGGAGGGCAAAATCTATTGTTCTTCAGGTGCAGTTTCTGTTTTTCAAAAGGAAGTCTTTGAGCTGTGTTCTCTGTTATCCTGGTAACCAAGACTTCTGTCTTTTCCTTTCACAGAGTGGATGTGAGGTCACCAAACCTTCCAGACTACATCTTGAACTTGTAAAAATCACAACTTTTAAAACATAATCATGTTACAAGTTCCAGCATTCATAACAAGAGGAATAGAAACTCCCCAGCATATGAAGTTAGCTATTGTTAAATAACCGAGTGTCTCCTGACAATGCAGAGCATGTGCAGAGTGATTGTCGACATCATCAGTGCGTCTGAGCATTTGCCAGCTTGCCATATGAGTCCATGCGTGTAGGCGGCGACGTCACCACGTAATGACGTCAGACATAATGCCATCCGAGTGTTGCCTCACCCCTCAATGGCCTCCATTGCAGCCTCCACCCCCTAAACAGTGCTCCACTCCCTCTCACAATCGCCACCTCAATCATCGCTTCTCTTCCCTGCTCCCTGCCGTGATCACCGCTTTCCTTTCCTGCTCTCCCTTGCACTCACATTCTTGTCGCTTCATCCTGCTCTCGACTGCTCACTGCTTCCGACTGTTCTCCACTCCATCTTGCCACTGCCGACTGCTCACTGCTCGCTTCCTGCCTTGCCACTTCCCCTCCTCAACGCTCACACCTGCTCACTCCATCCTGTCACTTCGCTGGGCAACGAGGGGGGAAGTGAGCCATGGGAGGTAATGGTGAGCAGACTGGTGCGGGACAGAATGACGGGATGGAGCGGCGAACAGGCAGAAGCGCTAGGATGAAGTGTTAAGCAGGAGGGAGCGGCGGGATGAATCGGCGAGCAGGCGGGAGTGGGGAATGAAGCGGCGAGCCTGTGGGAGCAAGATGGAACGGCGTGAAGGTAGATGCGGGAGGGAGTGCCGATCGAGGAAGGGAGTGAGGTACTGTTGTGGGTGGGTGGGTGGGTGGGTAGAGGTGGTGATCGCAGCCATTGAGGGGTGATGGGGTTTGGGTTCAATTTGTTTCTTTGTGCTAAATTGAGCAGCGCCATTCTTATTACTGGCCGCCACCTGAGACGTCGCAGACAGTGACAATTCAGTCGCTGTAGCTGCATTTGTCAGTACTGCACCACTTACTGGTTGCATTGTCAGTGAATGGAGCCTTTACATAAATACATGGATAGCTTTTCAATTAGATTCCAGCAAAATCATCACACATAATGCAAAACATGAAGAATCCCTTAACCTGGCTTTGGTTACATAGTTGTACTACTTTAGAACTTTCTGGTGTGCTAATAAAAAATTTACTCTATTTGTAAAGTTAAAGAAAAAAAAGTCTCCAAACTTTCATTATAAACAACTTGATTTAGCAAATGAATTTCTCTTTAAACATTAAAGAAACAGCAAAATATATCCCAACATCCTTGGAGCAGAGAAGGCTGAGGGGGGACCTGATTGATGTATACAAAATTATGAGGGGCATTGATAGGATAGGTAGGAAGAAACTTTTTCCCTTAGCGGAGGGGTCAATAACCAGGGGGCATAGATTTAAGGTAAGGAGCAGGAAGTTTAGAGGGGAGTTGAGGAAAAAGTTTTTCACCCAGAGGGTGGTTGGCTACGGCCAAGTGCTGGAAAATGGGACTAGATTGGATGGGTGCTTGATGGTTGGCGCAGACGTGTTGGGCTGAAGGGCCTATTTCTGTGCTGTATAACTTTATGACTCTATGTTCATGTTGCAAGGTAAGTGATGGGTTCAATTGTTGTCAAAAATTGATATATCCATATATTATTGTAACAAATGTTGTTAACATGTGTTTATTATTGTTGTAGCAGTTCTGGACAAAACACAGTGACCTACAAAGAATTTCACTTTTTTTTTAGAGATACAGCACTGAAACAGGCCCTTCGGCCCACCGAGTCTGTGCCGACCATCAACCACCCATTTATACTAATCCTACATTAATTCCATATTCCTACCACATCCCCACCTGTCCCTATATTTCCCTACCACCTACCTATACTAGGGGCAATTTATAATGGCCAATTTACCTATCAACCTGCAAGTCTTTTGGTCATGTGGGAGGAAACCGGAGCACCCGGAGGAAACCCACGCAGACACAGGGAGAACTTGCAAACTCCATACAGGCAGTACCCAGAATTGAACCCAGGTCGCTGGAGCTATGAGGCTGCGGTGCTAACCACTGCGCCACTGTGCCGCCCTGAATTAACTGCAATCTTAGGTGAGGATTTTTTTTAACTTATGCTTTATTAATTGATTTGTCAAAACAATTGTTTGTGGAAATTATGATGTTGCTGTTGTTACAAAAGTGCTTCTATTTTTTGTTAAATTTTTTTTGAGGACTTACGTTTTAAAATTGAAATGATTCCATGGATGTGTTTTTTCTTCACATAGTTCACTAAAAGAACATTTGAGATGTTGTTTGAAAAGAACCTTTGCTGTAAATCATGTGCTTTAAGCTCAATGAACAACAGAAACCTTGGTGACCTGGGGAAGATATTTACAGAGAAGCCACATGTCAAGGTTTATGGATGTCAGGAGGTTGACTTTCTGTTTGGGGTTTGGATATTGTTTTCGGTTCAGTTGGGGTGTGACCTGTTTTGGAAACAGTTGGAGATCAATTTGTCAAGGAAAAGCTACCCAGCTCATTTCTTTCTCTACTTCTTTGAAGAAACCCATTACAAACATCCATTGTGGGAGAGCTGAAATCCCTGGTGCTGCATCTCTCCTGAGAAGCTGGAAAAACCTTTCAGATTAATTCTCAGTGCCACCTGAAAAAAACTGCTTTGGAAAAGATTCCAGTGACCCGTCACCGCATACCCGGACACCAGACCAAAAGGGACGACTGACATCCTTCCATATCTTCTCTTTTTTTCTTCAAGAATTATCAAGTATTTAGCCAAAGTTTTTTTTGTAACATTTTGTAACATACAGAGAGAATTTCTGTATTTTGTTCAGTGTGTGTGTGAGTGTGTGTATGTGGGGAATTTAAGAAGGGAGCTTTCATATTTCAATCTGTGTGTTAATGCTTTGCTTTGTTACTGGATGAGTCTTGTTTGATAATAAACTGATAATATTGTTGTTTATTAAAGAACTCTGGTTTGTGTATTTTATTCTGGGTTAAAGAGTAGAGCATATGATTAACTGAATCGATAACTGGGTAAACATTTTTAAAATATATGTTGTGACCTGCGGAGAAGTGGGTCTAGAAAAGACAGTGCACTCCTCCCATCTCCGTTGTAACACTGTACTTGTAAGTAAGTACTGGCAGACCCTTCATCAGTTATATATTGTGGTCATTCAAGTAGACTAACATATAGGATTGCTTCAGGTTTTAAGAATGTGGCTAGGATTTCACGGGATCCGGCGGGAAAGGGAAGGCAGAAGTGGAAGTGGATGGTGAAGCCCCTCCCGCTCTGATTCCCGTTTTCATAGCAATCTTGCATCAGCCGCCATGTAGGGTGGCCAGCCACTCAGCAACTGAAGGCCAGCTTTCAGGTGGCAGCCATGTCATCACCTGAAGCAGAAGGAATTGCTGGCACCATGTTTATAGGCCAGCAGCATCTGAGCCCCTGATGTTCAAGTCTGTTGCTGCAGGTCTCATCCCTGCAAACATTCTCTGAGGACTCAGGCCTGCCAGCATCTGGCTGCCAGTGACCCCCTCCAGCATCGTCCGAAGAATGGTGCAGGAGAAGAGTGCTTGTAGGCATGGCAGAAGCAATATCCCGGGTGGCCCCACGGTTTAGTGACAACTCTCTGCGTGTTCTCGTCCAGGCTACTCGGCCAAGGTGGGAGGTCCTCTTCCCCAGGGACAACAGGACGAGACTTCCCCACATAACCAAGCAAGCCTGGATGGTAGTCGCAGAGGAGGTCAGCAGCCGTGAGGTTGTCCAGAGAACTAAGCTGCAGTGCTGCAAGCGCGTGAATGACCTTCTCCGCTATGCACGGGTGAGTATCTGACTTGGTTCCCTTTGGAAGGCAGAAAATGGATAAGTGTGAGAGCGCTGATGGTTGGCAAGGAGAGCCCACCATGTCAGTGGTAATGGGTGGAGGCTAGGTGAGTGAGCCTCGCACTGCCGACCCTCGCTGGGTGGCTCAAGAGAAATCTAATGGCACATGCATACCATTGGCCCCAGGCACAGCAATAAGCATGCAAGTTGATTAGGTGTTATGTTTACTCTAGTTCAGCCCCTAATGTTCTTCATCCATCTATCCGCAGGGGAAGAGGGGCCAGAACGCCAGGGAGAGGGCTTGGACCAGTGACTGAGTCCCAGTCATTGCCATCCTGGCACCCATGGAGGAGGAGACTCTAGAGCTGACAGGTTATCATGGTGGATGGTGAGGCCAGAGTTCACTTACAGGAAGGTGAGTTGCTTCATCAGTGGGCATGAGGGAAGCCTCAGGAAAGCATGAGAGGTGGAGTTCATGTGTTCTCCAGAATACAGAAATCAATGTGAGATGCAGGTGACTCTATGGGCTCCTATCTGAAGGGCAAGAAGCACTGATCATTCTGTTCTCCCTCAGAGGTCAACCACAAGAACAGAGAGCTGCTGCCTCTGGGGCTGTGTCCTCCACCCCAAGGAGGTGGAGGGGACCTCAGAAGATGCAGAGTCACAACATTCCCCCATATCCTCCACCAGCGCAGATACTTGCAACTCGGTGGGTATGCATTCACGAATAGAATCGGAGTCACAACCTGGTGAGAGCACTCACACGTGACAGCTGAGGCCACTGACACTCAGAGGAGTGTGGGAGGCCAGGCCCATGCTGAGCCTCAGGCTGATGATGTGCCTCTGGAGTCATCCATGAGGTGGCAGATGCTGGAAGTCCAATGTGAGGTGCATGAAGATCTGGCAGGGATTCCAAAGGGTATGCGCACCTTGGCTCAGACAGTGGAGGACTCCATCCAGATCATGAGTGCTGCAATCTTCCTCTCGTCTGAGTGCGTGGCCTCCTCCATTGAGTGATTGGTGACTCTGATGGAGTCCAGCAGGCCAGTGAGTGGAGGCCAGAGATGTGTGCAGAACTGCATGTCATCGCTTTGTCCATGAGCTTTATCCAGTAGTGAAATGACGAGAGAGGGACGAGGCACTGGGAATCTCCACCAGGTCCCCGTTCTTCTCAGATCAGCAGGGAGATGCAAGTGTGCCTTACAAGGGAAAAGAAGTGGCTGCCCTCAGCTTCTGGGGACTCCTCTCAGGGTTCTCCTACTGTGGACAGTGGTTTCTTAGCTCCTCTGCCAGTGACACCAGCGCCTCAAGTTGCCGCGATGACCGAGAGGCTCCTGCACCTGTGCAAGAGCTCCTCAGCATGCCGGGGCCTGGCAGGCCTCAGCCAGCAAGAAGACGGCCGCCAAGGTCATCCCAGGCCATGGGTCAACAAGGTCAGCAGTCTGCCTCCACCACTGCTGGCAGCGAAAGTGAAGCACCACATAGGAGCACTCATGACATAATTAAGAAAAAGCACTGGATACATGGGTGAATAGAGAGTTAAAGACTCTCTTCTTGTATGTGATGATTTATGTAATAAATGTCAGACTTGGTTTCTGTAAGTTTTCATCCATTGTTGGTGACACTGGCAGTGTAAGAGTGGCATGGGTCGACCCTTGGGCTGGCTGGGGCGACCAGGGCATATGTGTTTATCCTTTGCACATTGTTGAAGCTTCAGGCGCTGGTGGCTGGGAGGGTCTGTGTTAAGAACAGAGATGAGTGGCATCAGTGTTCGTGGAAAGTGGTTCTTTATTTGATTGGTTGGCTGCAGTGGTAGGTGGGAGTCAAGTGAAATGAATAAATATCTCCCGTGTGCCTGTGACAATGTGTCCTCCATATGGTTCCTCATGTTTTCAGGTTGCTGTGGCTGATCATCAGAGTCCCCATGTTCCTCCTCATCAGAGGACTCCTCGCTCTTCACTAAGTCCTCAGCAGCCAAGGCCTCCCTCCTGTGCAGCGCCTGGTTGTCTAAAGCTCAGCAGACCACCACTATCCGGGAGACTCTTGCTGGGGCATATCTGAATCTCATCTTGAGGAGACCAATGGTCTGCTTGATTGTGGCATCGGTCGCCACGCGACTCACATTATAGCATTCCTCAGCCTCCATCCAAGGGTTCCTCACAGGTTTCAGCAGCTATCTCTTTAGTGAGTATCCCTTGTCAGCAAGTATCCATCCTTGAAGGCACGCAGTGGGTGTGAAAAGCTGTGGCACCTGGATTGCTGGAGAATGTAAACGTCGTGGCTGCACCCAGGATACTGTGGACAGACCTGCAGGATCTGTTGATGGTGGTCGCAGGCAAGTTGCACATTGAGGGAATGAAAAAGTTTCTGGTTAATGAAGGTCGCTGGGAGACTTGCATGCAGTCTATCAGTCTTGCACCTGGGCGAAACCTGCCATGGCACCCAATCGTCTGGCTCTCTCAGGCTTCAGTTTGGTAATGAATGTACTGACTGGCCCTCCTGAAAAGGGCATCTGTTACCAACTTGATGCAGTGATGTGTGGCTGATTGGGAAATGCCACACATGTCTCCAGTGGGCCCCTGGAATGAACCTGACACATAAACATTCAGGACCACAGTGACCTTGATGGACACTGGCATTGGATGACCATCACTGCAATCAAAACTCACCTTCTCCGCATTAATGGTACATGGAGTGGTCACAGCTTCTCAGGAGAATCGCAGTCTACGGCAACACTGCCTCTGACATTTGGAGATAGTTCCTCCTCTGTCTGTATACCCTTGCTGCAGGGTACCTTCGTCTCCATGCTGGTGTCTGCTTGTGGTCCCCTCTGAGGCATTCTGCTGCTTCCCCATCAGGAGGCTGCCCCGGCAGGTGGCCAGGAGGTTTCTGCTGTCCCGATCCGTGAGCCCAGACCTTCCCCCACCCCGTCAGGTTCTCCTCCTCACTGGAGGACTCTCCACCGGAATGCATGTTGTCCATGGCACTTGGGCACTGCCAGTCTGACTTGCACACCTTGTCAATAGCTGCTCCAACCCTCCCCCCTATACAGTCCCTCTCTAGTGAGGCCCCTGCCAGAAGCATGATCCCGTGCTGACATCATCTCACGCAATTTTACAGCCCCCCTCCCTCCAATGCTGTCCACTTCTGCGGCATTAAGTCCCCACCTGTGACAGTTGTTCTGTGACAGAAATACTTTGTTTTTAAAAATATGGCATTTGTCTTTGGCCCCCACCAATTTTTTGCGTGGATCAGAGGTGGACCTGGGTGGACACTTATTCAGAGACGTGCTGTGCCATTTCCCCACTTCCTTTCCCCCATTTCCAAGTGGGCAGGTCCAGCACCCAAATACATACCAGCAAATTAATTTAAATAGGGGAACTATGGCAACTGCCCTATTTCCCACTATTAGGCCTCTTTGAACAATGGTATGAAAGGCCTCTTGTGCACAGCCTTCCAACATCCTTTTGTCACTGGAATGGGAGGGTGGATGCGGTAAGCATTCTTTCTGCTGGCAGGGCCTGTGCAAATACTGACAAAGTACAACTTTCACAGGTCTGAAAACAAAATGATGTTTTGTTTTCAAAAACATTCGTTTTTCCTGTCAGCTGTCAGGATCCTAATGGACCAGCAATATCACGGCTAGATATTTACTGTTTTATGTCTTATGCTTTAAGATCAACTTAAATTAATTACAGATGTATCAAAATAACCTGGTCTGGCAAAAGGCCAAGATGTCCTCCATAGAAATAGCATTCAGACTGTTGTTATGGACCAAAATAACTCTGTATTATCCAACATGGTTTATGTTGAAATGTCAATCTTTAGAAGCTTGACCTTTGTACAGATTCATACGGGAATCTATGACATTTTCTTAGCAGGGAGCGATATAACAAACTGTGTGTGCTATGGTAGATTGTTTACTGCAGTTCTAAGATATTAATAGCTGTTCTGGTAAAAGCAGGTTAATTGCTTCAGTTATAAAACATTGTTGACTGTTACCTTGATTTTTGCATTTTTTTTTCATTTAAGAGCCTATGTGAAAGATGACAGTGGTTTCCAAACTTTTCTTGGACATACTCCTGAGGATTCCATGCTCTAAGTTCCAAAAGACAATGTCAGGCACTGAAAGGTTAACAGTGCCATCATTAATATATAGGAACAGAAAGTACAAGCTAGTGAGTCACCAGTTGCAGAGAAATACAGAAATGGATTGACAGATAGATATCAGATTACCTTGCAAACTCGCTATGATCCCCTAGCAGATCCTAGTTTGAAAACATATGATGTAGAACACCATCAGGATTGAAAAGTGCAAGAGGGAATATGGGATAGATATAACAGTAGTGCTTAGGTAATGCCAAGCTGGGCATTAATAACTTGCAGATTGTAAGAGGAGGAGAATACTAAGCTAAAGGCTGAGGAGTACCACAGTTTTTGGGTTCTGTGAAAGAATAAGTTAAGCAGGAGATGATGTGATGAGCCTGCCTCAGCTTATCTGCTGCTGAAACCCTCATCTGTGCCTTTGTTATCTCTAAACTTGACTATTCCAATCCAGTCCTGGACTGCCTCCCATATTCTACTCCCCTTAAACTTGACATCATCCAAAACTCAGATGCTCATGTCCTAACTTGCACCAAGTCACATACACCCATCACCCACTGTGCTCGCTGACCTATTTTGGCTCCCTGTTAAGCAACATTTTTATTGCAAAATTTTCATCCTTGTTTTCAAATTTCTCCAAGGTCTGTAACCTTCTCCAGCCTTATAACCCTCCGAAGTATCTGCGTTCCTCCAATTTTGGCCTCTTGAGCATCTCCGATTTTAATCGCTCCACCATTGCTGCCAAGGCCTTAAGTTGCTGAATTCCCTCCCTAAGGGCCTCTACCTCATACCTCTCCTTCCTCCTTAAAAGCTACCTCTTTGACCAAGCATTTGGTCATCTGCCCTAATATCTCCTCATGTGACTTGGTGTCAAATTTTATCTGATAATGTTCCTGTGAAGTTAATTGGGATGTTTTATTACATTCAAGATGCGATATGAATACAAGATGTTGTTGTTGATTTTAACACAGTAGCCATTTGTCATTACTACAGCCATAAAGCCATACAGCGTGTGGTGCAAATGGAAGAAGCTGCTACATTGGATCTACTGCCCAAGAGTCAGCTACCAGCAAATGACAGAGCGCCAGTGCCGTTGGAGGCTGCGCCTCTCCAGGCAGATGGTCACAGACATTTGTGTTCTGATCCACAATGACATGAGGACTCACAGTTGTCAAGGTAACTGACGCCCTGCATTTCTATGCAACCAGGTCGTTCCAGGGATCAGCTGTGGAACTAGGTGGCATCTCAAAGTTGGCAGCTCATCACACCATAAGGCATATCATGGATGCCATATTCTGGAGAGCAGGGGATTACATCCACTTGACGCAGATGGACCTGCACAGGCACAGAGGACTTTGGGCTTTGCTGCCATGGATGGATTCCCTCAGGTCCAGGGGGTCATCGATTGCAACCATGCAGCCATCAAGGCACCGATAAACCAGCCAGTCAGATTCCTGAACAGAAAGGGCTACCACTCATTGAGTGTCCAGCTGGTCTGTGACCACAGGAAGTGAATCTTCCCAGGCAGTTTTCACATCCAGACTCCATGGGTGGCTGCTGGGAGATAAGGATTAGCCACTAAGGAAGTGGCTCCTGATGCTCGTTCAAAACCCAGACAGATGGATAGAGACGCTAGAGCCAAAGCCTTCTCTTAACATGGAGCTGCATTGAACAGACCATTGGCCTTTTGAGGATGTGCTTCTGTTGCCTTGACCAGTCAAGTGGCACCCTCCAGTATAAGCCAGCCAAAGTCTCCAGTATCGTGGTTGTCTGCTGCACCCTGTGCAACATGACACTGGAAAGAGGCCTGGAGATAGATGAAGAGGAGGAGCTGGAATGCCACTGCATCTCAGAGGAGGACGAGGAGGAGGAAGAAGAGGAGGAAGAGGAGGAGGAAGAGGAGGAGGAAGGGCTCCCTCAAGAGGTGACTGGCACAGTCCTCAGGGTGAACTGCAGGCTGGCATGGCAGCAAAGCCAATGGTGATTCAGCAGTGCTTCACCTGATCTCCCCCGAGCCCTGCGACTAAAGATCCCTAAACTCACCTTTCAGCATGGAGAGCTATTTCACCTTAATGACCCTTAACTGCAAGGTCCCATTGGCAGCCATGAGCATGCAGATGGAGGATTCCTCGATCCACCATTGTCCAACATCATAAGACATGGGCACATAACGTTCTCAGGGCCCCACGACCCCACCACTTGCCCCACAATGCAATGTCCCCTTTTTGAGATGAGACATCAGCAACATAGCTATCAGGGTGCTGACATAAAGAAGTTATGTTGTGATGCAAGCAAAATAACAGACAGATTTAGACAATAGCACTCAAGTGACCCAATAAGTGAATTCAGTGTCATGGCGCCTTCCTCTCACTAACGCTTCTATGAGGTGCTCCCCCTGTGGAAGAGAATGAGGTGGAGACAGCTTGCTCCCTACCCGCTGCCTCCAGCTGTGATGCCGGTGCCTTCTGTCCGCGTCTTGGAGGTACCCGAAGGCATATTATGGGCTCTCTTCTTCTGCAGGATGAGAGAATGATGCATGAATAGGCTTCCGTCCCTTATCTCTTCCAGCATGACACACACAAGGGCTGATGTTCCCCTCAGTGATACCCCTATCCAAGTAGAGCCCCATTTGTGAGGGTGCCTGCGTCTCAGTGTAATGACTGGTGACTTACTCTGACAATGTGAGGGAGAACTATGAACATCCTGTGAGGTCAGCTTGCGTGCATTCTGGTGTTTAGAGGGTTGGTGTCCAATCAAACGGGTGCCGCTGGCCTCTCACCTTACCAAGAGGTCATTGAACCGTTTTCTACAGTGGAGCCAGGTCTTACTTGTGGGTCCCCGGTTGCTGACCTCCACGGCCACCTCCATCTATGCCCTCTTGGTCTCATTGGGTGGATTTCTCCTTCCCGATGCCAGAAACAGCAGCTCTCTTCGACATCAATTAGTGTCTCCAGGGAAGCAACAGAGAAATGTGGTGCCACCCGGGGATGCATGCCCATGCCTGCATAGGCTCTCTGATTGCTCTGGTTCTGCATCATTGAAGGCAACGACAAGCCCAGTCATAGTTGCAGTTTGCCTTTTAAAATTGCCCTCAGTGACATGTTCCCGCCTCCAGGATGCTTCCAGCATTTCTAACAGGTTGCTGGACCCGCCCCTTGGCCAATTAAGTGATTTTCATTAGATAATAAGCAACGCAGGGTTGGGACCCGGAAATCTTCTGGGCGTCGGGTTCCTGACCCTGTATGACAATCCCGGCCATTGTGTCTGCTGTTTTGAGGCACACAGCTCCCATTGTACCGGGTCTCTTTTGTCAAAACTTTTGTACAGTGTTACGACCAAAGCGGGAGCAATGCACTGTCAATTCAGTCCCATCACTCCACAGGTCACAGCATATTATTAAAGTTTTCCCACCAAACCAAAAACAGCCAAGTTAAACACTTTATTAACCCCCAGAATAAAATACACCAAACCAGGCACCTCTAAACAATAACAAATTAACTATTTATTAATAAACTAAATCTTAAACACTATTAAGATAAATTTATGTCTAAAGGTAAATGGCAGAAGGTGGAATTTGAATTCAATTCATAAAATCTGGAATCCGGACCAAGAATCGGGGCAGCACAGTGGCGCAGTGGTTAGCACCGCAGCCTCACAGCTCCAGGGACTCGGGTTCAATTCTGGGTACTGCCTGTGTGGAGTTTGCAAGTTCTCCCTGTGACCGCGTGGGTTTTCGCAGGGTGCTCCGGTTTCCTCCCACAGCCAAAGACTTGCAGGTGATAGGTAAATTGGCCATTGTAAACTGACCCTAGTGTAGGTAGGTGGTGGTGAATAGGGGATTACTGTAGGGTTAGTATAAATGGGTGATTGTTGGTCGGCATAGACTCGGTGGGCCGAAGGGCCTGTTTCAGTGCTGTATCTCTAAATAAAAGCTAATGTAATGGTGGTCATGAAACCATGTATGTTGTCATAAAAAGCCATCACTAATGCCCTTTAGGGAAGGAAATCTGCTGTCCTTACCTGGTCTGGCCTACATGTGACACCAGACCCACAGCAATGTGGTTGACTCTTAAATACCCTCTGAAATGGCATAGCAAGCCACTCAGTTGTATCAAACTGCTACAAAGTCAATAAGGAATGAAACCGGGCGAACCAGCTGGTATTGACCTAGGCACTGGAACGACAACCCTGCAAAGTCCTCCTTACTAACATCTGGGGGTTTGTGCCAATGTTGGGAGGGCTGTTCCACAGACTAGTCAAGCAGCAGCCTGACATAGTCATACTCACGGAATCATACCTTACAGACAATGTCCCAGACATGACCATCACCATCCCTGAGTATGCCCTGTCCCACCGGAAGGACAGACCCAGCAGAGGTGGTGGCTCAGTAGTATACAGTTGGGAGGGAGTTGCCCTGGGAGTCCTCAACATTGACTCCGGACCACGTGAAGTCTCACGGCATCAGGTCATACCTAGGCAAGGAAAACCTCCTGCCGATTACCACCTACTGCACCCCCCCCACCCGTCAGCTGATGAACCAGTACTCCTCCATGTTTAACACCACTTGGAGGAAGCACTGAGGGTGGCAAAGGCACAGAATGTACTCTGGGTGGGGGACTTCAATGTCCATCACCAAGAGTAGCTCGGTAGCACCATTACTGGCCGAGTTCTAAAGGACATAGCTGCTAGAGTGAGTCTGTGGCAGATGGTGAGGGAACCAAGAAGAGTGAAAAACATACTTGACCTCGTCCTCACCAATCTGCCTGTCGCAGATGCATCTGTCCATGACAGTATTGGTAGGAGTGGCCATCGCAGTGTTTGTGGCGACAAAGTCCCGTCTTCACATTGAGGATACCCTCCATCGTGTTATTTATTTTTATTTAGAGATACAGCACTGAAACAGGCCCTTCGGCCCACCGAGTCTGTGCCGACCAACAACCACCCATTTATACTAACCCTACAGTAATCCCATATTCCCTACCACCTACCTACACTAGGGGCAATTTACAATGGCCAATTTACCTATCATCTGCAAGTCTTTGGCTGTGGGAGGAAACCAGAGCACCCGACGAAAACCCACACGGTCACAGGGAGAACTTGCAAACTCCGCACAGGCAGTACCCAGAATTGAACCTGGGTCCCTGGAGCTGTGAGACTGCGGTGCTAACTACTGCGCCACTGTGCCGCCCCGGTGTGGCACGGCCACCGTGCTAAATGGGATAGATTTCGAACAGATCCAGCAACTCAAACTGGGCATCCATGAGGCGTTGTGGGCCATCAGCAGCAGCAGAATTGTACTCAGCCACAATCTGTAACCTCATGGCCTGGCATGTTCCCCACTCTACCATTACCATCAAGCCAGGGTATCAACCCTGGTTCAATGAAGAGTGCAGGAGGGCATGCCAGGAGCAACACCAGGCATACTCAAAATGAGGTGTCAATCTGGTGAAGCTGCAACACAGGACTACATATGTACCAAACAACATAAGCAGCATGCGATAGACAGAGCGAAACGATCCCACTACCAATGGATCAGATCTAAGCTCTGCAGCCCTGCCACATCCAGTCGTGAATGGTGGTGGACAATTAAACAACTGACTAGAGGAGGTGTCTCAACAAATATCCCATCCTCAATGATGGGGGAGCCCAGCACATCAGTGCAAAAGCTAAGGCTGAAGCATTTGCAACAATCTTCAGCCAGAAGTGCCGAGTGGATGATCCATTTTGGCCTTCTCCTGAAGTCGCCAGCATCACAGATGCCAGTCTCAGCCAATTCGATTCACTCCACGTGATATCAAGAAACGACTGAAGGCACTGGACTGAAGGGCCCTGACAACATTCTGGCAATAGTACTGAAGACCTGTGCTCCAGAACTTGCTGCGCCCCTAGCCAAGCTGTTCCAGTACAGCTACAACAGTGATCTACCCGGCAATGCGGAAAATTGCCCAGGTATGTCCTGTACACAAAAGAAAGCAGGACAAATCCAACCTGGCCAATTACCACCCCATCAGTCTACTCTCGATCATCAGTAAAGTGATGGAAGGTGTCGTCGACAGTGCTATCAAGCGGCACATGCTTAGCAATAACCTGCTCAGTGACGCTCAGTTTGGGTTCAGCCAGGGCCACTCAGCTCCTGACCTCATTACAGCCTTAGATCAAACATGGACAAAAGAGCTGAACTCAAGAGGTGAGGTGAGAGTGACTGCCCTCGACATCAAGGCAGCAATTGACTGAGTATGGCATCAAGGAGCCCTAGCAAAACTGAAGTCAATGAGAATCAGGGGAAAACTCTCCACTGGTTGGAGTCGTACCTGGCACAAAGGAAGATGATTGTGGTTCTTGGAGGTCGATCATCTCAGCTCCAGGCCATCACTGCAGAAGTTCCTCAAGGTAGTGTCCTAGGCCCAGCCATCTTCAGCTGCTTCATCAATGACCTTCCTTCAATCATAAGGTCAGAAGTGGGGATGTTCGCTGATGATTGCAATGTACAATGAACAATGTTCAGCACCATTCGTGACTCCTCAAATACTGAAGCAGTCCATGTAGAAATGCAACAAGATCTGGACACCATCCAGGCTTGGACTGATAAATGGCAAGTAACATTTGTGTCACACAAGCACCAGGCAATGACTATCTCAAACAAGAGAGAGTCTAACAATCACTGAATCCCCCACTATCAACATCTTGGGGGTTGCCATTGATCAGAAACTGAACTGGAATAGCCATATAAATACTGTGGCTACAAGAGCAGGTCAAAGGCTAGGAATCCTGCGGCGTGTAACTCACCTCCTGACTCCCCAAAACCTGTCCACCATCTGCAAGGAACAAGTCAGGAGTGTGATGGAATACTCTCCACTTGCCTGGATGGGTGCAGCTCCAACAACATTCAAGAAGCTCGACACCATCCAGGACAAAGTAGCCTGCTTGATTGGCACCCATTGTGGTAGTGAGTTCCACATTCTAACTGCTCTCTGAATAAAAACATTTCTCCTGAATTCCCTATTGGATTTATTAGTAACTATCTTTATTCCTGCCCCCAAATTTTAGACGTCCCTACAAGTCCTCTCTATCAAGCCTTTTCATTATCTGAAATACTTCATCAGATCATCCTTCAGTCTTCTCTTTTCTGGAGAAAAGAGGCCCAGCCTGTTCAATCTTTCCTGAGAATATTATTTGTCAGTTCTGGTAATAATTATTTTTTGCACCTTTTCCAGAGCCATTTTTGTTTACATAATAGTGACTGCATTCTCAGGGTTGAATTTAGTTGTACAGATGGGGTTCCTGGCGCCGGGCCAAAAAGACGGTGAGGATCCTGCCTCAGCCATTTGGAGCCCCACGGCGCAATTCTTCAGCGCCCGGTCAATTAACGGTTCAGCATCAGGATCCCACCTCCAAGAGCTGCTGGCCAATCAGAGGGCTGGTAGCTCAGTAGTATTGGCAGCCCCACTGGGAGTGGTGACCATTGCCGGTACTACAAGAGGCCTTGGAACCAGGCCCAGTGCTGGAAACCCAAACACAAGGTAAGTAAGGTGGGGTCGCTTGGCCCAGACTGACAGGCCCCGGCGATAAGATGGGGGAAGGGTGGGCATTGAGAGCAGAGGGAGACGAGTTCAGGGAAGTGGGTTCTTTGCTGGCAGGGCCATCTGTGGGCCACAGATTGCCTATGGAGGAGGGCACCCACCTGCCCCCCCAAGCCTGCAGAGAGGTTGCCTCATTTCACTGGGCTACCTCCTGTGTGGCAGAGGCCCCCACCACCCAACCCCCTGCTGCTGGTTTAATGCCAGCAGTAGCAGCAAGAGGCCCTTAAGTGGCTAATAATAGGCCTCTTGAGGGCCTCAATTGGCCTCTGAGCAGGAAGACCGTCATCAGTCTATCCCGCCCCGACTTAATCAGGTTGCAACGGGCCCTCTGCCCCCTGCCTCCCACTGCAATTCTATGGGCCCCCTGCCTCCTAACCTGCCTCTGGGGATGGGGGAGTCCATTAAATTCAGCCCTTAAAGTGCTTTTGGGCATTGTAAAGACATATTAAGGCACAGCAACAATGGAAGCTCTTTAACCCCTCTATTCCAGTTCTGGGCACCCGATTTCAGGAAGGTTTTGGAGGGGGTTCAGAAGAGACTTATTAGAAAGTTTCCACAGATGAGGGAATACAGTTATGTGGATAAACTGGAGAAGAACAAAGAACAAAGAACAAAGAAAAATTACAGCACAGGAACAGGCCCTTCGGCCCTCCAAGCCTGCGCCGATCCAGATCCTCTATCTAAACATGACGCCTATTTTCTAAGGGGCTGTATCTCTTTACTTCCTGCCCATTCATGTATCTGTCTAGATACATCTTAAAAGACGCTATCGTGCCCGCGTCTACCACCTCCGCTGGCAACGCGTTCCAGGCACCCACCACCCTCTGCGTAAAGAACTTTCCACGCATATCCCCCCTAAACTTTTCCCCTTTCACTTTGAACTCGTGACCCCTAGTAATTGAATCCCCCACTCTGGGAAAAAGCTTCTTGCTATCCAACCTGTCTATACCTCTCATGATTTTGTACACCTCAATCAGGTCCCCCCTCAACCTCCATCTTTCTAATGAAAATAATCCTAATCTACTCAACCTCTCTTCATAGCTAGCGCCCTCCATACCAGGCAACATCCTGGTGAACCTCCTCTGCACCCTCTCCAAAGCATCCACATCCTTTTGGTAATGTGGCGACCAGAACTGCACGCAGTATTCGAAATGTGGCCGAACCAAAGTCCTATACAACTGTAACATGACCTGCCAACTCTTGTACGCAATACCCCATCCGATGAAGGAAAGCATGCCGTATGCCTTCTTGACCACTCTATTGACCTGCGTTGCCACCTTCAGGGAACAATGGACCTGAACACCCAAATCTCTCAGTACATCAATTTTCCCCAGGACTTTTCCATTTACTGTATAGTTCACTCTTGAATTGGATCTTCCAAAATGCATCACCTCGCATTTGCCCTGATTGAACTCCATCTGCCATTTCTCTGCCCAACTCTCCAGTCTATCTATATTCTGCTGTATTCTCTGACAGTCCCCTTCACTATCTGCTACTCCACCAATCTTAGTGTCGTCTGCAAACTTGCTAATCAGACCACTTATACTTTCCTCCAAATCATTTATGTATATCACAAACAACAGTGGTCCCAGCACGGATCCCTGTGGAACACCACTGGTCACACGTCTCCATTTTGAGAAACTCCCTTCCACTGCTACTCTCTGTCTCCTGTTGCCCAGCCAGTTCTTTATCCATCTAGCTAGTACACCTTGGACCCCATGTGCCTTCACTTTCTCCATCAGCCTACCATGGGGAACTTTATCAAACGCCTTACTAAAGTCCATGTATATGACATCTACAGCCCTTCCTGGGGTTGTTTTCCTTACAGCAAAGAAGGCTAAGAGGAAATTTGATAGATGTGTTAAAAAAATTTCTAATGGCTGAAGGGTCAATAACCAGAAGGAACTGATTTAAGGATGTGGAAAAAATAACCAGAGGTATCATGAACTTTTGTACACAATAACTGGTTAGGATTTGGAATGCTCTGCCTGATAGGCTGGGGATATAGATTCAATAGTAGCCTTCAAAGGGAATTGGATAAGTACTTGAAGGAGAAAGAAAATCCAGGGATATGGGGAAAGAGAAGGGAGTGGGACTAACTGGATTGCTCTTTGAAAGAGCCACCACAGACTCAATGGGCCAAATGGCCTCTTTATGTGCTGTACTATTCTAAGATTCTATAATTATAAGCACTAACAATTTTGTGACCTATTTATCATGATCTCTGGAATGTTGTAGAGTTTGGAATGCTGTAGTATTGGATAATTGCTTTGGGATCTACCAAATCTTTCCCCATCCCAAAAATTGCTTGCTTTGGTGTCATGTTCATATTGTAAATAGCAAATAAAGCCTTTAATAATAGAACTTGACCTATCTGTACAATCCCACCATTTTGCTTGCAGGAGTGGAACTTAAGCATCACCAATTGTGATGGAGTTTTGTTGTGTTGACCTAAGTTTATTTCTTGGAGTCTTTGATTGAAATGTTCAGCAGCAGTCTCCAGAGAGAAATCCAAACAATGAACTGTTACTCCAACATCCCTTTGTGTGGTCAGTGTGACTTGGGTGATAGCAGGAGCATAATTTTCTTTGTGCTACTGTTAGTCCTGAAATTCCATTAGGATTCTACCAATTTCCTGCTGGAAGTCTGGCTAGAGACTGGTAGACCACCAAGGGAAATGGTGTATATGGTTGAGTTACTGCTGGAGCCAGTAGAACCCCTGTGGAATTTCAGGATCGACAGATCAATGAATGTTGCACCAATAATTAAGGATAGTATGTTGACCCAGTAACACCACTGGCATTTTCAGCTATCGTCCAAAAGTTGGAATCCCACTATTTAGGCACACATGCAATGACCCTAGGCATCATCATGTTCAGTGCATAAATGCCTGTAATTTTGTGCTTTGAATTTTGAAGGGAATATATTTACTCTGATATTCCCCTCATTTCACTGACAGCCCACTTAATGTTGAGAACTTATCATGAGGAACTGTGGGTATCAAACAACATCTTCTTCTGAACCTCAAGAGCATCACCACACATATGCAAACATGTACATACTGACCAGGATATTTAATGTCAGATATGTGTGTAAAACCAGTTATGCAACTGTATTACCAGAACTAGTCAACTTACACTTGTGACTAGACTTTATAAAGTAACTTAATGGATGTGAAGTGCTTTGAGATGTCCTGACGACATGGCAGGTAGCTGAACCAATGCAAATTTCTTTATCAAGTGGCACATTATGTGTCAACCTCAGGAGCTGAAGCTGTGCTGGTAGTTAACTTGTAACATTGGTCCACATCACGATGTGACGGCATTGCATGCAATGAATTCTGAGATATTCTGTTAACCTGGAGCCAACACATCGTAAATCAGTAGAAGACCAAATGCTCAATTTTAGTTGTTTAAAGAAATCTTTCACTTTTAGTTCATAAATATAGTCCAGCAGAACTTTATGAGGAATTATTGGTCCTAAAGACTTTCGAGGGGCATTTTAACAGGAACTTCATTTCTTCCTATTTTTTTCCGATGCAGTTGGATTTGCAACTTGCCTCTTTCTACTATTACACCATTTCATACTTTTAGTGATACTGTTCCAAGGTCTCAAATTCAATGATTTGTTTATTCTACAAATAGCTTTAAATATAAAAACAAAACATTGACTGCTATTTCCCAATAACTGGCAGGTGGCACTGCAGCAATAGAAAGATCAAACCTACTTTACGATCACCAATTGTATTCAAATTGCTGAGAAATGAATGCAGAGAAATTTCTTTCAGCAAGCCACAGTCTGGGTTGAATTTTAAAAGCTCGCCGCTGATCTCACCAACGTGTGTGCCGCTGAGCTGCTGCGATATTTCGTATGGTAGCTCATTTACATGGAGGGGGCGGAACACCTGCCCCCGATGGTGTAGAGGGGGTGGGCACTCCGTGTGCGGCAATGGTGTTCCGCGCTATTTTTAAAGGGCTTCAGGCCGTGCTGTTACATTTTACTGTTGAAATTGACAGGTTGATAAAATTAAAATAAAAAGCTATTCACACTTCCAGTCCCCTCTCCCACCCTCCCCAGTGAATAATCAGTTTACTATTTGTCTTCTCCCCACAAAAAAAGTACATTTTTGATCACGACCTTTCCCCCGACCTTTCTTTACTTTAACCTTCAACCCGTTCCTACCATCCCCTCAAACAATCGCGTTCATTTTTGCTGTTTCCAACCCCTCTGCCCTGAAAACTTCACTCCTCTGCCCTCCCCAACAATATTCTGCTTCAGATCTCCAAATGGAGATCCGACGGCGCGACACTTCCGGCAGCCATCCGGAATATCGGCTTGGGACGTCTGTTGCGGCGAGGCAAGTAATTATTCATTTATTAGCATTGATTTGAATATGTAAATGAAGTTTTTTTCGCCATGCAGCGAGGGACTGCTCCGAGGCTTCACCGCCATTGGTAAAATGGGGCAGGCCTTCCCGGCGTTGAGCCTCTCCCAGAGGTATTTTCTGGGCCCCCCTGCCTCGACCCCCGACGTCGGGGAGCTGGTAAAATTCAGCCCATGTATCATTCATATTCATGTTAACATCATTGTTCTCTCCAGTATGCTCTGGATAAACAGGGGTGTGAACCCATGTCCTTCCACTCAATGGCACATGGTACTAGCTAAAGGACACAGGATATAGTCTGATTAGATACAGCTTATTGTGAATCCCTTGCATTGCACTGTATTTCTCAGCACAGTGGGCAGTAAAATCTGACTGGGTGTAAAATGGCCGTCTGACCTGAGCTCACCCCATTCCTGCAAGCTGGGTGAAGTTACGATCATGGCTCCACTCATGGCTCTGTCAATGTAGTTATCTAATCATCTACTCAGAAACACCACAAGAGATGCCTGGGGTGACTGTCTCCCAGATTTTCCATCGCTCCCTGACCTGCTTGGTGCCTATCCCTAGGACCGGTAATGTACAGTGTGGTGAATTGTTTGTGTGAACTTACGTCACAAATTCTATGAAAAACATTAGAGCTTTAGCACAATGACTAATTTAATCAGTTGCTATTTAAGTTATAACATAAACAACTATAATTTTAAAATTGAAATTTTAAATTTAAATATAAAGTCAAAATCAATTCCTGGACCATTTTTTGTGGTAGGCTCATTTTTGTTTGAGTCAAAGAAATATGTGGTCATTGGATTTCTAGAATTTTCTAGAAATGAAAAGATCTGTTCGATAAAAGAATGCTTAAACACTCAGTTAACAACCTGTTTGCCTAGCAATAGTTACTTAGCAACCAACAATTTATATTGCGATAATAGTATGCATGTTTTGTTTCAAATATTCTCTAATACCTAGAACTATTTAAGAGAAACGGAAATTGGTTAATGAAATTAATCAATTTTTGCTGTATTTAACATTAAACATATATAATTTATTTGAAGTGACACTGTGTCAAATAAATAAAATGCTAATGCAGCTAAATTAACAGTTGCATAAGAGGAATTTACAGCAAAGCATATTCAGTACTGTCAATAAACATTAGTTGTGCAGAGGGAAGCAAATTCTATTCTTTCAATTATTGTTTATGGAATGGTTACCAAAAAATGATATAATCACATGACATTACTGCCAATTTGGTGTAGCAAAGGAGATATGATCAGGAACATATTTAGAACAGATTTTTAATAGATGGCTTCCAAGCAACAGGACAGCTATTGGCACAACTGAAGAAACAAATATTTAACTGCATATGTTTCCCTTTATATTGGTGGGGAAAGTTTGAGAAAGAGAGGGTAATTTTCACTTTGGACAATAATGTAAAATGGGTGATACCAAATCAGCCGTCCATCATACGCCTCTCCTGATCAGGATTGATCTATAATGGATGGCTCAATCGCTATTGCCTGTGTTTTACTATAACCCAGTGTCAAAATTGCCTCGAGAAAATGTTACTCTCCCAGTCATGTGTTACCCATACTCATTCCAACATTTTGGTATACATCTATGAATGTATAAAAAAATGTTTTATCAGATTTATAGGAGGAACTATACACAGAAAACAAGAATTATAAAGGCAATTTGGCCCATCAAGCCCCTCCTTCTGTGGATTATGTTTAGATAATCTGTTACTACCTGATAGTTCTGGATTGATATTTCTTGCTATTTGACAGTTTAAAATCATTATAAAAACAATTGGTAGGTTTGACTGCTCAGTTACTGTTTCTCACTGATCATCATTTTTAATTTTCTTTGTTGCTTTCTTCATTTTTGATTTGTACATTGCTAACTTTTTTCATTCTGATTTATTTGTGTCTTATAGATATGAAATTTGTCACATTGCTTCCTGTGGCATTGCTCACAGTGAATGAGCAGTTATATTGATTCAGTAAGGTTGTGGTAGCAAGGATGGGATGCACAAAGCTGGTAGAAAGCTTTCACAGCAAATCTTTTAGAATTTGAAGATCAGGAATGCCACACATTCAGCAAGTGATGCAATGAGACATAAGGATAGATTTTCCTTTGCTCTATGCCTGGCAATATGGTGCACAGTCCCCTTTTCACCATCCTGGGTGTTCTTAAAACTTTCCTAGAATGCATAACTGGCTTATAGTAGCTTCAGGCCAAGTGCAACCATGTTATTGTGGTAGGAGGGAACGTTTCCAGATTTCCACCTCGTTGTCCTCAACTTTTGCTCAGTTAGCTTCAGAACAGAGAAATGTTTGAAAAAGGTTGGTGCTATGACCTGCTCCCAGACCTCTGCTGACCAGAGGGCCAGCAGGAGTCTAGGAATCAGGCTGAAAGTAGTTAAAGTAAGGTTATAATTTAGATTTTACTACCCAGCCCTCTAGGATAAACAGATGTGATTGGGGACTTTCTGGCCACTGTTTTCCATTAGCAGCCAGAAGACCCCAATCTCAGTAATCCAGAGAAGCCTGCAGCTGCACAGGAATTTCTGCCTGATGCTTAGTTGCACAGCCCAGACACGGTGGGCTGTCATCTGAAGTTTTCCCAGGCTATGCAAATGGCCACTGGATATCTGTCTCCTCTGGGTCTCCAACGAGGAACGTCAAACCTATAATCTCCCTATTCCTACCTTCATGAAATAATCAGTATTGCATCAGCAGTTTGATGCAATAAAGTATGTCAGGGCTACATACAACCTTGTGCTGTCCAGTAAACATAGTCAACTGAAGCCATGTGCTACCTAAAGACACAATGGGGCCAATTTTTATTCCTTCCACCTGACACTTAAAATAATGTGCAGTACTTATGGCATTGTCCCTGCTACCACTCCATTTGCTAACATTTTGATTGGGTCATAAGAGCATAAGAAATAGGAGCAGGAGTAGATCATATGGCCCCTCAAGCCTACTCCACCATTCAATACAATTATGGCTGACCTTCTGCCTCAACTCCACTTTCCCGCCTGTGCCCCATATCTCTTGATTCCCTGAGAGACTAGAAATCTATCGATCTCAGCCTTAAATATATTCAATGATGGGCCACCCATAACCCTCTGTGTATGAGAATTCCAAATATTCACAGCCCTTTGAGTGAAGAAATTTCTCCTCATCTCAGTCCTAAATGACCGGCCCCTTATTGTGAGTCTGCGCCCCTGTGTTCTAGTTTCCCCATCCAGGGGAAACAACCTCTCAGTGTCTACCCTGTCAAGCCCCTTCAGAATCTTGTATGTTTCAACGAGATCACCACTCATTCTTCTAAACTCTAGAGAGTATAGGCTCAATTTACTCAGCCTCTCATCATAGGACAACCCTCTCATGCCTGGAACCGATCAAGTGAACCTTTGCTGTACCCTCCAAGGCAAGTATATCCTTCCTTAGATATGGAAATGAAAACTATGCACAATACTCCAGGTGTGGTCTCACCAAAGCCCTATACAATTGTAGCAAGACTTCCCTATTTTTGTACACCAATCCCCTCACAATAAAGGTCAACACGCCATTTGCCTTCCTAATTGGTTTCTATGTTCCTTGTATGAATACACCTAAGTTTGTCTGACCATCAAGATTTACAAGTTTCACGCCTTTTAAAAAATATTCTGCTGTTCTATTCTATCAAAGTGAATAATCTCACACTTTCCCATGTTACACTCCATCTGCCACCTTGTTGCCCATTCACTTAACCTGTCTATATCTCTTTGCAGCCTCTTTGTGTCTCCACATAGCTTACATTCCTACCTAACTTTGTATCATCGTAAACTTAGATACATTACTCTCGGTCTCTTCAACTAAGTCATTATAAATAGCTGAGACCCCGCACTGATCCTTGCGACACTCCACTAGTCACAGCCTGCTAACTTGAAAATGTTCCGTTTATCCGTACTCTCTGCTTTCTGTCTGTTAAGAAATCTTCTATCCATGCTAATATATTACCCCCAACTCCATGATACCTTATCTTGCATGTTAACCTTTTGTTTGGCACCTTATCGAATGCCTTTTGGAAATCTAATTACACTACATCTACTGGTTCCCCTTTATCTACCCTACTAGTTACCTCCTCATAAACTAATAAATTGGTCAAACGTGATTTCCCTTTCATAAAACTTTGTCTGAACATAGTATAATTTTCCAAGTGCATTGTTAAGACTTCCTTTATAATAGATTTCAGCACTTTCCCAATGACTGGTGTCAGGCTAACTGGCCTGTAGTTCCTGTTTTTCCCTCTCCACCCTTTCTTGAATAGTTGTGTAACATTTTCTAACTTCCAATCTGCTGGGATCATCTAGGGAATTTTGGAAAATCATTACCAGTGTATCCACTATCTCTGCAGTTACCTTGACGTGGAGGCCTGCATGGCTGTCAGAAACTTAATTGGCTGCTTGCTGCCGCTACATGCATTCTGGACCTGCTGCTCTACTGCCTTTGGAAAAATTGGCTGGCGGCTGGAACACTTTGGGGTTCTGATATGTTCCCCTACCATTTTACCAGCAGCCGCCCCCCCACCCCCCTCCCCCCCAACCTCCAATCCTGTCGCCTAGGGGCTGATAAAGTTCAGCCAATGTGGCAGCTCTTAGGCAGGCAGTCCAATGCCTCAAGCAATAGTTGGTGCACTTGAAAAATCTTTCTTTTAAAGGCTGGGTCAATGAGATCTGCTTGTTTGTCCTCTTCAGTAGAGTTCAGACCCATGCTTGCCTACAGGGGAGCCACCTCCTGGCCCGTTCTTCCCAATAGCTCCTGTTCATTTGTACACTATAAATCACCCTTTTCCTGAGCAGCCTCCAGCAAACCCTTTGATTAGGTTGCTAAATGCCTGTACAGTGCATGGTCTGCCCACTTGTACCTTAAAATTGCATTTGGGGTCCTCAATTGGCATAGGACAGTTTTCCTATTTTTAACTTTGGGCAGGAATGCTTGGTGCCCATTTAAATACCTGCCTGAAAATTAAACCAGGTAGGCCAATGGGTGTCTAAGGTGCTCATCAGATTTTCCTCTGTTGATCGTCTGTTTTTCAGTCAAGAAACAGGCAGCCAGCAGTTGAAAATCCTCCATATCAGTGACTTCAAACATCCATAGTATTAATTCTTAATGAACTCTCCTCTCCTCGCCTCTCCAAATTGTCACAGAAAGTGAAGTCCTTCAGTTTAAACGTTCTGCTGACACCTTGCGATCACCATCCTGAAGCTATGCTTGCTCAAAGGAAAATTCAACACTTTTTTATCAACACAACTTTATCTCAACATCAGTGAAAAGTGAAAAATATACTGACAAATTTAAATGCAATTCAATGATATACTGAACATGGATCTATATTGGAAGCTTTTACATAAACGCAATAGATCATTAATGGGTAAAGATGAATGAATAGGCAATTTGCATTAGGAATGGATCAAAGTGCTTTAGATATGATGGCTACAAAGACTGAGAAGCATTTTGATTTTAGGCAAAACAGGTGAATAGATTTTTCAGAAACATTGTTGTGCCTTGTCACTCAAAATTGAAAGGACACCAGAAAATATTTCCACATTACAAGTCTTAAAGGAATATGGCCTTTGTCACGAGGAGGGAAACAAGCTCAAACAGCTGTGCTTCATTTTCATTATAATGACATAATACATAGGAAACACAATAACATGTTCACACTGTAATAATGCACTTCAGTAGGAATTGTCTCCTTAGGTATTTGACAAACAAGAATTTTTTTTTCGAATACTATTCAATGTAGTTGGTCAGTCTTCCTTTAAAAGTTCAAAGAGAAAATAGTGTGTGACGTCTTACTTTAGATTCGAGGAAATAAAGTCTAAATGCAAAATCTCGGAGAGACAGTCTGAAGAATAGAAAAGCCACACTGGCACTGAGGGGTGCTTTTCTAAAGTGGATATGTCAGCACAATATCAGAATAATATATCTTCAGCTGCTTTTGATATTTTGCCTGGAAGTACGCGATAAAATTAGATACAAAATTTTTTGAAGATTACTTATCTAAGTGAACAATTAATCCTTATTGTTTCTAAAACTAATATAAACCTCATGTGAGTAAAATGAAATTGTTTTGCTACAAGACAGTGATTTGGTGAGGATAGCTTAGCCAGTTTTATCACTCTCTATCCTGTCTCTGTTTAGGTGACAGTCAAGATAGTGACCCTGTGATACCGTGTGTTTCCTGGGAAACAAGATCAGGCTCCAAGTAAGAAGGAAAGTGTTGCAACACTATCCTTGAGAGAAGCACTCTGCTTTTGCTATAAAGTATTCCTCATTAAACCTCACCAAAATATTGATTTTAATGTGATAGATTTTGGATGGTACAATCACAATTAATTCTCAAAAGCACTATTCTAATGAATTGGGCTTGTCTAAAGTTATTTAAGTTTTTAAATCGCTAAAGATTTATATTGTTTAAATTTACAAATATTTTTGAATGTTACGTGTAGAGTTAGTTGTGCCACGGATGAAATGGCCTGAGGTTATGTTTTCCTTTATTTGCTGATTGTTCTTGTGAAGTCGTTGAAGCATTGTGCGTAGTACTTGACATGCAATCCCAGTGTAAAGGACCATGAAAATAACATTAATATCCATCAATAAAAGATGTTCTGTTTTCTGACAGTGTTATTCTTCATCTTTGCACAAATTTAGAAGGACAAGTATGATTTATATGTGTCCAAATACGTCTCCCTAGGTATATCAATGTTTCTGGGTACAAAACAGCCTTATGTCTGATGTTTCAAATAATTTGAATACAGAGGCTGTACCCTAAATGCCACCCCCGAGGCGACCGAGGCATAAAATGGCGGGTGATGACGCGGGTTGGGTCTCCAACGTCAAGACGCCCAAACGCCATTTTACGCTGGTCGGACAGCGGGCGAGATTGAGGCGCGGCTCACCGTCTGCTTAGCGTCAATTTAAGGGCCAATTGAGGTCGTTAATAAACCAATTGACAGCCATTTTATGTCGACTGCCAAATTTTACAGCAGTAAAACAAGTCGAAGGGGGTGTCGGGAACCCAGCAGCTTTAAAAGAGCAGCTGTCAGTGTCTCTATGAAGGAGTTGAAGGTACTTTCTTTGGTTCATTGTTCATTGATATTTCTTTGCGTGACTTTTAAGTTTGGGGTTGTTTCTGCTGGTTCAGCAGAGGTCATCCGAGTGTTAGTCACTCCTGGTCGGGCCACAGCAGTATTGATTTACTGGGTAAAGGGGAGGGGGTTGTGAGTGCCTGTCCTTACAGCAGGCTGGTAATACCTGTACTGATTACATCTCTGGAACACAGCATCAATGGGAGTTGTCCACTCTGGAGGCAGCTCATCTAATGGGGAGGCCTACTCCCCAAGGAGGGACAGGAGGACAACCGGCCAGGGGAACCCGCAACCTGCTGGCCCAGTGCAGCCTCATAATGGGGAAGGGGGAGAAGGTGACAAAGTGCCCTGGGTGCAACCACCTGTCAGGAGACGAGCCTACCCAGCAGGCAGAGTCTACTGCCCGTGTCTGAGCTTTCTACAAATGTCAGCGCACCAGTGCTGAAGAAGACTACTCCGTCATGGGAGACTGTCACATCTCTGTGTGAGATGCTGGCAGCGAAGGTTGCTTCCAACTACATGGGTGGCCATCCAATGTAGGTCACACTGAAGCTAACAGTTCCAGTAAACTTCTATGCATCAGGCTCATTCCATACTTCATCAGGAGACATGTGTGGAGTCTCCCAAGCACCAGCACATCACTGCACTAAGGTGGTGACTGATGCCATATTCAGGCGTGCCAATCAGTTCATCAAGTTCAAGACAGACGCTGCCCGTCAGGCCGAGAGAGTTAGAAGCTTCAGCGCCATCACTGGGTTTCCCATGGTCCAAGGCATAATTGACTGCAATCATGTGGCCATTAAAGCACCTATAGGTGCTTCATTAATCGAAAGGGTTTCACTCAATGAATGTTCAAATCGTCTGTGACCACCATAAGGGTATATTGCTCATTATCCTGGAAGCAGTCACAATGTATTCATTCTCCAGAACTCCCAAGTGCCAGCACTATTCAGTCCTCCTGAATGCCTACTGTCATGCTAGGCCCACTTGCCAAGAATGAGGCACATCAATTTTGTCATGAACATTGATTTTAAACTGTTGCTGGAGCGAGGAAATGATGTTAAACAGATCAGCTGTGGCTGGAAAAGACATTTTCATATTAACAGACAGTGCTTGGAAGGACAAAGGATCATTCCCTGACACATTTAACCCACAATGGATCTTAATCACCGGGTATTGTGTGCAAGAGGAGAATTCCAGAGACTACTAAGGTGGTACAATCCAGGACTGGTTAGACTAGCTGGTCACATGGCTAAATGGCTGTTCCAGGGTTTTTTGAACTAGCTGCAGAGCATTTGAATGGAGAAAGACTGTTTGCTCCTGGACTGAAAAGATCTCTCCTGTCTGCTCCCATCTCTTTCTCACAAGCCTCTGAATCCACTGGTGACACATGAATCCCAAGAGAGAAAAGTCTCCTATAGTGAACAAGGTTTAAGAAGAATACTGGGCCCCAATGAAAAGCAAGATCTACTTACAATCAAGGACTCTACAGTGAGCTCGAAGAACCGTAACAAAAACTGTTCAGATATTACCTCAAACTTTTCCATTTTATTTTTTTCTTCTGCTCTGTTCTGTCTCTATCTGCATGTGTGTATCGTGCATACATGCTAGCATGGGCGCGTCATGTATTCGTAGATGTCAACCGAATTAGAGTCTAAGTTTCATAAATCTTAACTTTTCTTCTTTAAACCTAAGAAAACCTGTTTGTGCTGGTTTCTTTGCCTTATATTTGGAAAACAATGAACAAGGATTCATGAAGGGGGGAGCTAAAATCACAGTGTGTTTAAAATTAAACCCTGTTACGGTAAGACCAGGTGAAGGCTGAGAGGGACCCCTAGACACCTTTCTCACCTGCAAGGATGGATACTTGGCAACAGTGGTTACCTGCTGAAGACATGGCTGATGAGGAACCCAAGGAATGAAGCAGAGGAACGTTACAATGAGAGTCATGCGGCCACCAGAGTGGCCATAGAATAGATGATAGGCCTTCTCAAAATGAAATTTAGGTGTCTCAATCGCTCAGGTGGTACTCTCCAGTACTCTCCAGCAAGGGTATCTAGGCTTTCATCTGCTGCACCTTACATAACCTGGCGACCGCCACTGGTCCGGGCCCTCTCTCGGGCATTATGTGCCCTCTTCTCCTGTGAAGACACAGGCAACTAGTTAAGACCCTTGACTTGAAAGATCACCCACCCCTTGGGCTGAGCGCTGCATCTCAAATCAATGCCATTGAAGTGCACAGATGGAACATCTCTGGACCACTGTGCATCACAGAAGTGCACATTATATGGCCCAAGGCATGGCTGCTGCCAATCACTGAACAATGATGGCTTCGACCTTGCATCAACACCCATTGACCCTCGCGTGTTACATAGAAGCTGCAGTGACTGCAGAATGCCCCTTACCCTGGCTCTGGAACCATGTCCTCCTAACTACTCCGCGGCTGCTGACCTTCTCCACTACCTCCAGCCACGCCTTCTTGCTGACCTGGGGAGGCCTCCTTCTTCCGTCTGATGGGAAGGGGACCTCCCACCTTGCCTCAGCCGCCCGGAGGAGGACATGCAGGAAGTCCTCTGAGAACCGGGGGGCCATGCAGATGATTCTCCCTTCCATTGCCGCCAGCGTGTTCTGGTGGTCTTCTGTTTTATTTACAATTGTTGGATGGGTGGGCACTTTAATTCTTCCTCCAGTCCTTTCACCCTCAGGCTGCTGTATTTCTTTTTGCGATATGCTGCTGCTACAAACGCGATGTGTGCTGCAGGTAAGCTTCTCAGAGCCACAGAGGTTGTTGCAAGTCCTTTTAAATGGCTTTCAGCAACCTCTTCCAGCTCTAGCTCCGCCCCCGCCGATGCTCACCCTCCTGCCTGCGCGCGCCCTTTTCATACAGAAATACGCCGCGGAGCCACCAATTGGCTGATTTGCGTGCAATAACGATGACAGCAAGATGCGGAGCGGGAGCGAGTTCTGCACCCACTACCGCCTCCACCAACCTAGAGCCACCGACAATGGCAAAATTCCGGCCTAAGCCCCCAATTTTAACCTAATCCAACCATATTACAACCTGTCCAATTTTACTCTCCATTGAAGTCAATGGAAAGTAAAATCGAATGGGTCTAGCATAGCGGCTGACCAGAACCCACCTCGTTTCCTGCATGTGGGGGAGATTAACATTGGACTTAAACTTCTTCAGTTTGACACTGACTCATGGTCAGGATGAAAGAGCAATTCACTTTAACCTACTTCTCTTGCCTTTTACAATTCCTCATTATTAAAGCCTCTGATCCCTAGTATCAGAATTGAGAGTCTCTTCTGCACCTTCTCCATGGCATTGTACCCAGAACTGGACTCATATTCTAGCTGTGGCCTAAGCAATGATTTGTATAGATTTAGAACTACTTCTATGTTCCTGTACACTATACCCATATTTGTACAATTTAAGATCCTGTATGTTTTTGTCAGCTTTATCAACTTCTACTTCTACTTATAAAGATTTGTTGTTTCTGAATCCCTAAATTTCTTGCTTTCTACTCCTTTTAAAGTTTCTTCCTTTAATGTGGATTTTCTCTCATTCTTCCCAAATGTATCACCTCTCATTTCCCTGTATTAATTCTCATCTGACATCCAACTGCCCAATCTACCAACCTGTCAATACCCTACCAAAGTCAAATATAGTCCCCTTCACAGTTAACCATGTTTCCTATTATTGTGTCAACCACAGATTCTTTTATGTGTCCCCTATACCCAAGTCCAGACCATTTAGATATTGAGGAAATCAATAGCCCCACGCTGATCCTTGGAGGATTACCTCTATTTACATTTCTCCAGTCCAGAAAACTATCATTAACCACTACTCTGGTTTCTGTCTTTGATCAACTTCTTATCCAAATTGCCAAATTTACTTTAATACCAAATATCTTAATTTTATTTTGTGATAATTAGCAATAAATTGCAATATTACACAGAAAAGCCACAAGGGTGAAAAATGACAAATATCATGCTGGTGTCATAGGGTTTTGTTCTGAGGTTGGGTAGGAGGTATATTGCTGGAACAGAGGACAGGGAATTTTACTTGAAACTGAGAACAGCAAGTGCCAGAAATACTCAGCAGGTCTGGCAGCATCTGTGTAGAGAGAGTCTGTGATCCTTCATCAGAACTGGCAACAGTCTTTGAGCAAGTGAAAGGGGGGAGGGAGGGGAAGACGGAAGGTCTGTGATAGAATGGAGGGGGGAGAGATTAAATGACAGAGATCTCATGGAACAGAATGCAAATGGAGTGCTAAATACTTGTAGCGACAACAAAGCATGAGTCTAGAGAGAGTGCTAATGGCAGAATAATGAGCAGTTCTGGACGAAAGGAAAACCATGAAAAACAAGCTTTTAACATGGTTAAAAAATAAATAATTAAAAAAGAAAATATACATAAAAATAATAATAAATAATAATCAAAAATAATGGACCTCATGGTCTGAAATTATTGAACTCAATATTGAAACCAGAAGGATGTAGAGTGCCTAATCGGAAGGTGAGGTGCTGTTCCTCGACCTTGCGTTGATGTTCACTGGAACACTCCAGCAAGCCAAGGACACAAATGTGGGTTTGGGAATAACGCGGTGAATTGAAATGGCAAGCAACTAGAAGCTTGGAATCATGCTTGCGGACTGAGCAGAGGTGTTCTGCAAAGCGGTCACCCAATCTGCGTTTGGTCTTCACAATGTAGAGGTGACCACACTGTGAGCAGCAAATACGGTATACTAAATTGAAAGAAGTTCAAGTAAATTGCTGCTTCACCAGGAAGGAGTATTTGGGGCCTTGGATGGTGAGGAGAGTGGAGGTAAAAGGGCAGGTATTACACCTCCTGTGATTTCATGGGAAGGTGCCGTGAGAAAGGGATGAGGTGTCGGGGATGATGGAGGAGTGGACCAGGTTGTTGTGGAGGGAATGGTCCCTTCGGACTGTTGACAGGGGAGGTGAGGGGAAGATGTATTTGGCAGTGGCATCCTGCTGGAGGTAACGGAAATGGCGGAGGATGATCCTTTGGAGGTGGGGGCTGGTGGAGTGGAAAGCGAGGACAAGGGGAACCCTGTCACAGTTCTGGGAGGGAGGGGAAGGGGTGAGGGCAGAAGTGTGGGAAACGGGTCGGACACGATTGAACACCCTGTCAACCACAGTGCAGGGGAATCCTTGGTTGAGGAAAAAGGAAGAGATAACAGACGCGCTGTTGTGGAAGGTTGCATCTTCAGAAGAGATTTTTTTTTTTAGAATTAGAATTAGAATTAGAACATTACAGCGCAGTACAGGCCCTTCGGCCCTCGATGTTGCGCCGACCATCTGACCTACACTATTCCATTTTCATCCATATGTCTATCCAATGACCACTTAAATGCCCTTAAAGTTGGCGAGTCTACTACTGTTGCAGGCAGGGCGTTCCATGCCCCTACTACTCTCTGCGTAAAGAAACTACCTCTGACATCTGTCCTATATCTTTCACCCCTCAACTTAAAGCTATGTCCCCTCGTGTTTGCCATCCTCATCCGAGGAAAAAGACTCTCACTATCCACCCTATCTAACCCTCTGATTATCTTGTATGTCTCTATTAAGTCACCTGTCCTCCTCCTTCTCTCTAACGAAAACAACCCCAAGTCCCTCAGCCTTTCCTCGTAAGACCTTCCTTCCATACCAGGCAACATCCTAGTAAATCTCCTCTGCACCCTTTCCAAAGCTTCCACATCCTTCCTATAATGCGGTGACCAGAACTGCACGCAATACTCAAGGTGCGGCCTCACCAGAGTTTTGTACAGCTGCATCATGACCTCGTGGCTCCGAAACTCGATCCCCCTACTAATAAAAGCTAACACACCATATGCCTTCTTAACAGCCCTATTAACCTGGGTAGCAACTTTCAGGGATTTATGTACCTGGACACCAAGATCTCTCTGCTCATCTACACTACCAAGAATCTTCCCATTAGCCCAGTACTCTGCATTGCTGTTACTCCTTCCAAAGTGAATCACCTCACACTTCTCCGCATTAAACTCCATTTGCCATCTCTCAGCCCAGCTCTGCAGCCTATCTATGTCCCTCTGTACCCTACAACACCCTTCGACACTATCCACAACTCCACCGACCTTCGTGTCATCCGCAAATTTACTAACCCACCCTTCTACACCCTCATCCAGGTCATTTATAAAAATGACAAACAGCAGTGGCCCCAAAACAGAACCTTGCGGTACACCACTAGTAACTAAACTCCAGGATGAACATTTGCCATCAACCACCACCCTCTGTCTTCTTTCAGCTAGCCAATTTCTGATCCAAAGCTCTAAATCACCTTCAATCCCATACTTCCGTATTTTCTGCAATAGCCTACCATGGGGAACCTTATCAAACGCCTTACTGAAATCCATATACACCACATCCATGGCTTTACCCTCATCCACCTGTTTGGTCACCTTCTCGAAAAACTCAATAAGGTTTGTGAGGCACGACCTACCTTTCACAAAACCGTGCTGACTATCGCAAATGAACTTATTCTTTTCAAGATGATTATAAATCCTATCTCTTATAACCTTTTCCAACATTTTACCCACAACCGAAGTAAGGCTCACAGGTCTATAATTACCAGGGCTGTCTCTACTCCCCTTCTTGAACAAGGGGACAACATTTGCTATCCTCCAGTCTTCCGGCACTACTCCTGTCGACAATGACGACATAAAGATCAACAACAACGGCTCTGCAATCTCCTCCCTGGCTTCCCAGAGAATCCTAGGATAAATCCCATCTGGCCCAGGGGACTTATCTATTTTCACTCTTTCCAAAATTGCTAACACCTCCTCCTTGTGAATCTCAATCCCATCTAGCCTAGTAGGCTGTATCTCAGTAATCTCCTCGGCAACATTTTCTTTCTCTACTGTAAATACTGACGAAAAATATTCATTTAACGCTTCCCCTATCTCCTCTGATTCCGCACACAACTTCCCACTACTATCCTTGATTGGCCCTGTTCTAACTCTTATCATTCTTTTATTCCTGATATACCTATAGAAAGCCTTAGGGTTTTCTTTGATCCTATCCGCCAATGACTTCTCGTGTCCTCTCCTTGCTCTTCTTAGCCCTCCCTTTAGATCCTTCCTGGCTAGCTTGTAACTCTCAAGCGCCCTAACTGAGCCTTCACGTCTCATCCTAACATAAGCCGCCCTCTTCCTCTTGACAAGCGCTTCAACTTCTTGAGTAAACCACGGCTCCCTCGCTCGACAACTTCCTCCCTGCCTGACAGGTACATACTTATCAAGGACACGCATTAGCTGCTCCTTGAATAAGCTCCACATTTCGTTTGTGCCCATCCCCTGCAGTTTCCTTCCCCATCCTACACATCCTAAATCTTGCCTAATCGCGTCATAATTTCCTTTCCCCCAGCTATAATTCTTGCCCTGCGGTATATACCTGTCCCTGCCCGTCGCTAAGGTAAACCTAACCGAATTGTGATCACTATCGCCAAAGTGCTCACCTACATCTAAATCGAACACCTGGCCGGGTTCATTACCCAGTACCAAATCCAATGTGGCATCGCCCCTGGTTGGCCTGTCCACATACTGTGTCAGAAAACCCTCCTGCACACAATGGACAAAAACAGAGCCAAATGCACACTTCAATGGCAATGGTTCCAGAGGCAGCATGTAGCACAAGGGATGAGTGGGTGCTCCTTCAAGTCAAGTAAATGAACTGATTGCCATGTGTTTCCACAGGAGAAGAGGGCCCAGAATGCCCGAGAGAGGGCACAGATCGGCGGCAGTGTTGCCAATATTGCAATTCTCACGAGTGTGGAAGAGGAGGCATTGTTGCTTTTTGGGGAGGACAGAAGATGCTCAGTTGCCAACGGTGAGGCCAGAGCACCTGGCCAGGAGGGTGAGTTCCCCAGAGTGTGGGTGGTGTTGGGGGTGGGGGCTGCTGGCTTAAGCAATGAAGGTTGCTTGCGAGTAAAAAGTCACATATATGTGGCCACATTACAGTCTATGACATGTCCTTCAGTCCGGAGTGTTGATCACACCTGATCATTCTGTTTTCTTGTGCAGGTGAAACACAACAGCGGCCAGGCAACATCTCTGGGGCACATCCATCCACTTCTGAGGAAGAGGAGGGGACTTCAGAGGATGCAGCATCACATCCTTTCCCCGCACCAAGCACCAGCTCAGATACAGTCATCTCAGTTGGGCTGGTTGCATCTTCGGATTTGTGGTCACAACCTGGTGAAAGCACCACACAAGTGCCAGACCAGCTGACAGAGGCAGTATCGGCCGATGCCTCTGAGACAAGGAGGACTGTGGGAGGCCAGGCCAGTGCTGAACCCTATGCTGATGATAAGCCTCTGCGGACATCCATTCGGTGGGAGATGTTGCAGGTGCAGCATGAGGTGCATGGAGATCTGGCAGAGTTACCAGAGACAATGCGTGCTCTGGCTTGGACTTTGGAGGAGTCCTTCCAGGCCATGGGTTCAGCACAGTCCCTGTCATTTGCATGACTGGCTTCCTCCACTGACAGATTGGCGACTGCAGTGCTGCTCCAGCAGGCCCTGCAAACCCTCACTGAGACAGTGAGCTCTATGCAGCAGCGCCTCTGTGAGCTGTCGATGAGGTTCCGGTGACATCCAACAGCTGCTCATCCCTCTAAGGTCAGCAGGGAGGTCCAATTGAGCCCTGTGAGGGCACAGGATCAACAGTTGCACCCATCTGGGGGCTCCTCTCAGGGCACTCCTGATGTATCTCTGCCAATGACATTAGCGCCTCAGAATCCCAAGGTGACAGAGGGTGGTCCTGAGACTGCTCAGGGTCACTTCAACATGCTGGGGCCCTCATGTCCCCGGGCAGCCAGAGGATGGCCGCCAAGGTCATCCCAAGCCACAGGGCATCCTGCACAGCCACCTGCTTCTGCCGTGGCTGGCGGCGAGGGGTCGTTGACATGTGTGAAAATTCACAAACATTTTAAGAAATCACATTAACTGCACTTAGGGTCACTGGTGCGATTTGGAATTATTTATTTGTTGTTCAACTGCATACAAAACTTGTTAAATTTCTCACTTGGCTTTTTTATCTGTCTCAAGTCAATGATGATGTATTAGGCGATCTTTTTGTTCTGCATGAGATGGAGATTTAGGGGAGGCGCCACATTGGGCCATGTTGTGTTTATGGGAAAGATGGACCATTGCAGCTGAGATTAGTGCCTGCAGGTGAGAGCTTCGCACTTCCAGCTGATGTGACTGCCTGAATTCAGATTGAATGGTCAGTCGCTGGCAGACTACATGGGTCATAAGCCTCCGATCAGGAGAAACATCTGAGTATTAGAGACTCCCAAGCCTCCCTTGCACTCAACTCCTGCAAACCTCCAACTTCGTCCCCCCAACGTTCATCTGACTGCACCCCCTCATCCTCCTCCTCAACCCTTTCACCCTCCTTATCTGAGGATGCCTCGTGCTGAACAATGTCCTCATCATCCAGCGCCTCCCCCCTCTGCAGCGCCAGGTTACATAAGGCGCAGCAGAAAACACCAATGTCAGACACCCTTGCTGGCGAGTACTGAAGGGCACCACCTGAGCGATCCAGACACCTAAATCTCATCTTCAGAAGACCTATGGTCTGCTCAATGGTGACTCTGGTGGTCACATGGCTCGCATTGTACCATTCCTTGGCTTCATTCCGTGGATTCCTCACAGTTGTCATCAGCCATGTCTTCAGCAGATAACGTCCTGTCGCCAAGTATCCATCCTTGCAGGCACTCGGGGCGGGGGGGGGGGGGTGCTGAATTGTGCTGGCACCTGGGAGTTCCAGAGAACGAATGTGTCGTGACTGCTTCCTGGATAACAAGCACACACTTGCATTATACTCTTACGGAGGTCACAGACAATTTGCATATACATTGAGTGAAACCCCTTTGATTATTGAAGTCCCCTGACAGACCTGCAGGTGCTCTAATGGCCCTATGTGTACAGTCAATTACACCTTGGACCATGGGGAACCCAGCAATGGCGCTGATGACTTTGGCTCTCTTGGCCTGACTGGTGGAGTCTGTCTGGAATTTGATGAACTGGTTGGCGTGCCTGAATATGGCATCAGTTACCACCTTAATGCAGTGGTGTGCTGATGATTGTGAGATTTCACGCATGTCTCCTGTGGAAGCCTGGAAGAAGCCTGATGCATAGAAGTTCAGAGCGACTGTGACATTCAGTGCAACGTGCATTGGATGGCCACCCACACAGTTAGAGCTGACCTCCGCTGTCATCATCTCACACAGAGATGTGACAGTCTGGACAGGCGCCGACTTCTACAGCACTGGCGCTTCGACCTCTGCAGAAAGCTCAACCGCTGCTGGTGCACCCTGCCTACTGGATAGATTCGTCTCCTCACAGGTGTTTGCTCCCGGCACACTCTGTGGCCTTCTGCCCCTCCCCCATTACCAGGCTGCAGCTGGCCAGCAGGTCGCTGATTTCCCTGGCCACTTGTCCTCCTATCCATCCTTGTGGCGTTCTCTTTCTCACTAGAGGAGCCGCTTCCAGAGTGGATAATTCCCGTGGCTGCAGCGTCCTAAAGATGTAATGAGGACAGCTATTTTCTGCCTGCTGCAAGGACAGGCACTCATAACCCCCCTCCCCTACACAGAATAGATCACTGACGCTGTGGCCCTAGCAGGCGTTTAACTCACTCAGGTAAACCCTGGAGAACCAGCAATATCAGCCCCGACCTTGCAATTAACTCAAAAATCAAACAGAAAGAAATGAAAAGTACAGTACCTCCAACTCTTTCACAGACACACCGATTGTTGCTCTTTTAAAGCTGCTGGGTTCCTGACCTCCCCTTTGACTCGTTTGCCAAATGCAATATTTAACGGCTGATGTAAAATGGCTGTCAATTGGCTTTTCAACTACTTCAGTTAGCCCTTAATTGATGTGAATCGGACGGCAAGCAGCGCCTCCATCTTGCTCACTGTCCGACCTGCATAAGATGGGGATTGGGTGGAATGATGTCAGGGGCCCGACCTGATGTGATCACCTGCCATTTTACAGTTTGACCGCCTTGGAGGACGCCTGATTTCAGCAGGTAAAATTCCAGCCAAGTTCAACATACCCCACAAAAAGACAGGCATAGCTAGGACCCATATGGGTACCCATAGCAACACCTTTTATTTGGAGAAAGTGAGCAGAGTTGAAGGAAACGTTGTTCAATGTGACAACAAGTTCAGCCAGGCGGAGGAGGGTGGTGGTGAATGAGGACTGGTTGGGCCTCTGTTCAAGAAGAAGTGGAGAGCCCTCAGACCATCTTGGTGGGGGATGGAAGAGCAGAGAGATTGGACGTCCATAGTAAAGAACTGGAAAATGCCGAAGTGACGTAGGGCGTCAGAAGAGTCACAGTGTGTGAGAGGAGACTGGACAAGGGGAGAAAAAAATAGAGTCAAGATAGGAGGAAATAAGTTCAGTAGGGCAGGAACAGACTGAAATGATGGGACTACTGGGACTGTCCTGTTTGCGGATTTTGGGAAGAAGATAGAAGCGGGCCGTCCAGGGTTGCAAGACTATGAGGTTGGAAGCTGTAGAGGGAAGATCTCCAGAGGAGATGAGGTCAGTCACAGTCCTGGAGACAGTGGTTTGATGTTTGGCAGTGGGGTCATGGTCCAGGGGAGGCAGGAAGAAGTGTCTGAGAGTTGGGACTCAACCTCTGCAAGGTAGAGGTTGGTGCGCCAGACAACAACAGCACCACCCTTGTCAGCAGGTTTGATCACAATGTCAGGGTTACACCTGAGAGAACGGAGTGCAGCAAGTTCTGCCAGTTCTGATGAAGGGTCACAGACCTGATTAACTTTGTTTCTCTTTACACAGATGCTGACAGACCTGCTGAGTATTTCTGGCACTTTCTGTTCTCATTTCAGAGTTCCAGCATCCGCCGTATTTTGCTTTTACTTTGTAACTGTTGTGGGACGACCTTAAGAATGAACCACTTTAAGAAGCTGTAAGTGAAGGTCACCAGAGAATGTGATGTTACGTCAACACATGACCAGGACGTTGTGCATGTAGCCCGACAGAGTGAGATGTGTTTAGATGTGGCTCATGCAGTAACTGTTGGTATATGTATGTTCTAGTTTAAATATTAACAAAAACCTACATTTTCTTTGGATATTATTTGTAGTTCTGTGAATATTACAGTAATTCACACACCAAAGGAGCAAGTGATATTACATGGTGGCAACATTTGGGATCTATTTTTTCTGAAGACCACCAAATATTACTTCCTGGCAACGTTTGATATTTTTCTGAATAACACACTGAGAGAGAACAAAACAAGTTGCCTACCTGGAGTGGCTGACCATCCTGGAGAGCAGCTGGCAGGAGACCCACAAACGTGCAGCAAGCTAGGCTACAGACTGGACTCCAGGAGGTGTTGAAACTCTGTGAGTACAGTAGGTAGTTTTCCAGGGGTTCAGAGCTATCAACTGGTCTGGGAGCGGGTCAAAAAATTTGAAAAGCAGTAGCTGAAAAGATGACTGTTCCAGTTTTCCCATTTTTTTTTGCTTTGTGGGTAGGGCCTAAGCCAAATAGAGAGGGAAGTACTCAACAGCACCATTGGAGGTCAACAGCACAGTGAGAAAGGCTCTTTGTGGCAGCTGCCAGTACTGTAAGTTTCAATATTTTTCAACATTTGATGTGAAGAATGGCTACTGGTCTGTCCACTTAGCCAAGAAGTCCTAGCTATTCACAACTTTTAGAACACCATTCGAGAGATATTGTTTCAGATGGTTACTGTTTGGTTTGTGCATCAGCCAGGACATTTTCCAACAATACATGGACACAATAACGGGAAATGTCCTGGGCTGTATCTGCATAGTCGATGATATTGTGGTGATGGGGCAGACCAAGGCAGAGCATGACCAAAACTTACATTTGCTAATGCTGGCTGCTCATCAAGTGGGCTAATTGTTTAATAGCAAGAAGTGCCAGGTCAACATTGGGCACATCTTCTTCTTTGGGTCAATATATTCTGCCACAGAATAAGCCAGATCCAGATAGGATCGAAGATGCCAGAACCATGCCCACTCCTCAGGACCAGGAAGACCTCCAACGGTGTCTAGGGCTGTTCAACCTTTTGTCCCTGTACATCCCCAATTTTGCTTAGTGAGCAGCACCGCTCAGGGAACTGCTACTTAAAGATACCCCTTACTTGTGGCAGGAAGGTCACCAGCAAGCATTTGAGTCCTTAAAGTTAGCTCTGTAAAGTCAAGACAGTGTGCTCCAGTATTACGACCCGACCAAAGAGCTCGTGCTTGTGATTGACATGTTCCAGAAGGAATTCGGTGCCTGCATTATGCAGGAAGGGCAGCCAATCACCTTTGCATCGAAGAGTTTGTCACAAACACAATCCAATTACTCTAATGTGGAATGTGAAACCTTGGCTCTGGTTTTTGGTATCGCTAGGTTTCACACCTACTTGTTCGGAAAACATTTTATCATGGAGACTGACCACAAGCCACTTGAAACGATATGGCACAAATCACTCATGAGTGCTTCTCCATGGTTGCAGAAACTTATGGTGAAGATCCAGGGCTATGATTGTGATGTCCGATATAAACCTGACAGCAAAATGGTCACATCAGACACCCTGTCCCAGCAGCTGCATCCATTTCCTAGGCAACAGCAGCAGAGAGAGGAGGTCACATGGTGTATTGTAACTTTTGACTGTGTATAAAAGACTGGCTATATCCAGTCTGATCTGGAGTCCAGCGAAGCATGCTCAATGAAGTAAGGTTCCCTGAAATAAAAAAAACAGAAAGTGCTGGCAATACTCAGGATCTCTCTCTCTCTCTTAGAAGAAAATCTACATTCCTACAGGCTGTGTTATTGCCCAGGAAAGAAAAATCCCAGAAAAGAACATTTGTATTGTTGGACGTAGCAAATTCTTGTTTTACTTCCAAACTCTAAGAGGTCTTTGCCTCAGAAGTGACTCTCTGTTGTCTGTTTGTGTTTGCTGGAATTCTCAATAAAGGTTCTACTGAAAGACTACCAATTTTAAAATCCATATAGACCTGTTGCTATACTCCTTGTATAAAGAACTGTGTGATGCCTGCTGCAACCAAAGTGCTTTGAACGCCTATCCTAAAGAATGTTCATCAAATTCGCCTGGAGACTTTGAGTGGCATCTGCTTCTTCTACTCTGGGACATCTCACCAACCGGGATTGTAAATCACCAGGACTTACAACACAGCTACTTAATTATTCCTAAGAAACATCATTTTTAAAACCCGGTTAACCGTTGGTTTTTGAATGTATATGTGTGTGTACATTAGGGTTAAGAGAAATAAGAAGTTATAAAGTCTTTAGACATAGGTTTATCTCAATATAGTTTAAGATTTAGTTTATAAATAAACAGTTAATTTGTTGTTGTTTAAAGATACCTAGTTTAGTTTGTTTTATTCTGAGGGTTAATAAAGTGTTTAGTTTTAGTTTTAGTTTAGCCCACCGAGTCTGCGCCGACCATCAACCACCCATTTATACTAATCCTACTAATTCCATATTCCTACCACATCCCCACCTGTCCCTATATTTCCCTACCACCTACCTATACTAGGGGCAATTTATAATGGCCAATTTACCTATCAACCTGCAAGTCTTTGGCATGTGGGAGGAAACCGGAGCACCCGGAGGAAACCCACGCAGACACAGGGAGAACTTGCAAACTCCACACAGGCAGTTTAAACAAAGAACAAAGAACAAAGATAATTACAGCACAGGAACAGGCCCTTCGGCCCTCCAAGCCTGCGCCGATCCAGATCCTCTCTCTAAACATGTCGCCTATTTTCTAAGGTTCTGTATCTCTTTTCTTCCTGCCCATTCATGTATCTGTCTAGATACATCTTAAAAGACTCCATCGTGCCCGCATCTACCACCTCCGCTGGCAATGCGTTCCAGGTGCCCACCACCCTCTGCGTAAAGAACTTTCCACGCATATCCCCCCTAAACTTTTCCCCTTTCACTTTGAACTCGTGTCCTCTAGTAATTGAAACCCCCACTCTGGGAAAAAGCCTCTTGCTATCCACCCTGTCTATACCTCTCATGATTTTGTACACCTCAATCAGGTCCCCCCTCAACCTCCGTCTTTCTAATGAAAATAATCCTAATCTGCTCAACCTCTCTTCATAGCTAGCGCCCTCCATACCAGGCAACATCCTGGTGAACCTCCTCTGCACCCTCTCCAAAGCATCCACATCCTTTTGATAATGTGGCGACCAGAACTGTACGCAGTATTCCAAATGTGGCCGAACCAAAGTCCTATACAACTGTAACATGACCTGCCAACTCTTGTACTCAATGCCCCGTCCGATGAAGGAAAGCATGCCGTATGCCTTCTTGACCACTCTATTTACCTGCGTTGCCACCTTCAGGGAACAGTGGACCTGAACACCCAAATCTCTCTGGACATCAATTTTCCCCAGGACTTTTCCATTTACTGTATAGTTCACTCTTGAATTGGATCTTCCAAAATGCATCACCTCGCATTTGCCCTGATTGAACTCCATCTGCCATTTCTCTGCCCAACTCTCCAATCTATCTATATTCTGCTGTATTCTCTGACAGTCCCCTTCACTATCTGCTACTCCACCAATCTTAGTGTCGTCTGCAAATTTGCTAATCAGTCCACCTATACTTTCCTCCAAATCATTAATGTATATCACAAACAACAGTGGTCCCAGCACGATCCCTGTGGAACACCACTGGTCACACGTCTCCATTTTGAGAAACTCCCTTCTACTGCTACTCTCTGTCTCCTGTTGCCCAGCCAGTTCTTTATCCATCTAGCTAGTACACCTTGGACCCCATGCGCCTTCACTTTCTCCATCAGCCTGCCATGCGGAACCTTATCAAACGCCTTACTGAAGTCCATGTATATGACATCGACAGCCCTTCCCTCATCAATCAACTTTGTCACTTCCTCAAAGAATTCTATTAAGTTGGTAAGACATGACCTTCCCTGCACAAAACCATGTTGCCTATCACTGATGAGCCCATTTTCTTCCAAATGGGAATAGATCCTATCCCTCAGTATCTTCTCCAGCAGCTTCCCTACCACTGACGTCAGGCTCACCGGTCTATAATTACCTGGATTATCCCTGCTACCCTTCTTAAACAAGGGGACAACATTAGCAATTCTCCAGTCCTCCGGGACCTCACCCGTGTTTAAGGATGCTGCAAAGATATCTGTTAAGGCCCCAGCTATTTCCTCTCTCGCTTCCCTCAGTAACCTGGGATAGATCCCATCCGGACCTGGGGACTTGTCCACTTTAATGCCCTTTAGAATACCCAACACTTCCTCCCTCCTTATGCCGACTTGACCTAGAGTAATCAAACATCTGTTCCTAACCTCAACATCCGTCATGTCCCTCTCCTCGGTGAATACCGATGCAAAGTACTCGTTTAGAATCTCACCCATTTTCTCTGAGTCCAAGCATAACATTCCTCCTTTGTCCTTTAGTGGGCCAATCCTTTCTCTAGTTACCCTCTTTCTCCTTATATATGAATAAAAGGCTTTGGGATTTTCCTTAACCCTGTTTGCTAAAGATATTTCATGACCCCTTTTAGCCCTCTTAATTCCTCGTTTCAGATTGGTCCTACATTCCCGATATTCTTTCAAAGCTTCGTCTTTCATCAGCCGCCTAGACCTTATGTATGCTTCCTTTTTCCTCTTAGCTAGTCTCACAATTTCACCTGTCATCCATGGTTCCCTAATCTTGCCATTTCTATCCCTCATTTTCACAGGAACATGTCTCTCCTGCATGCTAATCAACCTCTCTTTAAAAGCCTCCCACATATCACATGTGGATTTACCTTCAAACAGCTGCTCCCAATCTACATTTCCCAGCTCCTGCCGAATTTTGGTGTAGTTGGCCTTCCCCCAATTTAGCACTCTCCCTTTTGGACCACTCTCGTCTTTGTCCATGAGTATTTTAAAGCTTACGGAATTGTGATCACTATTCCCAAAGTAGTCCCCTACTGAAACTTCAACAACCTGGCCAGGCTCATTCCCCAACACCAGGTCCAGTATGGCCCCTTCCCGAGTTGGACTATTTACATACTGCTCTAGAAAACCCTCCTGGATGCTCCTTACAAATTCTGCTCCATCTGGACCTCTAACACTAAGCGAATCCCAGTCAATGTTGGGAAAATTAAAATCTCCTATCACCACCACCCTGTTGCTCCTACATCTTTCCATAATCTGTTTACATATTTGTACCTCTATCTCACGCTCGCTGTTGGGAGGCCTGTAGTACAGCCCCAACATTGTTACCGCACCCTTCCTATTTCTGAGTTCTGTCCATATTGCCTCACTGCTCGAGTCCTCCATAGTGCCCTCCTTCAGCACAGCTGTGATATCCTCTTTGACCAGTAATGCAACTCCTCCACCCCTTTTACCTCCCTCTCTATCCCGCCTGAAGCATCGATATCCTGGGATATTTAGTTGCCAATCATGCCCTTCCCTCAACCAAGTCTCAGTAATAGCAATAACATCATACTCCCAGGTACTAATCCAAGCCCTAAGTTCATCTGCCTTACCTACTACACTTCTTGCATTAAAACAAATGCACCTCAGACCACCAGTCCCTTTATATTCATCATCTGCTCCTTGCCTGCTCTTCCCCTTAGTCACACTGACTTCATTATCTAGTTCCTTACAGGCTTTTGTTACTACCTCCTTACTGTCAACTGACCTCAATTGGTTCCCATCCCCCTGCCACATTAGTTTAAACCCTCCCCAACAGCGTTAGCAAAAGCACCTCCAAGGACATTGGTTCCAGTCCGGCCCAGGTGTAGACCGTCCAATTTGTAATAGTCCCACCTCCCCCAGAACCGGTCCCAATGTCCCAAAAATCTGAACCCCTCCTTCCTGCACCATCTCTCAAGCCACGCATTCATCCTGACTATTCTTTCATTTTTACTCTGACTATCACGTGGCACTGGTAGTAATCCTGAGATTACTACCTTTGAGGTCCTACTTTTTAACTTGGCTCCTAACTCCCTAAACTCTGCATGTAGGACCTCATCCCGTTTTTTACCTATATCATTAGTGCCTATGTGCACAATGACAACTGGCTGTTCACCCTCCCCCTTTAGAATGTTCTGCAGCCGATCTGAGACGTCCCTGACCCGTGCACCTGGGAGGCAACATACCATTCGGGAGCCTCGTTTTCGACCACAGAACCGCCTATCTACTCCCCTTACAATCGAATCCCCTACGACTATAGCCCTTCCACTCTTTTTCCCGCCCTTCGGAACAGCAGAGCCAGCCACGGTGCCATGGACCTGGCTACTGCTGCCTTCCCCTGGTGAGCCATCTCCCTCAACAGTATCCAAAACGGTATACTTGTTTTGGAGGGAGATGACCGCAGGGGACTCCTGCGCTGCCTTCCTGCTCTTTCTCTGCCTTTTGGTCACCCATTCCCTTTCTCCCTCAGCAATCCTAATCTGCGGTGTGACCAATTCACTAAACGTGCTATCCACGACCTCCTCAGCATCGCGCATGCTCCAAAGTGAGTCCATCCGCAGCTCGAGAGCCGTCATGCGGTCTAACAAGAGCTGCAGCTGGACACACTTCCTGCACGTGAAGGAGTCAGGGTCATCAGCCATGTCCCTGAGCTCCCACATTGAGCAAGAGGAGCATGATACGGGTCTGAGATCTCCTGCCATTTTTAATCTTAAGTTTAAACTTAGTTAAATGAAAAAGGAACGAAAAGTTTTTACCAATCACAATAAAACCAGAGAAATCGAAAAAGCCTTACCTTATAAACACCCCACCGAGTCCTTTTTTTTGGTTAGAGGAGGAGGGCGGGTGGGAGACACTACAAGTGTGGTGTCTCGGGTTCAGAAACCGCCCAAATATATAGTGTTTTACTTACCCAGCAGCCCCCCAGCAGCCCCCTGGCCTCCGCCGAAAAACAAAAGGAAATTAAATTTACTTTCAAACGGATTTTCCCAGCTGCTCACTCGCTCACGCTGCTCCCGAAAAAGCTGCTGCACTGAAAGGCAATTTCTGGTAGGTGGGAAAATGTTAATAATATGCTACAACCTGTGGAGTAATGGGACTGAATTGACAGTGCATTGCTCCTGCCTTGGTAGTAACAATATTCTAATTTAAAGTTTAATAATATTCGAGTTTAATAATAAAAACTGATGTTTTCTTTGGATATTACTTGTAGTCCTCTGAATCTTGCAATAGCTGACACACCAAAGGAATAAGTAACGATCTCAAGTATTTCTTATCCATTAATGTTTGAAGCTAATGCAAGGCCCGTGCAATGGAAACGTTTTAAAATTGCTCAGTACTAATATCTCTCATGCTGATGAGTGTGGGAATGTGCATTCACAATACTCGTGTACTTCGATGTCTTGGGCTGTTTGTGAGATTAACACATGATTGTCAGAATTTTGGGCAGCCATTTGAAGCAGGAACGGTGGTGTCGGGGAGATGGAGAATCCCATTGAAAGCGTCCATCCAGAAATCAGGTGTTGTGACACGGTACGGATTTATTCAGTGGCGGGAAAGCACCAAGGCAGAATTGACGCCCCGACGCGACGGGAATGTATTTTAAATTGTAGAACACTTACTTTTAATAAATTAGCATCTAATTTGTCGTGATTTAATGGGGTGAGGGGGAGTGCTTGGGATTAAGTGGATGACAGGCGGCACTCATGTACCTTCGGGTTCACAACTGTTGAAAGCTGGTGGACCTGTGGTGGGCTCACTAAATTCAGCCTGATGAATTAAAACAGCTTTCATCATTGCTGAACAGGGATGTTTTGTGAAGCAGGCCTAAGGGAAGGATAATAAATTGAAGGAATGTATGAAGACCGATCAACCATATCTTGAGGGTTTGGGGGGGATGTTGTTCTGGTCGTTGTTTATAATAATAAAGTGATTGAAGAGCTTAGGTGGACCATATAACCATGGTAACAGAATGATTAGGAGAGACTGAGATGGGCTAAGTGTATCCTCCAGGCTGCATGTTGATATATCTGATGTTGTACTGTGTGTCTTTTTATGTATTGTGATTTAGTGGTAGTATGCATGAAATGTAGAGAACCAAGGTAGAATAGTTACACTGGTTTGTGGAGTGTGATGTACCTGAGCTATTATAATGAATTGTGAAATCAATAATAACAAATCATATAATCATATTGGAATCGTGTAAAATGATTTGACTGAGTATCCATGTTGGATCATGTAACATAAGCTCATTAAAGACCAGATTCTGTGGTTGTTACAACTGATATCTGTGTACGCTGATTTTAAAGTAACAAAATGAAATAGAATAAGAAAGCAGTCCCAAAAATGAGAATCAAAAACATAATTTAAAGTCCATGTGGTCTCTTTAACAAGGTTAAACATAAACCTACTTTCCTCTCTGCATCTTTCAACTTAGACCTTAATATCAGGAACCTTTAAATAGATCATATTTAAGGCCATGAAGCAAGTTATTGTATTATCAGAAGCTTTATTATTTTTTTTTTTAGAAACTTTAGCCAGACATTTCACCAATCAGCAGAAGAAGCTAATTTGTTTCTCTTATTTAAAATACTCTTTTCTCTCTTAATAATTTTGTTATGCACTATAGTGAGGTACAAGTGAATTTTATATCATCTAAAGTAGTTGTTTTTGACACTCGCTTAATTATGTTACTTAAAGCCAGTTACAAACAGAGAACAAATGCAAATGTAACAGAAGGAAGCAATCTGGGTCATCATGCGTGAGTCGGTTCTTTGAAAGAGCTATCCAATTAATGCCATTCCCATGCTCTCTCTCCAAAGTTCTACAGTTTTTTTCCCTTTCACATATATGGACAATTTATTTTTGAATGTTACTATTGAACCTGCTTGCACCATCCTTTCAGGCAGTGTATGCCAGATCATTACCCGCCGAGTTAAAAAAAAACTCATCTCACTTCGGGTTCCTTTGTCAATGAACTTATATCTTCTCTGGTCTCTCCACATAACTGAAGTCCCTCATCCGTTGTAACATGCAATAAATTTCCTCTGCACCCTCTCCAAGGCCTTGACATTTTTCCTAACGTGTCGTGCCCAGAATTTGACACTATATTCTAACTGAGGCTTTACCAGTCATTTGTAAAAGTTTAGCATAACTCCCTGGCTTTTGTACTCTTTGCCTATATTTATAAATCCCAGGATCCCATATGTATTTTTAGCAGCCTTTTCAACTTGTCCTGCCACTTTCAAAGATTTGTATATGTACACCCCCAGGTCTCTCTGTCCCTGCACCCTCTTTAAAATTGTACTATTTAATTAAAAAACAGGAATTGCTGGAAATTCTCAGCAGGTCAGGCAGCATCTGTGGAGAGAGAAACAGAGTTAACATTTCAGGTCGATAACCTTTCTTTGCCTCTCCTTGTTCTTCCTTCTAAAATGCATCACTTCACACTTCTCTGCATTAAATTTTATCTGCATGTGTCTACCTATTCCGCCAGTATGACGCTGAGCCAGAAGACACCACTGCAACGCCACAGATTTGCGCATGCACACATGGCATGGATCATATCTACCTCCGCATGCGCTGTTTCAACTGTCCAATGACTTGCTGAGGATATTGATGGCCATGAAGTCACAGGCAATGTAACTGCGTATGGGCGAGATGTTCTCCCCCTGCAGTTTCCTTGTCAACAAACACAGGCATTATTCTGGAAGTAAATGCAAAATTGAGAGCAGATGTGTGGTGCTTTGTGCTTATCATTAATAACAGGATGAATTAAAAAAGAATAAATTGGTGAACCTAACTAGAAGGGAAATTCTTCTTCCAACAACTTTGGAGGAAAAGAAACAATTAATACTAAAACTCTGCAGACATAATTAAAACAACCTTGAAGTAGATAACAGGAAGAGACTCCTGAAAATCTACCCCACTGTTGAGAAGTGTGAGAATTGAGGCATCTTCCCTGAAATAGAACGGTTAATGCTTGTTACCAATGAATGGACATGAGAGGGAAAGCCATGCCTGTAGGTGTTTGTGAAACAGAAAAAAAGTGATAAATAAAAAGGGCAAATTTTGGACTATGGTTTGGTGACTCACATCCCGACCAGCCAGGGAGACCTTCAAGACTGTTAGCAGCTGGATCATGTGAGCAGCTAGTACACCGGGATGTTTCCCCGATCAAGTTAAGTGATTGTTAATTTTAGTGGGATTTGAATCTTGCCCAGACAGGGAAATTCCCAACAGTGCTAGCAGCTGGATCACAAATGAAACTTACATCCCAATCCAGGGAGTTTCTCAATGCTGTTGTCAAATGGGTTACCAACCAAAGATATTGTCCTGGATCAAAATAGGCAACTGTGAGTGCTGATGAAATATTATTGTGATATTCATGCTAACCTAGTAAATGCACTTTGATTAACACATTTTCTGAAGCAAAATAAGTAAGTGTTACTTTACAAGACACTGCGGTCTGGTATGGTTGTTTCTATATCACACCAGAAGCTGGGTCTCAAGATCTGATATTATAAATTTTACCACTTCATACTCTTGCTGTATTGGTGCTGATGTACCAATGTCAGCATGGACTTTGTTTACGGGAAGAAACATTAAATTATTTATAACTATGTTTCTTTCACAACAATTTAATTAAGCTCTTTGAAATGTGGCTTTACTTAAACAGTTTTGGCAGACAGTTTCATTTTCTCTATTTACCAGGAGTGGAATATGAGCTATGCTCATTAACAAAGTCAAATGGTTCATTCCCCATCATGAAGCTGTTAAATTTGCATAGCTTTGTGCTGTTGAGTGGCTTAACTTATTATTGCTGAAAATTACCATGCAAGATTGCCGAAAATGACATATTAACTGCTCAGTAAAAACTACATATGGCTATTTGTGTTGTCAAAAGGGAACATTTCAGCCTTTGTGCTGGAATGATAACATTGCGATAGCTTCTCATCATTTTTGATAATGTAACTTCAGCTCTGCTTCTAAATGTCATTAACACTTTTGTCATTTTATTGGGCATAGTCTACATTAGAAAGCTATTAGTGATAGTAGGGAATGAATATAAGGTTCTAACTTAAACCTTACTGTTTGGATGATTGTAAAAATCACTCAAGCATTGTTTTCAATACTTTGTGAATTCCTGAAAAGAATGCTGTTCCTCGTAACTCATTCCCAACCATCCAGAATTCTATATGAATTCAGCCCTGTATCTGCATCCAAACTCAAATAATGTCAGACACTGGTTTATAGTAATCTGTTACATTTTGGAGTTTTCACTCTAGATATTTTTCTTGGCTTCAACATCTCTAACTATTCGCATAGGTGCACCTGGTATCCCCCATAAACTAAAGAGTATGACTTTATCTGACCAATATCTAAGTAATAGGTCCCAATGGCTGAATAGAGAATCTTTGTCACAATGCCCTGGCTTAATGTATTGTTACCTGCTCTCCTAATCTGCAGTAGCTGAAAGAATAAATATTCTACTAGACCATGTCTTAGGTGATAAACCACAAGACTATCTCATCGTAAATGAACAATACTCAGTACCATTACGGACAAGTAGTAAGTGATGTGGTGGCTTCCACTTTTTCACCTCCCAACTGACCGCAGACAGTGTTTTGTTAAAAAAAATGCTGTGTTAGGCCCTGAGTGATTTAAGGGTCAAACAAATAGACAAATGACAGATTTTCTCAGAGGTTTAAAAAAAGGATGGTTTAATTTTTGTTTAAGCAGCAAAACCTGAATTGTTCGCAGCCTTCACCCATTCACACATTCAGACAAGCAAGCATACATAAGAATAGATAGAAATGGATAGGATGCAATTAAAGTCCAAAGTGATGCAATAATTCGTGGTTCACAGAAACCTGTTGCATCTTCTCATGAAGAAAGTCTTTTCAAAGGAGCAGGCCTGGCTATTTGCAGTCATGAACTTGCTGAGGTGTTGTAGATTTCTGGTGGTTAAAACTTCAGACTGGAGGCCGTGGTCACTTTTTAAGTTCTCTGTTGCAGCAAGTTGAAATATAGTATCAGGAGCAGGGCTTCTTCCTTAGCCGGATCGATCTCACAACCTTTGTCTGGAACTGGTTTTCTGTGGTCTTTTCTTGATCTCCCCTCTCTCACCAGAGTGCTACCTTTTAAGGTAAAAATCCACCATATTTGAGTCTCTGCCAGGTAACACAGGGCCCTCTCCTCAGTGTGACCACACAATGGTCCAGGATATCAAAACCATTGACATCTGTTGGCATCTGGATGGGGCCATTCTGTTACAATGGTGTTACTTCACACCTATTCATCTTGATTCGGGCTGTTTAGGCAGTCTGTCTTATAGAATCTTTGTTCGTTCATTCATGTAGATAGGAGTCATTAACATGAAATGGGCTCCTTTCAATTTCATTGGGTTCTCCCCAGAGCTAATTCAGATGCAGTTAATGAATTTTGTCTTTGCAGACAGGCTTGTTGATTGATAGCACAGGAGGGGTCACCTGACCGCTACTCCACTTTGGCCTGGGGTACAAATGTGACCATTTTCTTATAGTTCAGTTTAACAGTTGACTTTTTATTGTCATAATTTCTCCAATTCATTGTTTATTTCATCACAGCTACTTCTGAATGTGACCGTACAAACAGTATATTTATCCTACTTACAAGCTTTATTATTTTTTAAATGATGGAAACAACAGCTGCCTGCACTAACCCACAACATACAAGTGAACCTTGAAACATGATTGCTTACTTCCAAATACCAAGGCTGTTTATCAGTTAAGGTCCTCTCTCGCAAACCTTTGATTTGCATGTGCCTGTAATTGTAGGACACCCATACCTATCCAGACAGCTGTCAGGATCAATGGATTACACTAATAGCTCTGCATGCAACAGATATTAGCATTTTAAACTATCTTTTTGTTCCACAAGAACAATATTGAAGTGCAGATGAGTGCCTACGGCATATAGATTGCAACTATTAGCTCTATGTACGGTGTTACAACCAGGTGAGAACGGGGTCTAGGTTTCCCTCTCAACCTTCACCTGGTCTTACCGTAACAGGGTTTAATTTTAAACATACTGTTTTTTTCAGTTCCCCCTTAGCGAAGCCTTGTTCACTAACTTCCATTTATAAGGCAAAGAAACTAGCTAAACAGGTTTTCTTAGGTTTAAAGAAAAAAGGTTGAACTTTATTAAACTTAAACTCTAATTCGGTTAACGCCTACGGATACACGACATGCCCACACTAGTTTGCATACGCAATACACACATGAAAATAGAGACAGAAAAGAGCAGAAGAAGTAAAGTGGAAATGTTTGAGGCAATATCTGAAGATGGTTTTGGTTACTGTTCTTCGAGCTTGCTGTAAAGTCCTTGATTGTAGGTAGGTCTTGCTTTTCGTTGGGGCCCAGTATTCTTCTTAAACCTTGGTCGATGTAGGAGACTTTTCTCTCTTGAAGTTTGTGTGTCCTCAGTGGGTCCAGAGGCTTGTGAGAAAGAGATGGGAGCAGACAGGAGAGGTCTTCTCACTCCAGGAGCAAATAGTCTTTCTCATTTCAAAAACTCTGTGGCCAGTTCAAAAAACCCTGGACCAGTTAGTTAGTCATATGACCAGCTGGTTTAACCAGTCCTGGCTTTTGTGGATTGTATCACCTTAGTAGTATCTGGAATGCTCTTCCTTCCACTTTCAATGCCTGGTGATCAAAATCCATTCTGGGTTGAATATGTCAGGGAATGGTCCGTTTGTTTCCACAAGCATGTCTGTTAGCATGCAAATATTTTTCAGCTAAGTCTGGCAGCCCTTGTAACAGGCCTTCTCTTCTCCACAGCAAGTTTAAAATCAATGTTCATATGACAAAATTAATATGCTTCATTCTTGGCAGGTGGGGGTCTGCATGACAACTGTGACCACAAGAAGTTATCCAATAAATAATCCACCATGAACAAAAATGCTTCCTTTCTTGTAACAATTCTCTGGATTGTAGACAACTATAGCAGGCACATTTTGTACGAACAAGGCCTTCAACAGATCAGTGCATGGTGTCATGAATGTGTTTCCATTATTAATAATATTTTTGAGGACTTGTGTTAAAAGACTAGAAAATACCAGAGAAGATGCCTGGACTTTTTTTTTAAATGGTCACTGGAAGGACACTTGGGACTTACAGTAAGTCACGTGTCATAAGATAAGTAAACAGCCAGAGATATATGCACTATGGAAATGTTTGGACTTAGAGAAGTCACATGTCTGTGTTTATGGCTGTCGGGTGTTTTGTTTTTGTTTTTGGATATTGTTTGGAGTTCAGTTGATGGATAGCCTGCTCAGAGAGAAGCCACCCAACTCGTCCTTTGCCACCTGTTTTGAAAAATCTTCTGAAACTCCAGTGTGATAGCTGAACCTACTGATGCAGTATTTCTCCCGAAAAACACGCTAGACTATTCCTCAACATCTCCTGAACAGAAGGTCTCCAGAAAGATCCTAGTGACAGCTGTCTCCATGGACCTGGACACCAGACCAAAGGGCCATCTGAAACGTTCCATGTTTATCCTTTTCCTTCAAGAATTGACAATAACTTGGCCAAAGTTTTTTTTTTAAAGTTGATCTCTCCAGAGTCAGTTTTTCATTTTTCTTTATTTCTTCTTCACCCGGTGTGTGTGTTTGTGTGTGCTAGGATATTTTAGAAGGGTAGATATTTATATTTTCATATTTCAAACTGTGTGGTGATGAGCTTTGCATCTTTATTGAAAGTCTTGTTCTATAATAAATCAACAATTTTGTTGTTTATTAAACAAACCTGCTTGGCAGATTTTTATTCTGAAACTAACACAGATAAAATATATAATTAGCCGTATTGGTAACTGGGTAAAACATTTAAATATATGTTGTGACCAGTGGAATAGTGGAACTAGAGAAAGACAGTGCATTCCTCCAACATCGGTCATAATGATGGTTTATCATCTTATATTTTATTTATTAGCATATTTTTTATTGTGTTTTGACAGTTTTGAATGGAAGTTTACCTATTCTGTCCATTTTTTAAAGCAAAGTATTCATGCTATTACTATCAGGACAGAACAGGTTAATGTTGGTAGCTCCGTGTGCATGAAGCTTAAAGATAGAACTGATAGAGAAGTGACAGGAAGCTGTAAATAAAATCTGTCTTTTAACAGAGAGCTCAGTGCAGTAGCCTGTAATCCGAGGTGTGAGACAAAGAAGAAAGAAACAGGTGTCAGTCTGATCTATTACGGTAATCAGGAAAGTGTTTAGCAAGTTGTCAGGTTTATAGGTTCATTTATATGAAATTCAGCATGGAAAGCACCATTCTTGAGTTTGGCAGCTGTTTCCTCAGATGTCAACCTGAGTTTGTCAAGTTTATTATAGAATTTGCCTAGTGTTTACATAAAGCTACAATTTGCAACCCTTTTTATTGATCTCAGTGCAATTAGGGCCTTGTAAAAACACTGACACAAAATTGTAAAAAAACAGTCTCATGGACACAACCCTAATCATCTTTCTGATGATCACGATTTAACTTGGCTCTACCTGTCGGAAATCACTCTGGTCTTTCCAGTTCCTGTTACGCTTAATCTTGAATATTACGTTATATCTAAAATCTGATCTCTGCATTGCGGTTTATTTGCACTGATTTGTCCATATCAACGACTCCTGATGAAAATCAAACCCACATAGGGATTTAGCTCTACCTTTGTCTGAGGAACAAAAAATCTTTTCTAGTTGCTTCATATCCTTTTGAAGCCACACCACCTTTCTATCCCATTCTGCTTGCCAACCACAGTTGGCAATGTTTTAATTAAAATCAGTAGCAACAGATGGTTTTTCTCTACAGTCTGCCAAATGGAACTATGATATTCCACCACTGAGAGAAAATTCAAATTGTGAATTGTGACAGCAGGGCTGTGGCTTTTTGAAATTATCTACTTTCCTCCCAGCTTCTCCATAGCAATCTTGATAAACACAGGCTGACATCCCAGGAAACAGCAGTTGTGGGCTGGATTTTATCCGGCCCTTGGAGACGGGCTGGGAGGCAGTGGGGAGGGGAGGTTGGCAGACAAAATGGCTTGCGGTGGCATCGGGCAGTGTGCCCGATGTTGTCCTGCCCATACCATTTTGTCTGCAGCAGGCACCATGGCATACAGGAATTTGCTGGGAGGCCAATTGAGGCACTTAAGGGCTGTCTCCTGCCTCCACTAGCAGACTCAGAGGGGGACCCTCATCTAGGGGCAATTCCTGGCCCATGGAGGGCTCACCCCGCTCCCCCACCAAGGAGCGATGGCAGCCCCCGTGACTCTCCCGATGCCCTCACCAAGCATCCCCCATCCCCTTGCTGGTGTCTGCTTGTCTGGCCTCAGCGACCCGACCCCACTTACCTTCGTCCCAGGGCCTCCTCCAGCTTTGCTGCTCCAGGTCTCCTGCAGTACCAGCAATGGCCACCACTCCTGGTTGCACTGCTGGGACTGCTGAGTTGCCAGCCCTCTGATTGGCTGCCAGCTGTTGGGGTGGGATCTTGTCCCTTAAAGGGGACGACATCCCTGACAATGGGCAGTTAATTGCCTGCCCACTGTTGAATTCGGCCGAGAGTCAGATAAAGGGCCGAGGCAGGGTTGCCCCTGCCTTCCGGCCTGTTGCTGAGACCCCCACCACCAAAACAAAATCTAGCCCTCTGTTGCTTTCTGTGGTGAATGTGTTGTTTTTATTTATTCTATTCTTTTGAGGGATGGATTGCCAAGACTTGGGGAGACGGTAGGTGGCCTAAGGTCACAGAGAAAACATCCCTTCTCTGCTGCAACAGTCTGACATTTTTCTCAAATCAAATAAACTATGGTCTCCGTAAGATCAAGGCTGCCTAAACTGATGTAAAGCCGGACTTTTATACCCAGCAGAGAGATGAGGCTTTCATTCCATCCGTCTGGACAGGATTTGAATCCTAATCTCAGAGGTGCAAGTCAGTGCCTAACCATGAGTGTAAAGAGGTCCCCATTTTATTTGTATACCATATATTAGCTATAACCATGTAGGTTTTTTGATCTTAATGTTGATGGTAACCCACTACAGTGAATGGGCTACCATCGATGCTCTGATCAGAAAAGCGAGAGCAATACTTACATGCGTCAACTTTGGTGTAAATAACAAGCTCACTCCCAAGAATTGAGCGTATTGTAGTATGAAGACCTGAAAGGATTAATGTTGGGAACAGTGAGAGCAACCCCTCACACTGTCGTGATGATGATGTAACAGTCACATGGTAATGGGCTTTGGAAGAAGAGAATAGCAGGACAAATGATGCCAATTAGAGAGGCTTGAGGAGAGTGTAAATAGTGATGTGTAAATAATTAAGAGTTCTTAGTTGACCTTATACAGACTCCAAGACTTTATCAAAAAAGCCCTAACTACGCTGCTACTACAACCACACACAATATGGTGGCAATGGTTAAAAGGATCAGAAAGTACTGAGAACACTTTACCTCATGAAGTCGCGCCAATAGAACAACAGATCGCATTGGGGGACTGCAACGAGTTCCAGAGCCGCTCCATAGCTGAAGAAGACATGGACAGTTGTTGATTCAGCCATGCTGACTTTCAGACTGTACCATAGCAGCGTGATGGTCTGCAATGAAACATCCAGGTCCAGCAACCGGGTTCTGAGCCATGTGCTGGACGACAGTCCAGGGTCAGGTGAGAGAATTTTTAAAAGGGGCTGTTGTGGATAACGGCACACTGGATCTGAAAAAAGCGGGGAGCGAGGTCAATCTCAAGCGAACAGTTGAGTCGGGTGAAGTCAGCAGCCATTACTCAGCCAGACGGCAGAGAGAAAGTGGGGAACTCCCGGAAAGTGCGGGAAACCCCCAGAAAGAGCGTAAACACCTCCATTAAAGCAAACATCTCCATTAAAGACAAAAAATTTTTTTTAAATGGGGAACACCTTAAAAGAGCCTAACAAAGCCAAGAAAACAGAAATAGATTCAAACTTCAGAATGTCTGAAAGTTTCCATGATCAGGAAGGACCCAATCAGGTACAAAATTGGTCCTTATGGAGATAAAGATTCCTCCGATTTAAGATTGCTTCCCAGCTGCATTCTAAATCAGAAACAGAACAAATAAATACCCTCTTATATTCCATGGGTGCAATTGCGGATGACGTGACTGCGAAGCATGGAATAAACGAGGCATCTGATAAATTTGAGGATGTGCCACAAGTCTTCGACAAGTATTTCAATTTATGCAGTAACAAAATTCTGGAAAGAGCAAAATTTAACAAGCGAGTTCAGAAGATAGGCAAATCCTTAGATTCTTTTATAAATAATCTGTACAGATTGTCAGAGGGATGTGACTATGCAGCATTGAATGAAGGCGGAACCAATAAGGGACCGAATAATTGTTGAAATAGCTGATGAGTCTTTGTCAGATCTCTTACAATTGAAAGATGACCTTACACTCGAGAAGGCAATTCAGGTTGCACGACAGGCAGAAGTCCAAAGATGAAACAGAGCCATTCTGCAGGCTGAAGAGAAGCCTTGGATTAGACAAAATCCAATGACTGTACAGTTCTACAAGCCAAAGACAGAGGGACAATCTATTGACAAGAAGACACACACAGGTGAGAAGGTGCATGACACCAGGAAACTGTGCCCCCACTGTGGAGCCAGGAAGACCCACAGACAGGAGCAGTGTCCTGCTCGTAAAGCGGAATGTTTCAACTGTAAAATGATTGGCCATTATCGGAAAATGTGCCAGAGCAGGACCTCTTCATTCAAAGTTACAAAGCAAAAGACCTTCACACAAAGAATGAATTGCATCAACTTCCAGCAGGAAAGGAACCAGGGGAGTTCCTAGGAGAAATTAATGATGCAAATTAAGGATTTTGGATGGTGGACATTGATGTAAATGGATACCTAACGAATTTTAAACTGGACACAGGTGCTAGTGTCGCAATTCTGTCAGACCAAGAGCCATGGTTGATGAGATATTGCTTACAATTGGCAGACACACAGTTGCATGGTCCAGGTGGGACACAACTAAAAATGAAGGGTAAGCTTCAAGCAACACTCCAATATAGAGGCAGACAAATTATGGAAACCCTATATGTCTTGCAAAACAAAGAATTTTCCCTCCTGAGCAGAAAAGCATGTTTAGACCTGCATCTGATCAAGAAGATTGGTGAAGTCAAACAGCCACAGATAAATAGTCGCCTTCAAGTAGACTATCCTAAATGTTTCTCTGGTCTCAGAAGGCTCAAGACAGAGTATAGAATCACATTTAAAAGATGCTAGGCCAGTTTGTATCTTTACACCCAGAAAGATACCTCATCCGTTGATGAGCCAAGTTCAAGACCAGTTGGAAGACATGACCAAGATGGGAGTCATTTCTCCTGTAATGACACCAACAGAGTGCTGTTCAGCTATGGTTCCAGTCCCAAAACAAAATGGTACTCTTCGTATCTGTGTGGATTTAATGCAGCTTAACAAAGCAGTGGTGCATTAGATTCATTTGTCTACAGTGGATGACAGGCAAAATTGTCTCAGAGCAATTTGTTTACCAAACTCGACACCAATAGTGGGTTTTGGCAGTTTCCCTTAGACAAGACCTCAAGATCATGAACCACATTTATAACACAATTTGGGAGGTTCTGTTTCAATCACTTACTGCTTGGAATAACTTCCGCACAAGAGATATGCCAAAGGTCTATGTCCAGCATCTTAGATAGGCTCAAAGGAGTTATCTGTCACATGGATGACATCCTGATACATGGGCAGTCAGTAGAGGAACATGACCAAAGAGTTTGAGCAGTTTTACAACGGCATCAAGTAGCAGGGCTAACATTGAACGAGAAGTGCAAATTCTCCAAGACATCAATTCCTTTCTTGGGACACATAGTAAGCAGTAAAGGTATAACGGCAGATCCACAGAAGACACGAGCCATTACAGAATTCTCTACTCCTACTTCTGTTCAGCAGCTCCAAAGATTCCTAGGAATGGTGAATACGTTAGCCAAATTTCTACCTCATTTAGCACAGGTAACAGAACCTTTAAAACAACTTCTCAAAAAAGATCAAGCGTGGTGTTGGAGTTCACATCAAAAGCAAGCATTTTGGAAGATTAGAGAGATGTTCATATCGACTCACATCTTGGCACACTATAACTCTATAACCCTAACACTACCAACAACGATAGCTGCAGATGCCTCCTCTATGGGGATAGGGGCAGTCCTTTTCCAGGAGCAACCTGATGGTTCTCGCAGACTAATATACGATGTAGTTAGAGTTTTGTCTGCGACAGAGACAAAGGGCTGAATTTTACAGCCCCCCCCCCCCGCAAAGAGCAGGAAGGTGGTGAGTGGGGGGTGTAAAATGGAACGGGAGGCTCGGGGGGCCCTTCCCCGACCCGCTCCCACCTCCGCCACAACTTTGTGCAGGGTAGCGGTGGCGAAAAACAGCCCGCCCGCCCCAGACTAATCAAATCCCTTAAGTGGCCACTAAAGGGCCTCTGCCCACTGCCACGGGGATTTTGCCCATGGCCGGTTGGATGGGCGAGGTCCAAGAGAAGCCGCCTGACAAAAGCAGGCAGCTCTCTGATGGCCTGGGGGGGCCCTCATGATCGGGCAGCCAGGGCCGAGGGAGGGCCGCCCCCACTGCCTCAACCACCCCCAACACCCAATACGCACCCCCGTTCCCCCAATCGACCATCCTTGCCTCGCCGGGATCCAACCGATCATGCCCAGCGAGCCAACCAAAACTTAACTTGGTCCCAGGCTCCCCGACATTTTCTTCGGGTAGCTGGGCTGCAGTCCAAGCAGTCGCCACCGCTCCCAGTGGCGCTGCTGGGACTAAGAGCTGCCGGCAGCTCTATTAGGCAGAACTGGAACAACGGAGGTGGAGGGGCGACATGGTAGAGGTTTACAAAGTTATGAGCGGCATGGACAGAGTGGATAGTCAGAAGCTTTTTCCCAGGGTGGAAGAGTCAGTTACTAGGAGACATAGGTTTAAGGTGCGAGGGGCAAAGTTTAGAGAGGATGTGCGAGGCAAGTTCTTTACACAGAGGGTGGTGAGTGCCTGGAACTTGCTGCCGGGGGAGGTGGTGGAAGCAGGTACGATAGCGACGTTTAAGAGGCATCTTGACAAATACAAGAATAGGATGGAAATTGAGGGATAAGGTCCCCGGAAGTGCAGAAGGTTTTAGTTTAGACAGGCATCAAGATCGGCGCAGGCTTGGAGGGCCGAATGGCCTGTTCCTTTGCTGTACTGTTCTTTGTTCTTTGTTCTTTATTCTTTGACTTCCTGCCTCAAGTGGGTGGAAGTCCCACCTCAGAGCAATTAAAGGCTGGGGACTTGCAAAATATGGGTCGGATCCCCAGGCCAGGCGGAAACGGGTTCGCCACCGACTTTTCAGTTGGTGGACGGTTCTTGTCCACCGAGGGTAAAATCCCGGCCAAGGTATACAGTAATTGAAAAAGAAGTGCTTTTGGGCATGTGAGAAATTTTCTGATAATATTTTTGGGTTAGAGTATCATCGAAACAGCCCATAAACCCTTGGTGTCTTTGTTGGATGATCGCAAAAATGCCTCCAAGAATTCAAAGATTTCATTTAAGATTGATGAGATATACGTATGAGACCATATATGTCCAGGGGAAGATGCAAACATCCGCTGATGCACTATCAAGGGTGACATAGACCATCCAACACAACAGGATGTGAGTTTTGTGGATGAGAAAGAATCCTATTCGTGGTATAGCCAACACATTTCCATAGCACCTAATGGCTCTATTCTGTGTTGTAAAATTTTAAGACTATGAAATTAGGGGCATTTTTTTCTGTAGACCCACACCCTCAGGAACTGTATTGTGACTGTGGAAGCTCATTTTGCATATGATCATTACAGCATGGAACAGGTGAAGCTTTCATCCCATCAGTCTATGATTTGATTTAAAGAACAAAGAACAAAGAAAATTACAGCACAGGAACAGGCCCTTCGGCCCTCCAAGCCTGCGCCGATCCTGATCCTCTATCTAAACATGTCGCCTATTTTCTAAGGGTCTGTATCTCTTTGCTTCCTGCCCATTCATGTATCTGTCTAGATACATCTTAAAAGACGCTATCGTGCCCGCGTCTACCACCTCCGCTGGCAACGCGTTCCAGGCACCCACCACCCTCTGCGTAAAGAACTTTCCACGCATATCCCCCCTAAACTTTTCCCCTCTCACTTTGAACTCGTGACCCCTAGTAATTGAATCCCCCACTCTGGGAAAAAGCTTCTTGCTATCCACCCTGTTTATACCTCTCATGATTTTGTACACCTCAATCAAGTCCCCCCTCAACCTCCGTCTTTCTAATGAAAATAATCCTAATCTACTCAACCTCTCTTCATAGCGAGCGCCCTCTATTACCAGGCAACATCCTGGTGAACCTCCTCTGCACCCTCTCCAAAGCATCCACATCCTTTTGGTAATGTGGCGACCAGAACTGCACGCAGTATTCCAAATGTGGCCGAACCAAAGTCTTATACAACTGTAACATGACCTGCCAACCCTTGTACTCAATACCCCGTCCGATGAAGGAAAGCATGCTGTATGCCTTCTTGACCACTCTATTGACCTGCATTGCCACCTTCAGGGAACAATGGACCTGAACACCCAAATCTCTCTGTACATCAATTTTCCCCAGGACTTTTCCATTTACTGTATAGTCCACTCTTGAATTGGATCTTCCAAAATGCATCACCTCGCATTTGCCCTGATTGAACTCCATCTGCCATTTCTCTGCCCAACTCTCCAATCTATCTATATTCTGCTGTATTCTCTGACAGTCCCCTTCACTATCTGCTACTCCACCAATCTTAGTGTCTTCTGCAAACTTGCTAATCAGACCACCTATACTTCCCTCCAAATCATTTATGTATATCACAAACAACAGTGGTCCCAGCACGGATCCCTGTGGAACACCACTGGTCACACGTCTCCATTTTGAGAAACTCCCTTCCACTGCTACTCTCTGTCTCCTGTTGCCCAGCCAGTTCTTTATCCATCTAGCTAGTGCACCCTGGACCCCATGCGACTTCACTTTCTCCATCAGCCTACCATGGGGAACCTTATCAAATGCCTTACTGAAGTCCATGTATATGACATCTACAGCCCTTCCCTCATCAATCAACTTTGTCACTTCCTCAAAGAATTCTATTAAGTTGGTAAGACATGACCTTCCCTGCACAAAACCATGTTAAGGTTTCAGAAGCAGAAGAACAGAACATTGCCTAACTCCTACTAGGTACATTGTTGAAATTTTAAACAAATGATATCATATTTTGCAAGAATCACCTAAATGTGATAGTAGTTAACATCATCTTTCTACAGAGGTGAAAGGGATTGAGAGATATTGGATATGGTTCCAAAATCAAGCAGATTGTGGTGGAAATAGTGGGAAATGGGCTGATGAAGTCTATCACTGCCTTTCAAGGTGACTGGCATTCCCTTCTGTAGTACTACTGATGCTCTTTAGTCAGCTATCTTTTTAAAATTTAGTCTTGGGATGTGGGAAATGTTGGCAAGGCTGCACTAATTGCCAGTGTTTAGTTGGCCTGAGAAGGTGATGGTGGGTGTTCTTTTTGAAACACTGCAGTCCTTGATTTTGTTTTGTAGTGATTGTTTGTACAACTGAGTGGCTTCCCTATCTTGTAACCTCCTGCAACCTTACAACCTTCCAAGAACTCTGTGTTCCACAAACTCTGGCCTCTTGTGCATTCTCAATTTCCTTTGCCCCCACTATTGACAGCCGTGCCTTCAGCTATCTGGGCCCTAATCTATGGAATTCACTCCCTTTACCTCTCCTCATCGCTACCTCTCTCTCCTCTTGTTTGCTATGCACATGTAAGGCACCTCCATTTTGCTTCAGGTGCAGGGGAGTGAAAGGTTACACACTTCTAGAATTTTTTCCAAGTTTTGTCCCTAATTTAAAGAACCCAAACCTGTAGAATTAGCTATCAAGATATCTGTATTAATAAGTCTGAATGTTATCAGAATAGTATCTGCTGCAACACTAGTGTTGGCCTTCAGTCTGTTTTCTAGTTTCTACATGCCCTCAATTATCCCTTTACCTCACCACAGTCTCCCTCCAGTCAAATCCAAATATCTTAATCTGCTGGCCAGTTTTTATGGTTGATTCCTGTAATATTCTAATAGTTATTAAGGCTTCATACAGAATATATGAGTCTGATGGTTGAAATAACAGGAATTTATTTGAACGTAGCTTGCATCTAAGGTTTCCTCTACAACTCCCCACGAGGCTCTGTACGAATTATATGATATCAATTCCTGTGATGAAGCACATCGTCTATTTACATAAGCTGCCCAGTAACAACCCGATGTCTGCTATATTATACTACCCCAAGTCTCTGACTTCTCTTTTTCGATTGATAATTGCTGTGGCATTTTCACAAGTCTGCCATAATGAGTCCTTCTTTCTTTCAAAGGGGTTTGAGGTTTTGAGTCTTCTAGTTCAACCTTCTGACTCAGCAGTGCTTGAGTAGAACTGTTGGATGACTCATTTTCTTCAATTCATTGTCAGCTGATTGCAGCATCACTGGTTCATCAAACCTTTGAGATGATTGTTTTTAATATTCTTTCATGGAATGTGGGTGTCGCTGGCAAAGTCATCATTTGTTGTACATCCCTAATTTCCCTTGATAACTGAATAGCTTGCTAGGCCATTCCAGAGGGCAGGAGCCAACCACATTGCTGTGAGTCTGGAGTCACATGCAGGTCAGACCAGGTAAGGACAGCAGATTTTCTTCTCTAAGAGCCATTAGCATACCACATGGGTTTTTATGACAATTGATGACAGTTTCATGGCACCATTACAGAGACTGGCTTTCAATTCCAGATTTTTATTAATTGAATATTTATTAATTAATTGAATTTAAATTCCACCAGCTGGCATGGTGGGATTTGAACCCATGATCTCAGGCAATAGCCTTGAGCTTCTGGATTATTAGTTGAGTAACATTACCACTACGCCACTGTCTCCCCTTTGGAGAGGGTCTCCTATATTTTCTGCTTCTTTGATACCAATGACCTTCTGTTTCTTCTTATCATCCCTGCAATTTCTTTCGATATAGGCGACCATACTGAATGTCTTGCCCTTGTAACATCCAGATGACCTTGGTGCAATCTCTGCAAGATGTCTAATCTCAAGACTAGGGATAACTAATCTCTCATTGTAGATCAATAAATCATCAACTGTGCATAGATGACCCTCCATTCGTAATACAGTCTTAGAACAGGAAAAGTTGTTGTCGTCGTCAAAGCAAAAACTTCTACTTCTTCGAGAAACTAAATATTTCCTTTTACTGGTTCTGCTTTCGAAATATGTGATAAAGCCTCTGCTGTGATCTGCTGTTTTCTTGGAACGTATTCCATTTTTGCATCAAATCTCATCAATCTTAACCTAAACCTCTGTACTCTTGGAGGTAATTTTGCAAGCTCCTTTGAGTTTAATACAGTAACCAATGGTTTGTTATCTGTTTTGATTGTGAATTTATGTCCTAGGACGTAATCTGAAAATATTTCACATGCCCAAGTTGCTGCCAAAGTTTCCTTTTCTATTACTGTGTATCTCTGCTCAATTTCTGTTAACGAACGAGAAGCAAAATATACAGGTCTGCGTCTCCCATCTCTCTGCACTTGAAATAAGACTGCTCCCAATCCCAAATGACTTATCCACAGCTATGATGGTGAATAGTTTTGGGTTGTAATGGGCTAACACCTCCGATGATATTAACATTCCTTTGATTTTCTCGAGTGATTCTTGCTGGGCTTCTTTCCAACACAAACGTGGTCGATTTTCAAGAACTGTCGTAATGGTTGATTGATCATGGCTAAATTGGATAGAAATTTTTCTACTTGATTCACCATTCCCATAAATCTCTGAAGCTCTGTCATATTTTTAGGCTCTGGGAATTTCCTTATCACTTTTGTCTTTTGTGGATCTGTTGTAAAGCCAGACCCATCTATTATATGTCCAAGGAACTTTACCATTGGCTGCAAAAAACAAATTTTTCATTCAGTGTGAAACATGCTTCTTCCAATCTTCATAGTACTGCTCTCACTATAGCATTGTGTTCTTTTTGATTGGCCCCATGGATTAGGACATCATCCATATGGCAAATAATTCCGTCCAGTCCTTCCAAAGTCCTCAACAACTTCCTTTGAAAGATCTCAGGTGCTGATGTTATTCTAAATGGTCATCTGTTAAAAGCAAATCTTCCAGATGGTGTTATAAATGTTGTTAGAAGCTTAGATTCCTTAATTTAAGGGTAATTACCAAAATCTGCTGTTCGCATCAACTTGGTAAAGATTGAGTTCCTCCCTAGTTTTGTCAAACTCCCATCTACTGATGACATTGGATGTATTTCTCTTTCCACTGCCTTATTCAGTTGTGTGAGGTCAACACAAATACTAGTGGGTAGTGTCCTAGGCCCAACCATCTTCAGCTGCTTCATCAATGACCTTCCTTCAATCATAAGGTCAGAAGTGGGGATGTTCGCTGATGATTGCACAACGTTCAGCACCATTCACAACTCCTCAGGTACTGAAGCAGTCCATGTAGAAATGCAGCAAGTCTTGGACAATAGCCAGGCTTGGGCTGATAAGTGGCAATTAACATTCGCACCACCCAAGTGCCAGGCAATGACCATCTCCAACAAGTGAGAATCTAACCATCTCCCCTTGACATTCAATGGCATTACCATCGCTGAATCCCCCATCATCAACATCCTAGGGGCTACCATTGACCAGAAACTGAACTGGAGTAGCCATATAAATACCGTGGTGACAAGAGCAGGTCAGAGGCTAGGAATCCTGTGGCGAGTAACTCACCTCCTGACTCCCCAAAGCCTGTCCACCAACTACAAGGCACAAGTCAGGAGTGTGATAGAATACCCTCCACTTGCCTGGATGGATGCAGCTCCAACAACACTCAACAAGCTCGACACCATCCAGGACAAAGCAGCCCGCTTGATTGGCACCCCATCCACAAACATTCACTCCCTCTACCACTGAAGCACAGTGGCAGCAGTGTGTGCCATCTACAAGATGCACTGCAGCAACACACCAAGGCTCCTTAGACAGCACCTTCCAAACCCGCGACCTCTACCAACTCAAAGGATAAGGGCAGCAAATGCATGGGAACACCACCACCTGCATGTTCCCCTCCAAGTCACACACCATCCTGACTTGGAACTATATCGCCATTCCTTCACTGTCACGGGGTCAAAATCTTGGAACTCCCTTCCTAACAGCACTGTGGGTGTACCTACCCCACGTGGATTGCCGCAGTTCAAGAAGGCAGCTCACCATCACCTTCTCAAAGGCAATTAGGGATGGACAATAAATGCTGGCCTGGCCAGCGATGCCCACATCCCATGACTCTTCCACAGGTGCTGCAGATAAAATTGGTTGTCAGGGCTGTTACACAGTTGGCTCTCTCCTTGCGCTTCTGTCTTTTTTCCTGCCAAGTGCTAAGTCTCTTCAACTCGCCACACTTTAGCCCCACCTTAGCCTAGCACTTTACAGATAGTATAACAATATATAACAACTGATTATAATGTAAGACCCAACTTTGTATGTCTATGCAAGCTTTCTTACTTACAAGTGAACAACTTTGATTTTTAATTACATTTAAAAGCTCAGAAATTTATTTTTCCTGGTAACTCTTTAACTCTCCCATTACCTTCAACTTGATGCTTCCAGGCCCATATAATTTTTTACCTTTTGGTTTGAGAGTTTTCTTTTTCAGCCGCAGTTCTGAGTCTGATAGTATTGTAACAACTGCTCCTGTGTCCAGTTCAAAATTAGTCTTGTTTCTATTGCCCAGCAACTCACACTTGTTTCCTGGATTTCACCTAAAAAGGGTATTCCCACACTTTGTATATCATGTACTTCATTAACCTTTTTGTTCTTTCGGGATTTTCATTTAATTGTAGTCAGCGCTGGTTTTTTACTGCGACACACAGATTGAAAGTGTCCCTTGTTTTTGCATGCAAACACTCCGTTTCTCTGGCTGGGCAGTTTTTCCGCTTGTGCCTCTCTCGGCCACACTTACTGCAATTGGTTGCTGCTACCTCTAAATGCTCTTCCCACCTTTCTTGTCTTTTTCCGCCATTTTTCCCTTTCACTTTCTTAATGAATTTAATGGGGTTTGCTACTCTCAGGATCGGTCTCTCCCTGTCCCCTCGAACAACAAATCGGTTAACCATTCTAACCTCTGCTTGTCTGCTCAACTGAATCGCTTTCATTAACTTGAGATCATCCTTCGACTGGGGATGATCTGAAAGGGCATCATTGAATACACTGACTGCAATTCTGTCTCTTTTCAGCTCTTCCCTTAAGCTGCCATATTCGCAATCCTCCATGAGTTAATATAAATCATTGATAAATGAATCAATGCTCTCCCCTTTCTGCTGGGTATTAAATTTGGCGCACTCCATGATGACATTTTTCCTTATATTAAAGTAAGTTTCAAGTTCCTTAATAACTTCTTCATATGTAGCCTTCTCTTCATCTATGCCTTGAGTAATAATGATGTTGTCTTCACACCCCCATAACATAAAATTGCATACTCACCTGTTCTTTGTCTGGCTTCTGCGCGAGACCCAATGCAGTACGATACTTGCAAATCTCCGGACCCATTTCGGCCACACCTTGGTTTGGTTCAATTCCGCTACTTTTTCGAAGTTCTCCGGCAAAAGCTATGATTTCTTCATCTTCTTTTCTAATTTACCCCTGCCACCATAAGATATTCTAATAACTATTAAGGCTTAGTACAGAATATATAAGAGTCTGACAGTTAAAATAACAGGAATTTATTGAATTAAAAGCAAAATACTGCGGATGCTGGAAATCTGAAACAAAAACAAGAAATGCTCGATTCACTCAGCAGGTCTGGCAGCATCTGTGGAAAGAGAAGCAGAGTTCACGTTTCGGGTCAGTGACCCTTCTTCGGAACTGACAAATATTAGAAAAGTCACAGATTATAAACAAGTGAGGTGGGGGTTGGGCAAGAGATAACAAAGGAGAAGGTGCAGATTGGACCAGGCCACATAGCTGACCAAAAGGTCACAGAGCAAAGGCAAACAATATGTTAATGGTGTGTTGAAAGACAAAGCATTAGTACAGATTAGGTGTGAATATACTGAATATTGAACATCAGCAAGTGCAAACCTGAAGAAAAACAACCTGAAAAAAACAGTGGGTAAGCAAACTGAACAAACTAAGATGAAATGAAATAAATGCAAAAAAAGATTGTAAAAAATGTAAAAAGGAATGCAAAAAAAAGGAAGAAAAAATAACTAAAAATGACTAAAAATGAAAGTAAAGTGGGGGGCTGTCATGCTCTGAAATTATTGAACTCAATGTTCAGTCCGGCAGGCTGTAGTGTGCCTAATCGGTAGATGAGATGCTGTTCCTCGAGCTTGCGTTGATGTTCACTGGAACACTGCAGCAATCCCAGGACAGAGATGTGAGCATGAGAGCAGGGGGGAGTGTTGAAATGGCAAGCAACCGGAAGCTCAGGGTCCTGCTTGCGGACTGATGAACGTTTGTACCTAAGGTTTCCTCTACAACTCTCCATGAAATTCTGTACAGATTACATTACATCACTTCCTGTGATGATACACACAGTCTATTTACATAATCTGCCCAGTAAGAACCCAATGTCTACTATATTACATTTTATTACAATTCCTACCTGTTGTATACGTATTTTACAATGATTTTGCCTTCCATCATGTGGATGTTTCACTCTTACATATGGTTATTATAATCTAACACCACAAAATCATTGGAGCAAATGTAAATGAGCTTGCATTTTATAACAATCCCTGATTCTTTAAATTTGTTTTATATTTCTTATTTTTAAATCTCCCATGCCTTACACTACTATTCAGTTGAGAGGTGGGGTACAGCTCCCAATTCCCCAGCCTAGGAAACTCAGCTCTTGCATCAACATCAAGATGGTGTCTGAGGATGACTTATGATTGCTGTACCATCAAGTTGTTCTTTTCTCCCTTTATGGACATGCTTGGACTCTGTGCTGCACCTCCCTTTGAAGGTATGGTTAAGATGATCAGACCATTCCCCTGACCACCATTGACCCATCATTCCCCACTGTCACATCCATCTGAGACTACCGACCACAGTGTCTCCTTGGCCACCATCCAACAATAAAGGCCACCCACATAAACCGTCTCATTAACATCGTTGCCCAGCTGTTGGTTATGTTGTTGCATGACCTCGACATGGCTGGCAGCAGTCCGGGCTGGTTACCTTACAGACAACAGCAACAGCACTGGTGGAGACATGTATGTCTTCATCCTGAAAGAGGGCAGTAGCTTTGTGCTCCATGGTGCTACTGCCACTCCCACGGGGCAACACCTTTGCAATCCTATAATCTGTTAGAGGACATATTGCAATGTCCTTGCAATATGGAAAATTGCCCAGGTATGTCCTGTACACAAAAAGCAGGACAAGTGCAGCAATGCACCAAGGCTCCTTAGACAGCACCTTCAAAACCCACGACCTCTACCAACTAGAAGGACAAGGGCTGCAAATGCATGGGAACACCACCACCTGCAAGTTCCCCTCCAAGTCACACACCATCCTGACTTGAAACTATATTGCCGTTCCTTCACTGTCGCTGGGTCAAAAACTTGGAACTCCCTTCCTAACAGCACTTTGGGTGTACCTACCCTACATGGACTTCAGCAGTTCAAGAAGGCAGCTCACCACCACCTTCTCAAGGGCAATTAGGGATGGGCAATAAATGCTGGCCTAGCCAGCGATGTCCACATCCCATGAATGAATAAAAAAAAAATTGCCGGACTGCCATGAAAGACTGCTAGTCCCTTTGAGCACTGAGAACTGTAGCCATGATAGCAGCAGTCTGAGCCTGATAATGACCAGATAATCTGTTTTTGTGATGTTGATGGAGGGATAAATATTGGTCAGGACACCGGGGATACCTCCCCTGTTCTTTTTTGAAATAGTGGCTTGGGATCTTTTACGTCCACCTGATAGGACAGACAGGGCCTCAATCTAAACTCGCATCCAAAGGATGGCAGCTCTGGCGGTGCAACACTCTCTCAGTACTGCATTGCAGAGCCAACCTTGACTTTTGTGCCCAGGTCCTGGATTGGGACTGGAACCCAGAAACAAGTGTGCTACCAATTGAGCCGTGGATGCCACACCAGTGAAAATGGCTGGCCATGAAATCATGCTCCTTATGATTTCCCCATACCCCAGCCTCAGGTCAATTGCAAATATATCAGGGATGATCTTAATCAACATATCTATTTTCACACTGTAGATGTTGAGAGATGGTGGATTAGTGGTAATGTCACTGTGCTAGTAATTTGGAGGCCTAGGCTAATGCTCTGGTGGCAATGGTTCAAATCCTACCATGGCAGCTGGTGGAATTTAAATTCAGTTCATTAATAAATTCAATTTGTTAATAAAAATCTGGAATTGAAAGTGACTCTGAGTAATGTTGCCATGAAACTATCATTGATTGTTGTTAAAAACCCACCTGGTTCACTAATGTCCTTTAGGAAAGGAAATTTGCCATCCTTACTGGTCCATTCTACATGTGACTCTAGACCCATAGCAATGTGGTTGACTCTTAACTGTCCTCTGAAATGGCCAAACAAGCTACTTGGTTGTCAAGGGCAATTAGAGTTTGATAACAAATGCTGGCCTTGCCAATGATGCCCATATTCCACGAAAGAATAAAAAAAAGTTAAGCATCAAAGTTTTGCAACAAATCAAATGAGTCCTAAACAGTGAGCCACAAAGATATTAAGAAGGGATCCTAAATGATATATATAAAATTTTTGATAGAATTTGTTTTACGCAAACCTTAAACTTTTATTTGAAAACAATAACACTGCTACAAATAAATTGCTGATCTGGCATTTAGCACAGTGACTCACATTAATAATTTATTCAACCTGACATGAATTGGACAAGTTCAGCCGACACTGTAATTTTTTGAATATAGTCGTGGAACAATAACCATTGGTAAATGAAGTATTTCAAAGTAAATAAGATTACTCAATAGAAAATTACCATCACATGGGAAACAGCCCTAATCCAAGAATCTACAATGAGAGAGAAAGAAAACATTAGGCTGGAGTTTGCTGTAGAAATAATGGTGAGGTTACCTGCACTTGCTGCTTTTATTATTCTTTCATGGGATGTGGGTGTCACTGGCAAGGCCAGTATTTGTTGCCCATCCCTAATTGCCCTTGATAACTGAGTAGCTGAGGGCAGTTAAGACTCAACCTCATTGCTGTGGGTCCAGATTCATACGTAGACCAGACCAAGAAAGGACAGCAGATTTCTTACCCTAAAGGGCATCAATGAACCAGATGGGTTTTTATGACAATTGATGATAGTTTTATGGCACCCTTACTGAGACTAGCTTTCTATTCCCAGATTTAAAAAAAAATTAATCAATTGAATTTAATTGGTTCAGTGACACTACCACTACGCGACCATTTCTCCCTGAAAAAATAAGGATTAAATAGTAAACCATAAATCAACTTCTAGTGACTGCACATGCACAGCTAAATGCAGAAATCAAAAAGTTTCTGGCTGAGTTGCCCTGCTCCTCCTTCAGAAGTTATACCAATAACAAACCGAGAGACTGGCATTGAAATACATGGGACAACGTGAAGTTGCTGTACTGAGTGCTAGGGGCTTGGATGGGGCAGAATTTATAAGGAGCATCCAAGAGGGCTTCTTGAAACAATATGTAGATAGTCCAACTAGGGATGGGGCCGCACTGGACCTGGTATTGGGGAATGAGCCCGGCCAGGTGGTCGAAGTTTCAGTAGGGGAGCATTTCGGGAACGGTGACCATAATTCTGTAAGTTTTAAGGTACTTGTGGATAACGATAAGAGGAGTCCTCAGGTGCAGGTGCTAAATTGGGGGAAGGCTAATTATAACAATATTAGGCAGGAACTGAAGAATTTAGATTGGGGACGGCTGTTTGACGGTAAATCAACATCTGACATGTGGGAGTCTTTCAAACGTCAGTTGATGAGAATCCAGGACCGGCATGTTCCTGTGAGGAAGAAGGATAAGTTTAGCAAATTCCGGGAACCTTGGATAACGCGGGATATTGTGAGCCTAGTCAAAAAGAAAAAGGAAGCATTCGTAAGGGCTAGAAGGCTGGGAACAGACGAAGCCCTTTAGGAATATAAAGACAGTAGGAAGGAACTTAAGCAAGAGGTCAGGAGGGCTAAAAGGGTCATGAAAAGCCATTGGCAAACAGGATTAAGGAGAATCCCAAGGCTTTTTATACGTATATAAAGAGCAAGAGGGTAACCAGGGAAAGGGTTTGCCCACTCAAGGACAGAGGAGGGAATCTATGCGTGGAGCCAGAGGAAATGGGCGAGGTACTAAATGAGTACTTTGCATCAGTATTCACCAAAGAGAAGGACTTGGTGGATGATGAGTCTAGGGAAGGGAGTGTAGATAGTCTGGGTCATGTCGTTATCAAAAAGGAGGAGGTGTTGGGTGTCTTGCAAAGCATTAAGATAGATAAGTCCCCAGGGCCTGATGGGATCTACCCCTGAATACTGAGGGAGGCAAGGGAAGAAATTACTGGGGCCTTGACAGAAATCTTTGCATACTCATTGGCTACAGGTGAGGTCCCAGAGGACTGGAGAATAGCCAATGTTGTTCCTTTGTTTAAGAAGGGTAGCAAGGATAATCCAGGAAATTATAGGCCGGTGAGCCTTACGTCAGTGGTGGGGAAATTATTAGAGAGGATTCTTCGGAACAGGATTTACTCACATTTGGAAACAAATGAACTTATTAGCGAGAGGCCGCATGGTTTTGTGAAGGGGAGGTTGTTTCTCACTAAGTTGATTGAGTGTTTTGAGGAAGTGACGAAGATGATTGATGAAGGAAGGGCAGTGGATATTGTCTTATTGACTTCAGTAAAGCCTTTGACAAGGACCCTCATGGCAGACTGGTACAAAAGGTGAAGTCACACGGGATCAGAGGTGAGCTGGCAAGTGGATACAGAACGGGGGCAGTCATAGAAGACAGAGAGTAGCAGTGGAAGGGTGCTTTTCTGAATGGAGGGCTGTGACTAGTGGTGTTCCGCAGGGATCAGTGCTGGGACCTTTGCTGTTTGTAGTATATATAAATATTTGGAGGAAAATGTAGCTGGTCTGATTAGTAAGTTTGCGGATGACACAAAGGTTGGTGGAGCTGCGGATAGTGATGAGGATTGTCAGAGGATACAGCAGGATATAGATCGGTTGGAGACTTGGGCAAAGAAATGGCAGATGGAGTTTAATCCAGACAAATGTGAGGTAATGCATTTTGAAGATCTAATACAGGTGGGAAGTATACAGTAAATGGCAGAACCCTTAGGAGTATTGACAGGCGAGAGATCTGGACGTACAGGTCCACAGGTCACTGAAAGTGGCAACGCAGGTGGATAAGGTAGTCAAGAAGGCATACGGCATGCTTGCCTTCATCGGTCGAGGCATAGAGTATAAAAATTGGCAAGTCATGCTGCAGCTGTACAGAACTTTAGTTGGACCACACTTAGAATATTGCGTGCAATTGTGGTCGCCGCAGTACCAGAAGGATGTGGAGGCTTTGGAGAGGGTACAGAAGAGGTTTACCAGGATGTTGCCTGGTCTGGAGGGCATTAGCTATGAGGAGAGGTTGGATAAACTCGTGGAACGACGGAGGTGGAGGGGTGACATGATAGAGGTTTACAAAGTTATGAGTGGCATGGACAGAGTGGATAGTCAGAAGAGTCAGTTACTAGGGGACATAGGTTTAAGGTGCGAGGGGCATAGTTTAGAGGGGATGTGCGAGGCAAGTTCTTTACACAGAGGGTGGTGAGTGTCTGGAACTTGCTGCCGGGGGAGGTGGTGGAAGCAGGTACGATAGCAACGTTTAAGAGGCATCTTGACAAATACATGAATAGGATGGGAATCGAGGGATACGGTCCCTGGAAGTGCAGAAGGTTTTAGTTTAGACGGGCATCAAGATCGGTGCAGGCTTGGAGGGCCGAATGGCCTGTTCCTGTGCTGTACTGTTCTTTGTTCTTTGTTCTTTGATGTAATAGAAACACACTAACCTCACTTGAAAAAGTTAGGGTTTGATACTGCCAGTGTAAGTACATTTTTAACTGTGTGAAGAGTCTTCATTATTGCCAACAACCTCTGTAGCCTTGAAAATTAACTTTTATATGTGTGGAGTCTCATTCCTTCATGTTTTACTTATTGTTGGAGATGTAAGCAATTAAAAAAAACTCTTTCTGTCTCTTATCCTTCTGAATAACATCTTTCTTTCCCTCTCTTTATTTTGATTTCTGTCTCTGATTTGACATTAATTATTCAAATTGACACTTCCTACTGTTCAATCAGATTTGTTAAGGAGATAGACAATTGCCCTGTTCACTTGGTCCCAGACACCCTTTAGAGGGTGTTACGTTGCAATGGCGCTCTAATTATAATAAGTTCCAGTGCAAACTCTCATAGAAAGTCTGTGAGCAACTGTAATGAATGTCCAGCGCAGTTCGTTCAACACTGAGAATAAAATTTGGCCCCATATTCAAGAATTTTTAAAATTTTATTTAATAAAATTGTTCACTCAAATGAGCTCTTTTTAAACAAAAACAAGAAATGCTGGATTCACTCAGCAGGTCTGGCAGCATCTGTGGAAAGAGAAGCAGAGTTAACGTTTCGGGTCAGTGACCCTTCTTCGGAAGAAGGGTCACTGACCCGAAACGTTAACTCTGCTTCTCTTTCCACAGATGCTGCCAGACCTGCTGAGTGAATCCAGCATTTCTTGTTTTTGTTTCAGATTTCCAGCATCCGCAGTATTTTGCTTTTATTTTAGAGCTCTTTTTAAATGTCATCCATAGCTTTCATAATCGTCTTGTTTCTCAGTCAGTTGCTAGTTTCAATATAATTTGACATCCGACATTATAACGTTCTGATGAAGGCCTGAATGCTAATCTATCTTTCTTTTTCAGATACCAACTAACTCGTGCATTTCCTACTTTGATTTCAGATTTCCAGCATTCATGATGTCTCTGTTTTATTTAATCTCACTCCTAATTTACATTGACCATGCAATTTATGTAAAGGGTATTTGAAACCAAAGAGTAAGAACAGTGAATGTATTTTGACAGCATATATTAACACCATGCAATTGTTTGACATGCATTCTTTGTACATTCAAAGTGAAGTATTTTATCTAGCTGTTACATCAATCTCTGCTCATTTTCTTCAGAAATAGTCCATTGTGTTATCACTACAATCTTATGGCCAGCATGTAGTCACTATAAATATGTGAAGCAGAGATAGTCAATCTTTCTGTCTTTATGATCTGTAAACGTGTATGCCATAGAGCAGGAACCATTTATAAGGTTTAAATCCATTTTCTCATTAACTTATATTTATCTACATTTGCTGATATCAGATTTTGTCTTGATTTAGGATTGATCCATCAAATGGCTATCAGCACTAAACATAACAATTTTCAAACTTCCAAGCTCAGAAAATTCAAACAGGGCAGACAAGAAATACAATTCAAATTGTCTGTGCTTTGAGGGCCAGATTGCCATGGTTAAGGAACCCCATATCACAATATCACATGAACCTCCGAAACCACATCAATCAGGCCTTCAAAGTCCAGCCTGTAATTTGGACAACTCTGGTATGGAGGATATTGCTGTACCAAGGTGTTATTAATGAGCTACAATGTTTAATTTATGCAAAAATAAAGAGGAATATGCGCTGAATGGTCAGCGCATATTTTTGCAACTGCGTGCATTTTATTTGGAAAGCATATCTCAATTAAAAAAAGACTGGCATTTATATAGCACTTTTCATGATCTCCAGATGTCCCAAAGTGCTTTATAGTCAATGAAGTGTAATCACTGTAATATAGGAAACACGATAGCCAATTTGTGCACATCTCACAAGGAGCAATATGCTAATGACCAGATAATCTGTTTTAGTGATGTTGGTTGAGACATAAATATTGGCCAGGATACCAGATAGAACTCCCCAGTTCTTCTTCAAAATAGTGCCACAGGACCTTTTATGTCCAGCTGAGAAGCCAGATATGGCCTTAGTTTGACATCTTGTTTGAAAGACAGTACCTTCAGCAGTGCAGCATTCCCTCAGTACTATATAGAGGCGCCAGCCTAAATTATGAGCTCAAATTGCTGGAATGGGACTTGAATACAAACTTCTGTCTCAGAGATGAGAGAGGTACCACTGAACCACAGCTTGCATTTGATGTGTCCTAGTGGGTTCTTTGTCTTTGACAAATCATCTAAGGTTGCAATTATGTTGCAGCTACTGGGTTCAGACTAGTATCTATGAAGTCTAATGTGCCATCTGAAGACTGGAGTTATATTATTAGCCACATAATTCTCCAGGTAATAACAGGATGAGCAACAAAGGAGCGGTGTATATTTTGGAAGCACGCAGAGAACGCAGTTTCCCAGGCAGCTTATTTTTAATGTTACTAAAGTATGGGCCGGAGGCTTTGTTCTCTGCTAATGTTAAAAAAATGCCGTATGAAATTTTAAACATTCCCAGATGATCCACTTTTCACCAATTATTGTAGCTGTTGTGAACTCAAATCAATGTGGGACAGGCTCCTGGTGGACCATCTGACACCCAAGTTATACTGATATTTTCATCTCAATGAGCAAATTAAGCCTCTTCGCTGCAAGTGTCAGCATAGCTGCAGCCTTACATGTCTTCCTCTGTAGTCTGACTAACTATCTACCAAAACCACCTCATGGGAGGACTTGGATAATGCATCCTGCTGTCAATAGGTACATTTAAGATGTGAATAACAGCTTACTGGAAATAAACATTTAGACTTGATGGGTTCAAAAAATTGTGCTTCTGAGATAACTGTTTTATTAAGCATACAACGACGCCAACATTTTTGCTAAGTGCTGGCATGTATTTTAATTTTAATTTTGATGCCCTGATCACATGAATGCATTCTAAATCCTCCCATTTTCTTTTTTTTCTGTTGACGTGATGGAAATGGCTGAACAATGTGTATGTGGTCAGCTGAGCTATTCTGACAAGACATGTCTAACAGTGGTTCACAATAGGTTTACTTCTTAGTGAAATAATGGCTGTTCTGGCAAAGCAATTTAAACACAAAGAAGGAATGCCTAAACCAGACAGCTTACTGCCCTGTAGCTGTTGCTTAGGGATGAAGAAAAATCATTCAATAAATCATACCGCGTTTGCAGTTTCCCTTGACAATTTCTTTTTTTACTCAGCTATTAACTGTCGTGTATAAAGTGAAATAAAATCTTAGGTGAGTGTATGAATGGGTTTACTTCTCTCACTTTCTTTCATTTACGTTCTTTGAAAGCCACATTAAAGAATTTTTAAAATGCCTTTAGTAACATAAAGTATGCTTTTCGACTGCAGGCAATAGCAGTTCTTTCCTATTCTCTCTCATCAAAAGCAGTGCAGTGCAAAATCAATCATTTCTGTTGGTAGAAAGATAGGGATCACATCATGACAGGACCTTCATTCCACATACTATGTTTGTCAGGCAGAAAAGAACTACTTAAATATAAGCAACTGCATGCAAGGTTAAAGGTAGTGTCCACACACATCAATCACCTTCAGATTATCCAAATTTTTCCAGCTTGTTATGAACGCTGGATTTTGTGACATGATTATGTTTTACAATTGTGAAATTTAAAAGTATAAGATGAGTCTGGAAGGTCAGGTAACCTCACATTCACTCTGCTAAAAGACAAGAAAGATCAAAGACATTTTTGAAAAAAAGTAACTGCAGGAGTAACACCTGAAGAACAATTGGTTTCGCCCTCCCAGACTTTCGGGTCATAAAACAAGTAGTCAGTGATTCAGAAGATGCAAATGTACTATAATAAGAAGCTTTTTATGTTGTCTGATGCAACATAAATGAGATGTGACGAGTTCAGTTGATTGAAGATCTCAAACAGGTTTATTAACAGCGAACAAGTATATACAGTGCAGAGCTATCTATTTACATGACCTGCCTCTTGGTGTTATAGTGACAGAGTGAGATTGGCATGTAGTCACATGACTGCATCCTGGTACTCAGCTCATTAGCATACTGAGATCCCAAAGGTACACCACTCTTAAAGACAATCACACAACACTCCACTTCTTTCCAAAGATAAGACTTGTATGCTAAAAGTACAAACATATGACATTAGATAACATCAAAATTATTTACACATGGATAGAGATTGTGAAGTTTGCAGATATAGAGACTCAGAGGTCCATATATTGTCTTGGGGATTTTGTGTCTCATCCATTGCTGTTCTTTCTGAAGTTTCTCCCTCTCTGCATTCAGTTTCTGTTGCTCTGCCTTCAGCCTGCTAACATACTCTGTTGCTGTTCTCAAGATGACCACCTTTGAGGCCTTGTTGTTCTTAGAAAGTTCTGGCACCTCCTCTCACAGAGCTAACACACAATGCTTCAACTCATTCCTACTCTGTCTCCTCAGGACATTGCGTGTCCTTCACCTCTCCTCATCCTCGCATCTGAAGGCCTGGGGCTCAAGGTCGAGGGCTTGTTGAGGGAAGAGTATTTGGTCTTATGGAGATACCTGTCTGTTCTGGCTGGTTGTGGTGCTGGCAGTTCTCTAGAAAGCAGAAGTGAAGGTGCGGCATAGTTGTGCTGTTGCTGGGTCTCCAGACTGCACTGTTGCTGGTCAGAGTCTGCGAGCAGGTTCTGGTCCTTGGAGATTTCCCCTTACATATGCTCTCATAGATCATTATGATGTTGAGGTCCTTACACGCTGGTAGTCCTGCCACTGCTGGTCTGCTCATGTCTACTAGGTAGAACGTTTGTAGTTTCCATGTCGACTTGCCATATCTGCATTGCATTGGTAATGAGCCACTGCAAGGGATGGGTGACCCGTTGTATGCAGATAACTTGGCAGTTTTTGGTTGTATCATTGGTTTCCAGTGACTCTGGTACATATCTTTGAGGATTCAGACTGGTAGGATATTTGCACTAGTGCCAGTGTCAATCTTGACCTTGAGTGTATGTTTGCCAGCTTTCTTTGGGCACATGATGTTAATAGTGGCGAAAGCTTCCAGTTGTTGGACTTCAGCAACATGATGTGTCAGGTTCACAATGTGGAATGCCTGTTCGTCTTCTGTCTGAGAACTATTTCTTTCTGAGTCTTTTCTCAGGTCTGCTTCGCTGTGGACCTCATGTATCGGCTTATGCAGGTCCCTGGTGCTTTCTTTGCTGCTCTTGCCCTGTTTTTTGTTTGCCTGTGTTCTGCTGTGACTTGTGACTACATCTTTGGAGCCAAAATTCCTGCATAGGCAGGCCTAGTGTCCTTTTACATCACACACCTTGCACAGGTCACGAAATACAGGGCATATTTCACCGTGAGTGGGACAGACTACATTTACCACACAGCTTGCTTGCTATTTTCGACTTGGTTATGGTGCCAATACCGATGGTTGCACCTAGTGCCTGCAGATGCTGTTGTCCAGCTACAATGGCTTTGTATTTCCTGCCATCTTCCAGAAGTGCATTAATGCACTTTCTCTTTCCCCAAGAATGCTTCAATGGGTGTTGATACAATCACCAGCTCCATTATTCGGTCTGACAGCTCAGCTTCTGAAAAATTGCATTCGTTGCCCTTATTACGGCATGTTGCCTGTAGGACATCAATTCGAGGTGGTGAATTCTAAAATTCACTCTTAATCTGAGTTGATCTTCCAGCACTTTCCATATCTTTGTGGGATCTTTCTGGTCTTTTTCAGATATGCCTGGGGAAGTGATTCTGTGTAATCCCTCACTTCTAATCGTTATCATTATTTTCACAGCTTGCTTTCCTGGTTCTGTAATTACTTGGTCTGTGAAGCATAACTGCATTATTTGAACAATTGGAACTCAGGTAGGATATCCATGGCTTTCTGGTTCATGCTGGGAAAATTTGTATCCATGTTTCTGCTGTTCTTTTGTTTTAAAGCTTGTTGTAGGAACCTGCTTCTGTGACTCTGTACTGCTTCCCTTTGAAAAAAAGGTCTGTTCGCTAGACTAGCTGCTTTGATTGACAGAAGCAAGTGTTTTGCAGTGCTTGTCTGTTTATCTAGCTTCCAGCACTCTAGTCTGTTGTTTATACAGCTGAGCAGTAGGCATTTCAAGTGCTTTTTTTCCTCTGCTAAAGTTTGTTTTATGCAGCCATTCAATAGGCAATTCTTCACAGTTGAGTGGTTTCAATTTTGTTTTAAGCTCTTCAGCATTCCAGTGATTTAATGGTTTCTTTTTATAGCTCTAGCTACAAGCTGTGTGAATGGAGGATTCCCGCACTTTTCACTGTCGGGCGCCTCCTGTAATGGCGCCGACCTGATCAGCCTGAGATAGGGTTTGGGTTTTCTCTGTTTTTTTCTTTTATTGACCTTTTTAAAAAAAATCAACTTTGCAAGACCTCAAAGCTTTTTTTTAAACTGGGGTTCCTGTACTGATAGCAAACTGATTCATCCACTCACAGTGATTGATTTGAAGCCTGTCGTTCAGCTCTGTCTTCTACAGCTGGAGGTGAGATTTTTTTCTTCTTTCCATTGTTTGGGCCAGTGTTTCTTTTAACCTTCTCTCTTTTAGCTGTTGATGTTTTTAAAGCTGTTTTCCTGTGGTCTTCAATCTTGGACTTTTTCTTCTCACCACTGTTGCCACTATAAAATGAAAAGCTTTTTATGTTGTCTGATGCAACATAAATGAGATGCATGGAGTTCAGCTGATTGAAGATCTCAAACAGGTTTATTAACAACTAACAAGTATATAGTGTTACAGTGACAGAGTGAGACTGGCATGTGGTCACATGACTGCATCCTGGTACTCAGCTCATTAGCATACTGAGATCCCAAAGGTACACCACTCTTAAAGGCGATCACACAACATGTACCAGCAGCTGTGACCACCTGGGAATAATGGAAGGCCCAGTTGGCTATGTGAAACCAGAATTTTGGACTTTTCATATTGGAACAGGACAATAAGCTATAGCCTTTTGAGTACAGATACTTATAACAGATTCTCTGAAAGCAGACAGGCTGTTAAAGAGGAAACCAGCAGTTGCGGCCTCAAGGCAGGCCGCAAGAAGGGACCTCAGTGGTTGCACCCTGAGAGCAGGCTGTAAGGAAAACAACCAGTGGTTGCAGCCTTGAGAGAGAGAGAGGGGGGACACCTGCTCCTGGAAATCTGATACAGTAAAAGGCTGCGAAGACTTGAAGCTGTTTTGAAAGTCGAAGCTTGCAGAGATGTAGAGGACCAGCAGGATCACCAGGAATCACCTTATTCACAGACTTCCAGGTCAGAAGTGCTCGGGGAAGTGAGTGAAGAGGATATTGATTTTTGAAAAGGTCTTGGAGATCCAACCCATTGCTACTGGAAGGAGTTTGGGATTTTTAACCGCAAAGGATTTTGCCATCAAAAGGATTGTGTAATGTATAAGTGCGTTGTGGGGTATTCAAGTATTTTAATAAGTAAAGAAAATACATTTCTTTGTAATCTGAGGTATCAGCTACTTACAAAGTACTATTTGAATAATGGGGATTTTTTGTAGTTTAATTGTTATAATAAAAGTCTTAAAACGTGAAATCTGTGTAATTCTTTAAATTGGTCTGGGGAGTCATATCTCGTACTTTAATGTTAATGGTCTCATTGAGGTCATAACAAGCTGAATCTTTGATGTTATATGAAAGCTATATCTTAGGTAGTGAGAAGGACTGAGGATAAAAAAAATAAGGACTCGAAGGACTAAATCTCCGGTTACCCAATATCACACAAAATTATCACAATAAAAAAGAGTATAAGCCTGAATATTAGATATTTTCAGCTTATTGTTCTTGAAGCTATTTGGAGGAGTTTAAGAGTTTGCAACAGCATGGATACAAGTTTTATGTTGTGAATTGATGTCCATTGGGGCTAACCATATGGCAAACAAGTCATTTAACTTTGGATGGGCATCACTGATAGAGAAACAGTATGAGATCTCATCAAAATAAATGAATTAAAAGAAATGTGGTTGATGTAGGGAAGTTGTGTTTCTCCTTGCTAGCGGGCAAGGCCAGAAGACTGGGACTCTGTAAAGAGCTTTCCCAGATGTGTCCTTGTCATTATGATGAAGATAGAAGAACCACATATGTATTTGACATTTGAACAAGTGACAACATGAAACTATATTTGGGTCTAAGTTAAATTCTTTCATGAATCAGTGGCTCTCAAATATTTACATGGCCTTCAGCTTGAATGATTGAAATTCAAATTACGATGGTCCAGTATGCTGGGCTTTAATTAAAAATGACAGGCATGAACTCATGCCCTGCCCATGCCTGTTGAAAATGAGATGGGTTAGACAAAATCTTCTACCCACCTCATTTCCATGATTGTAGCATGCCCACGAGTGGCACTTGCACAGACCCTGACCCCATTTTAGTGCACACACCAATGGGCCGAGTAGCATTGGTCAGATACCACGTATTCCAGACAGCCTTCCCTTTTTAAAGGTGCAGTTCCTATAAAAAAGAAGTTGCAACAATGTGCTGCAGCAGCTAGTTTTTATTTAATATATCGTCTCTACATTGGGGAAACCAAAAGCAGATTGACTGACCACTTTGCAGAACACCTCTGCTCAGTCCCTGAGCTTCTGGTTGCTTGCCATTTTAATTCACTACTCTGCTGTTATGCCCACATTTCTGTCCTTGCCTTGCTGCAGTGTTCCAGTGAAGCTCAGCGCAAGCTCGAGGAACAGCGCCTTATCTTATGATTAGGCATTCTACAGCCTTCTGGACTTAGCATTGAGTTTAACGATTTAAGGGCATGACTGTCATTTTTGTTAATTTTTTTTCTTTTTAAAATATTTTATTTATTTATCTTTTAACCAGGTGCCTGTCTTAAACTTGGTTTTTCTTGTTTTTACTTTTGGACAGAGCTGTTCATTATTCATCCATTAACACTCTCTCTGGACTAATGCTTTATCTTTCACTGTAACTATTAGCACTCCCTTTGCCTTTTCCTCCATGACACCTCTGTCATTTAATCTCTCCAGCCCACCGTTCTATCACACACCTTCCCTTTTGTTCTTCTTCCCCGCTCCCCCACTCATGTTTGACAAACCTGTTGGAGTTTTTCAGGATATTATTTATAGCATAGATAAAGGAGAAGCAGTGGATCTGGTGTACTTGGATTTTCAGAAGGCTTTTGATAAGGTCCCACACAGGAGGTTAGAAATCAATATTAGAGCACATGGGATAGGGGGTAATATACTGCTATGGATTGAGAATTGGTTAACAGACAGAAAGCAGAGATTAGGAATAAACGGGTCATTCTCAGGATGGCAGGCTATTACTAGTGGGGTACCACAAGGATCAGTGCTGGGGCCACAGCTGTTCACAATCTATATAAATAATTTGGATGTGGGGATGAAATGTAATATTTCCAAATTTGCTGATGACACAAAACTAAGTGGGAATGTAAGTGGTGAGGAGGATGCAAGGAGGCTTCAGGGGGACTTGGACAGACTAAATGAATGGGCAAGAACATGGCAGACGGCAGATGGAATATAATGTGAATAAGTGTGAAGTTATGCACTTCGGTAGAAAAAACAGAAAGACAGAACATTTCTTAAATGGTGAGAGGTTGGAAAATGTTGATGTCCAAAGGGACCTGGGTGTCCTTGTTCATGAGTCACATGCAGGTGCAGCAAGCAATTAGGAAGCCAAATTGTATGTTGGCCTTCATTGTACAGGAATAAAAATAAAAGCAAAGTATTGCAGATGCTGGAAATCTGAAATAAAAACAGAAAATGATGGAAATACTCAGCAAGTCTGGCAGCATCTGTGCAGGAAGGAACAGAGTTAACATTTCAGGTCTGTGACAAAGAACAACAAACAAAGAACAGTACAGCACAGGAACAGGCCATTCGGCCCTCCAAGCCTGCGCCGATCTTGATGCCTGTCTAAACTAACACCTTCTGCACTTCCGGGGCCCATATCCCTCTATTCGCTTCCTATTCATGTACTTGTCAAGATGTCTCTTAGTTTTTGGGGGCTCGCTGGGGACAATTGGTTGGGCGGTTGGGCCCTGACGAGGTAAGGGGGAATCGGTTATTAGGGCGGGGGGTGTGTTGGGTGTTGGGGGCAGTTGGGGCTTTGGGGGCAGCCCTCCATGGGGCACAGAGTGCCCGATCAGGAGGGCACCCCCCCAGGCCGCTAGAAGGCCGCCTGGTTTTATTAGGCGGCTTTTCTGAAGCCTCAGTCGTCCGCTAGCCAACCGTAAAATTCCTGTGGTGGTGGGTCGTTTCTCACCACCGCCGCCCTGTGTAAATTGGCACTGGAGGTGGTAGTGGGATGGGAAGGGCCTCCTGAGCCTCCCACTCCATTTTACGCACCCCAAACCGATCCATGATGGAGTGTCTGCTGGGTGCCATCCCAGCTTCCACTGCAACACAGGCAGAGACCTCCTGATGTCTCGGTGCTGCAGTGGAAGCTCAAAGAAGTCATGAGCTCTCCTGCTGCTGGCACCCAGGGACGTGTTGCTGCTATTGTGGCTGCAGATCTCAGTGCTCAGTGAGTAATGCACTCTTCCACAGCAGTCCAATAATCTGTGCTCCAGCAGATGACAAGGATTGATGAGGTGCCACCCCATAGGTGTAGCAGTGGCACCATGGAGAACAAATCTTCTGTCTTCTCTCAGAATGACAGCAATCGTCTTCTCACCACTGCCATCCTGCCAGTCCCCTTGCTCTTGCCTCTCAGCCAGCCAATCCAGACTGCTGCCACCCATACTGATGTGCTACAGTCTGAAGCTGGGCCCTCAAAGCCCAGAGCTGCTTGAGGGGGCCTTCTAAGGCATTTAAAGTCTCCACCAGTGTAAGCCAGCAGCCTTCCACTGGCAGTGGAGGCGGGAGTGGGATGGGAAGGGCCATGCTGCAACAAGTGGGGTAGAACTGCATAGGAGCACTCGGCCAGGCAAGAGTGCCTGCAAGACAAACACTAAGAGGATACACTGGGATGAAGAGTTTTATTTTTGTATTATTGGTATTGCTGGATAAAGTTGTTGTGTAAAGGTTTTAGCTGTTGGCTTTTATTGAGTGGGCAATTTGAAATGGATGTACTGTTAGGGAACAGTGGGTGCATGTTGACAGTGGGGAAATTCCTTTTAACAGAAGTGAAGTCTCACTATGTGGTGCCTCTCATTCCATGCAGTTGCAGTTTGTGCATGTGGTCTCCTCCCTTCCTCCTCCTCCTCCTCCTCCTCCTCTTCTTTATCCACCTCCTTCTCCTCCTGAGGTGGTCTCCGGATCCCAGAACATAGTGGCTGGGACCTCATAATTGTGAGGTTAAGGAGGATGCAGCACGCCATCACAAACATGGAGATCCTCTTGTGCGTGTACTGCAGAGATTCCCCCCTGAACTGTCTAAGCTGTGAAATCTCTGCTTCAGGAGACCGATGGCTTGCTCCATGGTGTTGCAGGTGGCTGCATGGCTTTTATTGAAGGACCTCTGACCTCGCATGGTGAGATGGTGTAAGGAGATCATGAGCCATGTATGGAGGGGTCTCCGAGCAGCTATCCTGTTGTCTCTCTTGGAGGCCCAAAGATCCTGGCAATTGCTGACTTTCGCAGGATAAATGAATAGTGGGTGCTGCCAGGGTAGCGGACATTCACCAGAATGAATTTCTTGGTGTGGTCACACACCAACTGCACACTGACTGAGTGGTAGCCCTTGCAGTTGCGGTTATCACTCCCAGTTGACATGAGGGGCCCGCAGAACCATGAGTTTGCAGTTGATGGCACCCTGCATCATCGAGAAGCCCACTATCCTGGCAAACGCACATGCTCTTTCATCCTGGTTTTCCCTCATCAGGGAGATGAAAGTCCCCTCTCCTTCTCATCTCAGCTACAACTTGCTGAATGGCCTTTAAATAGCTCCAGAACAGAGCTTCCTGATGCTTGTTGTTTCAGGTGTGAATAAGGAAGGCATTGCCCGCACATTTGTTGACCAATTTTAGTGTTCTTCCATTGCGTCAGCCATTGGCATCAGTGATGGCATAATTGTGACTTTAGGCACCCCTCCATTTGCCTCACATCTTGCAGGCTGTGGGGTAGGAGCTACATGAATAAATTTCACGCCCGACATGTCCATGAGTTTCCAGTGTATCCAGACTGGTACCCATTTCTTCTGTTGCCTTTTCTGTCTCTAGCCCATCTCAGGCCCTTCTATCTTGTCTCCACTACTCCTCTGCCATCCAACTCTCCTGCCAGTATTCCTAACTTGAATCCCCCTGAATAAACCTATCTTCTGCACCTCTCTTGCCATTCCCTGAACGGCCATCAAGTCACTGCATCCTTGCAAGCAACTGCACCAATTGCCCCATCTTCTTTCATTGACCTTCCCAACCAACACATGATGGCAGTCAATGTCGCCAACGTCTTTCCTGTACTGCACATTTTCCCATCCACCCACATCACCCCCACCCCCCCACCAACTTACCCCATTTTATTTCACAATTTATTCTACATGTTTATTCTAGTTGTTTTTGATGTGTCTATCATGATCTTAGTGACTTTGAGAAGTCACCATAGTATTCCAATACGCTTTACCTGGCATAATCTGATTGGACTTGAAATATGTCCCCCTTTTTATACCCAGATACTTATCATCCAGAATGGTGTCCAGATGTATATTGTAGGTTTAGCAGGTTTTCAATACACTCCAACAGGGTTTATTTATTTTTATATTTTTTTTATTTAGAGATACAGCATTGAAACAGGCCCTTCGGCCCACCGAGTCTGTGCCGACCAACAACCACCCATTTATACTGATCCTTCATTAATCCCATATTCCCTACCACATCCCAACCATTCTCCTACCACCTACCTACACTAGGGGCAATTTACAATGGTCAATTTACCTATCAACCTGCAAGTCTTTGGCTGTGGGAGGGAACTGGATTACCCGGCGGAAACCCACGCGGTCACAGGGAGAACTTGCAAAGTCCGCACACGCAGTACCCAGAACTGAACCCGGGTCGCTGGAGCTGTGAGGCTGCGGTGCTAAGACTGGAACAAATCTGAATCCCTTTTTTTTTTCATTTGGATGGACTTCATAGAATTGAAGCCACACAAAGTGCTTCTGAAAAAAAAATCAAAAGCAATAATTCCACAAGAAGAGACAGATTGGGAGATAGCAGTCTTTACTAGTGGTGTTCATCCAGTGCTTGGTTTTGAGTATTCAAAATATTTCCACAGGAATCTTCAGAACGGAAAACTCTTATCTAGTCCATTGGTATATTGCTTTATTGTAAATATGATGTACCATAGTTGTGGAGTTTGGATTCCTGCAAGGAACATAGAAACACAGGAGCAGGAGTAGGCCATTCAGCCCATCGAGCTTGCTCCGCCATTGAATACGATCATGGCTGATCATCCACACTGTCCCCATATCCCTTTATGTCATTGGTATTTAGAAGTCTATCAATCTCTCCTTTAAACATACTCAATGACGGAGCTTCCACAGTCCTCTGGGGTAAGAATTCCAAAGATTCACAACCGTCTGAGTAAAGAAATTTCTCCTCATCATAAGGGTAGTCATTGATTTGAGACAGGTCGAAAAGAGGCCAGAGAAGATAAAGAGTGTAAGATAGCTGTTTAAAACAAGGAGGAAGGAATAGTTAGAAAGCAAGTCAACATAAACTCTTACACTCTTGTTGGGATTAATCTCAAGACTTAATGTCAGCCTTGGCTGTGAGAGTGCTATGGCACTGTCATATATTGAATCATAGAATGGTAACGGCACAGAAGGCCATTTAGCCCATCATGTCTGTGCCTTTTGTGTTTTTTGAATGGGATGTTAAATTGAATGCCTGCAGAAGAAAGATCACATGCCATATTTGAAGAAGAGTAGTGTAGTTGTTTTGGTCAACATTTATCCGTCAACTGGTACCACCAAAATAGATTGATTGATCTTTTATCTCATTGTTGTTTGAGGTACCTTGCTGTGTGCAGAAATGGTTGCCATGTTTTCCTACATAATAACAATGACTACACTTCAGAAACATTAATTGGCTCTGAAGCATTTTGCAATGTCCTGAGGATATAAATATTCATACATATTTATTTGTAATATATGTGTAATGGATCTTTTACAAAAACCCAACCTGGAAGACAAAATATTGTCAGGATACCAGCAGTTTGAAGATTAACATAAGATTGTTGGAAAATGGCATTTTGCTTTTGTATGGAGATAATGGAATAGTACTGCTCATTTACCATCCAAAATACTTTTACACTAGTCACTCAAAAGATATGGACTGGGATATTAACACAACTGGGTTACCTAGGCAGGTGTGGGTGGTGGGGGTCAGAGATATAGATGCAAAACCCAGAAGACTGGGTTTTCCAAAGTGCTATGCAGTTTTAACTCCACAGCGTGCGTCATTTGTCTTTGACAGGTTCTCCGCCCGGAAATCAGCTTGACTGACAGGTTTGGCATCCATTTGGGGAAGGAGGACTCTGGAGAAGGCTGCATATTTGGGTAGGTCCAATCCACAATCCAGGCTGGGATGCTGATCCCCGGGGTTGTCAGATTCCAGAGCCCAGAGTGCGGGGTGGTGCCTGTAATCATGGTGTGGGAACAAGGGTTTCCAATCCTTGGCCAGGGTGGGCGGGGTGGTCTGACCCTGAGGATTCTGATCCATGGGCCCGGGGATCTTTGGATGTGGGGAGTCTGATAAAGGAGGAGCTTGGGGGTGCTGAGGGGAAACAGTCCTGCTCCACTTATCTTCTCCCTGAAGCTGTCCTCACCTCCATTCAGCTGCTGGATTTCCTGAGGCCTGACAAAAAGATCATGGAATTGAAACGTTAACTCTTTTTCTCTCTCCACAAATACTAAGAAACTCCAGCATTTTCTGTTTTTATTTCAGATTTCCAGCATCCATAGTATTTGGCTTTTGTAGCTGTAATTTCCAACAGCTCAAGCCTTTCAATAAGAAAACAATTAATTTTTATCTGCAGTTCAGAGAATAACTCTTGTTTTTAAATGCTTGTCAATTAGCATGGCAACTATCTTCCATCGAAAGTTGCTCTGCAAGGTCACAGAGATGCTTTTCAGATTTTGTGTATGATAGCAGCTAAAACTGTGCGGGTCAAAATCCTTACAGTATATAAGCTGGAAATTGGCTAAACTAAAGCCAAAGGTGAAAGCAAATTGACGGGTAGAATCAAAGAGCATTTCTTTTGTGCAAGGGCAAAACTAATTCAAAAATCTTTCAAACACCAACTAGTTTCTTCTGTGATTGTTGTCATTATCTGTCATATTAAACTTGTATAGGATCTTTGTTGGACCACACTTGCCGTATTATGAACAGTTCTGGTCTCCATAATATAAAAAGGATATAGAGACACCGAAGAAGGTGCAAACAAAATTTACCAGAACTGAGAGAACAAAAGAACAAAGAACAGTACAGCACAGGAACAGGCCATTCAGCCCTCCAAGCCTGCGCCGATCTTGATGCCTGCCTAAACTAAAACCTTCTGCACTTCCGGGGTCCGTATCCCTCTATTCCCATCCTATTCATGTATTTGTCAAGATGCCTCTTAAATGTCTCTATGGTACCTGCTTCCACCATCTCCCCCGGCAACAAGTTCCAGGCACTCACCACCCTCTGTGTAAAGAACTTGCCTCGCACATCCCCTCTAAACTTTGCCCCTCTCACCTTAAACCTATGTCCCCTAGTAACTGACTCTTCCACCCTGGGAAAAAGCTTCTGACTATCCACTCTGTCCATGCCGCTTATAACTTTGTAAACCTCTATCATGTCGCCCCTCCACCTCCGTCGTTCCGGTGAAAACAGTCCGAGTTTATCCAACCTCTCCTCATAGCTAATGCCCTCCAGACCAGGCAACATCCTGGTAAAACTCTTCTGTACCCTCTCCAAAGCCTCCACGTCCTTCTGGTAGTGTGGCGACCAGAATTGCACGCAATATTCTAAGTGTGGCCTAACTAAAGTTCTGTACAGCTGCAGCATGACTTGCCTATTTTTATACTCTGTGCCCCGACCGATGAAGGCAAGCATGCCGTATGCCTTCTTGACTACCTTATCCATCTGCGTTGCCACTTTCAGTGACCTGTGGACCTGTACGCCCAGATCTCTCTGCCTATCAATACTCCTAAGGGTTCTGCCATTTACTGTATACCTCCCACCTGCATTAGACCTTCCAAAATGCATTACCTCACATTTGTCCGGATTAAACTCCATCTGCTATTTCTCCGCCCAAGTCTCCAACCGATCTATATCCTGCTGTATCCTCTGACAATCCTCATCACTGTCCGCAACTCCACCAAACGTCCGCAAACTTACTAATCAGCCCAGCTACATTTTCCTCCAAATCATTTATATATACTACAAACAGCAAAGGTCCCAGAACTGATCCCTGCGGAACACCACTAGTCACATCCCTCCATTCAGAAAAGCACCCTTCCACTGCTACCCTCTGTCTTCTATGACTGAGCCAGTTCTGTATCCATCTTGCCAGCTCCCCTCTGATCCCATGTGACTTCACCTTTTGCATCAGTCTGCCATGAGGGACCTTGTCAAAGGCTTTACTGAAGTCCATTTAGATAACATCCACTGCCCTTCCTTCATCAATCATCTTTGTCACTTCCTCAAAAAACTCAATCAAATTAGTGAGACACGACCTCCCCTTCACAAAACCATGCTGTCTCTCGCTAATAAGTTCGTTTGTTTCCAAATGGGAGTAAATCCTGTTCCGAAGAATCCTCTCTAATAATTTCCCTACCACTGACGTAAGGCTCACCGGCCTATAATTTCCTGGATTATCCTTGCTACCCTTCTTAAACAAAGGAACAACATTGGCTATTCTCCAGTCCTCTGGGACCTCACCTGTAGCCAATGAGTATGCAAAGATTTCTGTCAAGGCCCCAGCAATGTCTTCCCTTGCCTCCCTCAGTATTCTGGGGTAGATCCCATCAGGCCCTGGGGATTTATCTACCTTAATGCTTTGCAAGACACCCAACACCTCCTCCTTTTTGATAATGAGATTACTGAGACTGTCTACACTCCCTTCCCGAGGCTCATTATCCACCAAGTCCTTCTCCTTGGTGAATACTGATGCAAAGTACTCATTTAGTACCTCGCCCATTTCCTCTGGCTCCATACATAGATTCCCTTCTCTGTCTTTGAGTGGGCCAACCTTTTCCCTGGTTACCCTCTTGCTCTTTATATACGTATAAAAAGCCTTGGGATTTTCCTTAATCCTGTTTGCCAATTACTCCTCATAACCCCTTTTAGCCCTCCTGACTCCTTGCTTAAGTTCCTTCCTACTGTCTTTATATTCCTCAAGGGATTCATCTGTTCCTAGCCTTCCAGCCCTTACGAATGCTTCCTTTTGCTTTTTGATGAGGCTCACAATATCCCGCGTTATCCAAGGTTCCCGGAATTTGCCAAACTTATCCTTCTTCCTCACAGGAACATGCTGGTCCTGGATGCTAATCAACTGACATTTGAAAGACTCCCACATGTCAGATGTTGATTTACCCTCAAACAGCCGTCCCCAATTTAAATTCTTCAGTTCCTGCCTAATATTGTTATAATTAGCCTTCCCCCAATTTAGTACCTTCACCCGAAGACTACTCTTATCCTTATCCACAAGTACCTTAAAACTTATGGAATTATGGGTCACTGTTCCCGAAATGCTCCCCTACTGAAACTTCGACCACCTGGCCGGGCTCATTCCCCAATACCAGGTCCAGTACGGCCCCATCCCTAGTCGGACTATCTACATATTGTTTCAAGAAGCCCTCCTGGATGCTCCATACAAATTCTGCCCCATCCAAGCCCCTAGCACTAAGTGAGTCCCAGTCAATATAGGGGAAGTTAAAATCACCCACCACTACAACCCTGTTACCTTTACATCTTTCCAAAATCTGTCTACATATCTGCTCCTCTACCTCCCGCTGGCTGTTGGGATGCCTATAGTAAACCCCCAACATCGTGACTGCGCCCTTCCTATTCCTGAGCTCCACCCATATTGCCTCGCTACATGACCCCTCCGAGGTGTCCTCCCACGGTACAGCTGTGATATTCTCCTTAACCAGTAATGCAACTCCCCCACCCCTTTTACATCCCCCATTATCCCGCCTGAAGCTTCTAAATCCTGGAACATTTAGCTGCCAATCCTGTCCTTCCCTCAACCAAGTCTCTGTAATAGCAGCAACATCATAGTTCCAAGTACTAATCCAAGCTCTAAGTTCATCTGCCTTACCTGTTATACTTCTTGCATTGAAACAAATGCACTTCAGACCACCAGTCCCGCTGTTCTCCGCAACATCTCCCTGCCTGCTCTTCCTCTTAGTCTTACTGGCCTTATTTACTAGTTCCCCTTCATTTATTTCAATTGCTGTCCTACTGCTCTGGTTCCCACCCCCCTGCCACATTAGTTTAAACCCTCCCGAGTGACGCTAGCAAACCTCGCAGCCAGGATATTTGTGCCCCTCCAGTTTACATGCAACCCGTCCTTCTTGTACAGGTCCCATCTGTCCCTGAAGAAATCCCAATGGTCCAGATATCTGAAACCCTCCCTTCTGCACCAGCTGTTCAGCCATGTGTTTAGCTGCACTATTTTCCTATTTCTAGCCTCAGTGGCACGTGGCACAGGGAGTAATCCCGAGATTACAACCCTCGAGGTCCTGTTTTTTAACTTTCTGCCTAACTCCCTAAACTCCCCCTGCAGGACATCATCACTCTTCCTGCCTATGTCGTTGGTACCGATGTGTACCACAACCTCTGGCTGTTCACCCTCCCCCTTCAGAATGCCCCCTGTCCGTTCCGAGACATCCTTGACCCTGGCAGCAGGGAGGCAACATACCATCCTGGAGTCTCTTTCACGTCCACAGAAGCGCCTATCTGTGCCCCTGACTATAGAGTCCCCTATAACTATTGCTCTTCTGTGCTTTGTCCCTACCTTTTGAACGACAGCGCCAGCCGTGGTGCCACTGCTCTGGCTGCTGCTGTTTTCCCCTGATCGGCCATCCCCCTCAACAGTATCCAAAACAGTATACTTGTTAGAGAGGGGGATAGCCACAGGGAATTCTTGCACTGACTGCCTACCCCTTCTAGTGGTCACCCATCTATCTGCCTGCACCTTGGGTGTAACCACTTCTCCAAAACTCCTGTCTATGACACTTTCCGCCACCTGCATGCTCCTAAGTGCATCCAGTTGCCGCTCCAACCGATCCATGCGGTCTGTGAGGAGCTGCAACGGGGTACACTTCCTGCAGATGTAGTCGTCCGGAACGCTGGAAGCGTCACGTACCTCTCACATCTCATAGGTGAAGCACTTCACCCCTCTGTCATTTCTAGCACTAATTAGTTAATTAATATAAAATAAATAAATATTTATTAAATGCTAACTAAATTATGATACACTTAACTATATGGTCCCTAGTGCTAGATTTCTACAATAAATACTAAATGCTAACAAATACAGTAATCTCCTCCCTCTGGTTCAGTTACTCTATTTATTATTTAGCTAATTAGTGTCTTAATCAATTTTTATCAGTTTTATTTTCAAATTCAGTACGGATTCCCTGCCAGCCAATCAGGTCACAGCTTTCTTGTGACTCACTTTTTCAGTTTTTTTTTCCCCACCCGAGGTAACTTACCGGTCTGGAACTCCGCCCTCCGAGTCTTCTCCGAGAATGTAGGCCGCGAATCCCCGAGGTAAGTTTTTTATACTTTCAGGTCTGGAACTCTGCCCTCCGAGTCTTCTCCGTGAATGTAGGCCACGAATCCCCGAGGTAAGTTTTTTATACTTACCGGTCTGGAACTCTGCCCTCCGAGTCTTCTCCGTGAATTAGAGTTATACAGCACAGAAACAGACCCTTCGGCTCATCGTGTCCATGCCAGCCAACAAGTACCTAACTATTCTAATCCCATTTTCCAGCACTTGGCCCATAGCCTTGTATGCTATGGCGTTTCAAGTGATCATCTAAATACTTCTTAAATGTTGTGAGGATTCCTGCCTCTACCACCCCTTCAGGCAGTGGTTTCCAGATTCCAACCACCCTCTGGGTGAAAAAATGTTTCTTCAAATCCCCTCTAAATCTCCTGCCCCTTACCTTAAATCTATGCCCCCTGGTTATTGACCCCTCCGCTAAGGGAAAAAGTTTCTTCCTATCTAACCTATCAATGCCCCTCATAATTTTGTATACCTCAATCATGTCCCCCCTCAGCCTTCTCTGATCTAAGGAAAACAACCCTGGCCTTTCCAGTCTCTCTTCATAGCTGAAATGCTCCAGCCCAGGCAACATCCTGATGAATCTCCTCTGTACCTTCTCCACTGCAATCAAATCCTTCCTATAGTGTGGTGCCCTGACCTGTACACAGTACTCCATCTGTGGTCTAACTAACGTTTTATACAGCTCCATCATAACCTCCCTGCTGTTATATTCTATGCCTCAGCTGATAAAGGCAAGTATCCCATATGCCTTCCTAACCACCTTATCTGCCTATGCTATTGTCTTCAGTGATCTATGGACAAGTTCACCAAGGTCCCTCTGACCCTCTGTACTTCCTCGGGTCCTCCCTTCCAATGTATATTCCCTTGCCCTGTTAGTCCTCCCAAAATGTATCACCTCACACTTCTCAGGATTAAATTCCATTTGCCACAGCTCCGCCCATCTTACCAGCCCATCTATATCGTCCTGTAATCTCAGGCTTTCCTCCTCACTATTTACGACACCACCAATTTTTGTGTCACCTGCGAACGTACTTATCATACCTCCTACATTCATGTCTAAATCATTCATGTACACGACAAACAGCAAGGGTCCCAGCACCGATCCCTGCGGTACACCACTGGTCACAGGCTTCCACTCGCAAAAACAATCCGCAACCATTAACCCTAAGCCAATTTTGGATCCAATTTGCCAAATTGCCCTGGATCCCATGGGATCTTACCTTCTTAACCAATCTCCCATATGGGTCCTTATCAAAAGCCTTTCTGAAGTCCATGTAGACTACATCAACTGCCTTCCCGTCATCTACACACCTAGTCACTGCCTCAAAAAATCAATCAAGTTAGTTAGACATGATCTTCCCCTGACAAAGCCATGCTGACTATCCATGATTAATCCCTGCCTCTCCAAGTGGAGATTAATCCTGTCCCTCAGAATTTTTTCCAATAGTTTCCCAACCACTGATATTAGACTCACCGGCCTGTAATTACCTGATTTATCCCTGCTACCCATTTTGAATAATGGCACCACATTCACTGTCCTCAAGTCCTCTGGTACTGGTACCTCTCCTGTGGCCAGAGAGGATTTGAAAATTTGTGTCAGAGCCCCTGCTATCTCCTTCCTTGCCTCACATAACAGCCTGGGATACATCTCATCCGGGCCTGGGGATTTATCCACTTTTAAGCCTGCTAAAACAGCTAACACTTCCTCCCTTTCAGTGATAATATGTTCAGGTATATCACAATCCCCCTCCCTGATTTCTACACCTACATTGTCCTTCTCCACACCGATGAAAAGTAATCATTTAAAACCTCACTGATGTCCTCCGGCTCCATACACAGATTGCCACTTTGGTCCCTAATGGGCCCCACTCTTTCCCTGGTTATCCTCTTGCCCTTAATATACTTATAAAATGCCTTAGGATTTTCCTTTATCTTGCCCGCCAGTGTTTTTTCATGTCCCCTCTTCGCTCTCCTAGTTACCTTTTTTAGTACCCCCCTATACTTTCTATAGTCCTCTCGTGCCTCCGCTGTTTTCAGCGCTCTGAATCTGCCATAAGCCTCCTTTTTTTCCTGATCCAACCCTCTATATCCCTTGACATCCAGGGTTCCCTGGACTTGTTGGTCCTTCCCTTCACCTTAACGGGTACATGTTGACTCTGAGCCCTCACTGTTTCCCCTTTGAATGACTCCCAGTGGCCTGATGTAGACTTTCCAACAAGTCGCTGCTCCCAGTCCACTTTGGCCAGATCCTGTTTCACCATATTGAAATCGGCCTTCCCCAATTCAGTACCTTTATTTCCAGCCTTTCTTTGTCCTTTTCCATAACTACCTTAAATCTTACAGAGTTATGGTCACCATCCCTGAAATGCTCCCCCACTGACACTTCTACCACTTGTTCAGCTTCATTCCCTAGGATTAGGTCCAGTACTGCCCCTTCTCTTGAAGGATTTTCTACGTACTGGCTCAAAAAGCTCTCCTGTATGCATTTTAAGAATTCCGCCCCCTTTGAGCCTTTTACACTAAGACTATCCCAGTTGATATTAGTTAAGTGGAAATCCCCTACTATTATTACCCTATTATTTTTACACTTCTCTGAGATTTGCCTACTTATCTGCTCCTCTATCTCTCCCTGACTTTTTGGAGGCCTATATAGTTCACTCCCAGCGAGGTGATTGCCCCCTTTTTGTTTTTAAGTTCTACCCATATGGCCTCATTTGAGGAACCTTCTGAGATATCATCCCTCCTTACTGCAGTAATTGACTCCTTGATCAACAGTGCAATGCCACCTCCTCTTTTATCCCCTCCCCTGTCACGCCTGAAGATTCTATATCCTGGAATATTGAGCTGCCTGTCCTGCCCCTCCCTCAACCATGACTCTGTGATAGCAACAATATCATAATCCCATGTGCTAATCAGCGCCTTCAATTCATCTGCCTTACTAGTAAGACTCCTTGCATTAAAATAGTTGCAATCCAGCCTTGCATTTTTCACTTGTGCCTTAACAGGTCTATATTTGCTCTGCTTTCCAGACTGACTCAGTTTCTCTTCTATATTTGACTGTGCATCACCCCCTTCTGTACCTCCACTCTGTATCCCATTCCCCTGCCAAATTTGTTTAACCCCCCACCAACAGCACTAACAAACCTCCCATCAAGGATGTTGGTCCTGTTCCAGTTCAGGTGCAACCCGTCCAACTTGTACAGGTCCCAACTTTGCCAGAAACAGACCCAGTGATCCAGGAAACTAAAGCCCTCCCTCCTGCACCATCTCTTCACCACGCATTCATCTGCTCTATCCTCCTATTCCTATAGTCACTAGCACGTGGCACCGGGAGTAATTCAGAGATTACAACCTTTGAAGTCCTGCTTTTTAATCTGCTACCTAGCTCCCTAAATTCTTGTTGCAGGACCATATCCCTCTTTTTACCTATGTTGTTGGTACCAATATGTTCCACGACCTCTGACTGCTCCCCCTCCCCCTTCAGAATGTCCTGCAGCTGCTCCATAACATCCTTGACCCTAGCACCAGAGAGGCAACATACCATCCTGGAGTTACGTTTAAGGCCACAGAAATGCCTATCTGTGCATCTTATGATAGAATCTCCTATCACTATAGCTCTCCCACTCCTTTTCCTTCCCTGCTGTGCAGCAGAGCCATCCGTGGTGCCACGAACTTGGCTGTTGCTGCTTTCCCCTGGGAGGCCAGTTAGGACAGTTCATAATGAGTCCAGTAGAATTGACACACATACAATACACTTTTGACACACTGCGGGGTGTCTGATGTGTGATTGCTGCTATATTAATGATATGTGCAGAGATCGATGACTATTACTATTTAATAAACTCTAACTGATATGTAACTGACCTCTGCTGGTAGAAATTTCTGCGCATTTGCACCCAGAGACACCTGTAATCGGTGCATATAGCAAATACCCAGGCCGGAATTTTATGCTCCTCAAATGAGTGGGCTGGTGGTGGGAGCATGGTGGGGCATAAAATTGAGTGGGAGGCAGGGGGGGGGGGTGCCTTTTCCAATTTTACGTGGGGCAACAGTGGCAAGAAACGGCCCACCCACCCAGGCCAATCTAGGCCCTTAAATGACCAATTAACTGGCACTTAAGGGCCTTGGTCTCAGGTATTTTACCCTTGGCTGACGGGCGGCTGAGGCCTCAAAAAGCCCGCCTGATGAAACCAGGTGGCCTGCTTGCAGGCTGGTGGGGAGGCCCTCCTGATCGTCCCCCTGTGCCCAACGGAAGGCCACCCTCGAAGCCCCAATCGCCCCCAATACACAACACCCACCCCCCCACTAACTGACCCCCCCCCCCTTGCCTCGCTGGGAACCGACCGATCGTCCTCGGTGAGGCTCTAAAAACATACCTTTTTTCCAGGGCTGTCCTTCATCTTCTTGTGATGGCTGGGTGTAGTCCCTGCAGTGGCCACCGCTCCTGGTGGCCCTGCTGGGACTAAGAGCTGCCGGCCCGCTGATTGGCCAGCAGCTGTATTAGGTGGGAATTCTTGTCTCAAGGAGGTGGAAGCCCTGCCCGAGACCAATTACAGGCTTGGCGAGCAAAAAATCCCGAACTTACGGCCGGTGAATGGGGCCTCCCACCCAATGAAAAATTCCGGCCCCAAAGTAAAAGATCAAGAAAACTCATATGCACGTAATTACCTCGGCCTGAATTTCCTCATTCTTTTATACCCATTTATTGATCCTTATGCCCTAATGCATCTCGAGTCATTCTAAAGGCTCCGTAACCAAGTACAAGTACACAAATTTTCTGCAATTACACTGGTTCAAAACTGATGTGAAATTAAGCCAAAAGTTTAGGTGCAGCAGGTAACAAAATAAGTTTTTTGATGCTTTTATCGTGATTTTTGAGCAATTTCTCCTCACTGTAATTTCTGTTTCTTTGAATGTCTGTTAATGGCATCGGTATAAGTCACATTAAAAACAGAAATGCTTCCATGACTGCATGCTCTTAAACATGATAAAGTTTCTGCATTGGGTGCAATTTCCCAATTATCAAAATGCTCTCAAAATTGCACTGATTAGGTTACAGCTCAAGCCACTGCTAAAAATAATTTGCATAATCATATAAAATCTTCCATAAACCAGTGCAAACAAGCAGCATAACACAGCATGATTGTTTTCTCTTTCCATTAAAAGTATTCCTTGATGTATTGAAGAGTAGTAAGCTTTTATTAATACAGCTGAACATGAGTTTATTACAAAAGTGATCATTTTTATTCAGAGTCTCCAGTCCTTAACCTGCAAGTAACCTGATTCAAAATCACTGAAAAAGACTTTAAAAAAAACTGCTGACCCATTTATTATTTCCATTGGTGTATACTAGTCAGTTTCTTCGTAAATTAAATATTTTTTGTGTCGTAAGAACTTTAAAAATGTGTCTGCTAGTGCCTACGTGCCTAAGAAAATTAGTGCAATTTGAAGAGTCTTACCTAACTACAGCAATTGTTGTAATCCTGCACTATTGATCACGGGGTGTGGCCAGTTTTGAGAATGAGGGCTGATTTAGCTGAACTGATCTTGAACTACTGTAAAAGATTGCGGAAACTTGAGCATGAATGGTTTGGGGTGTAATTTGCTACATTTAAAATTCACTGATCTTTTATGCCGATATTACATTGATATTACTGGTGTAAAGGAGTGGAAAGGCGACGCCGATGTGCCTTATTGTACATGAATGGTAGTCAGATAGCTTGAAACTTTAATTGTTATACTTAAGGAAGGAATATATACTGATTTCCGCTTGTTTACGCTTATTTTTACATTCAAGCTTTAATGAAATTGGCAAGATACTTGAGCGATTTTTTAAATCATTCACAGGATGTGGTTATTGCTGGCAAGGGAAGCATTTATTGCTCAACCCTAGTCACCCTTGAGAAGTTGATGGTGAGCCAGCTGAGTGCTTGCTGGGCCATTTCAGAGCAAACCATATTATTGTGAGTCTGGAGTCACATATAGGCCAGACCTGGTAACAATGGCCAATTTCCTTCCTCAAGGACATTAGTGAACCAGATGGGTTTGTTAAATAAAAACAACAATCCAGTAATTACATCATCACCATTACTGATACTAACATTTTTAAAATTCCAGATTTAATTAATTGAATTTTAGCTTCTTAGCCACTGTGGTGGGATTTGAACCCTTATCTCCAGATCATTAGCCCAGACCTCTAGATTACTAGTCCAGTAATCTAACCGTTCTGCTACCAGATCCACAGAGCTAGAAAGCAGCAAAATGGGTAAGTGAATGCACGTAATTTGAGTTGAAAGTTCCCAATAATGATCCACAAGATATTTCACCCCCTGATGTTCTTTAGGCACAGCTGGCAGTGTGCGTAAAGTTGGGGTCATTAGCGGCTGCTGTTTGGGTGCTATTGGTGCCTTTTTGGGACGAAAATGATGTCTGATGTGCACGCACACACTTCTGCTGCGAATTGTGCCAGGTGCCATCTTGATAAAGGACAAACATGAGGTGTCCTTTGCCCACAACTGAAGCAGCCATTTGACCATTTGCATATGCAAATAAGAGGCCTAATGGCTTCTTCTGGTCCCTGCTGCAAATTTGATCTGCCATGAGGCAATCAGTGTTAGTGCTGACTGCCTCCAGGAAAAGCAATTCTAAACACTGCGTAAATTGCAAAAGTAAGTACTCACCAAAATCACTGCCACACCCAGTCCCAAGATCTCCTCAGTCTTGATTCCAATGTCCAGGCCCTTCACCTCCCATCGCCCCACGGCCTGGCCCCACCCTCCAAACCTCCCACCAATAGCACTCCCAATCCCCTAACAACACTCCCGAGACCTGCAATTTTTCTACCCGATCCCCCACCAAACCCCGATCACAGACTCCAAAGCCCACAATTCCTCCTCCATCGCCTTGCAATCCAACCAAATCACTTATTGGAAATCGCAGCACGAACCTGTGTGGACAGCTACTGCAGTGCGATCTACTTAATGATGAAGTCTGAGGCCCAAAGTCTGGGGCTCCTCAGACCTCCCGTTTGAATGCAGGCTGTTAACAATGTGCAGGTAAGGTGCCCAAAAATGGGTGCTTTTGAATTCCTAAGCAATTGACTTTCAATGCATTCATCACATAAGGCAGAAATGAGACCAAACCTGCTTCATCAAGACCTTGAATTTACTTTTAGATTTAATTCCCAGCAAACTGTAACAGCCCACTTGCTTCCTGTCCTTAAATATATTTTTGTCTAGATGAATTAAAATCTAATCATTATTACACCATTCCATAGGGAGATGGTACAGAAAAGGGAAATGAATTCATTTGATTGCTTTCAAATTCTCTTTTAATGACTCACATGTCTTCATGTTAATAATATTAAAATTGATTTGGAACTATGTGAAAATTATATAAAGGAAAAATAGTCATTTTCAGTTATATTTATAGATTTTCATTTATTCTAACTCTAACACAGCAGCACTGTGGTGCAGTGGTTAGCACTGCAGCCTCATAGCTCCAGTGACCTGGGTTCAGTTCTGGGTACTTCCAAGTTCGCCCTGTGACTGTGTGGGTTTCTGCTGAGTGCTCCAGTTTCCTCCCACAGCCAAAGACTTGCAGGTAAATTGGCCATTGTAAATTGCTCCTAGTGTAGGTAGGTGCTAGGAGAATGGTGGGAATATGGAGTTAATGTAGGATTAGTATAAATGGGTGGTTGTTGGTCAGCACAGACTTGGTGAGCCGAAGGGCCTGTTTCAGTGCTGTATCAATAAATAAACAGCTTGAGTTATTCAATCAATACTAAGGAGAATTTCAGTTTTAGAAATCTTCCCTGGTTGAGATATTTTAAGTCTCAAAATATACAAATACTAGTATACCTTTAAAAGCTGGATTATAAAATTGGAGAATGATCTGCATGGAGTCATAGAATTACAGGACAGTATAGCATTGCATGAGTCCATTCAGTCTCCGCTGTCTCTTTTGAAGAGTTAGTCCCATTCCCCCACTGTTCCATGTGGTGCATAAAATGGCTACTGCCAAAAGCCTTTATTTACATATCATGACATCAGAGGTTACATGTGTATGGCAAGCCGAAGTGTACAAAAGTATTTGTCCAAACATCCCCCTTTTCATAAAAAAAATGTGTTCTTTCTTGTCCTTTCAAATTTGTCTATCCTGACATGTACATTTCACACGTAATCTTTAAAGTGTTCAGTTTGTTTTATGGTATGCATATGAGTTGTTGTTGACTGATCGTCTGCTGTTTTCTGGTCCCTTGGATGATGTTGCAGGTGTTCCTTCTTTGGGGAATGTTGTTGCTGTGGTGAGTGTTGCTGCTGTGGTGAGTGTTACTGCTCATCTGTGGTGCTGGTTGAAGTATGGTTGACCTCTGGGACTGATGGTTATTCAGTTCCTTGTTCAGTGGGTGAACTCAGATCTGGCTCATCAGCTGTTTGCTGTGAAGGAGCAGCTTCTCTGGTTATGCGTAGATGTCTGCGGTTGTGACAATAGATCTGGTCTTTAACCTTCACCTGGTATGATTGAGGTGACAACTTCTTCATGCAAGTCCCAAGTTGCTCATTTTTCTTGAGTGCATTGAATGTCTGCACTCTGACCGGCTCTCCAACTCTCAGCTCTGACAATGATTTGGCAGTTTGATCAAAGTGACGTTTGACTTTCTGTCATTTCAATATGATCTTGTCCCTCACACCTGTTCAGACTTCTGGCAGTAGTTTCTTATCTGTTGGAAGAGTCTTCTGGGTGCGGCGTGACAAAAGTCCCTGGACTGGATGACTTCCCATGACTTAAGTAGGTGAATTTCTCCACTCTAAGAATGCTTTGTACATATCTGTGCCAGATCTAGTAGATTTCTTTATGATTATTTTGGCAATTTTCACTGCTGCCTCAGCCTTTCCATTTGACTGGGGATAGTGGAGAGATGATGAATAGTGCCAATCGTTCATGAAGCATCTGAATTCTTCACTTGTGAACTGAGGGCTACTGTCGCTCAGCACAATGTTGGAATACCATGACGACTGAAGTGTGCTTTCAGGTGTTCTACGATCTCACTGGTAGTTGTTGACGTCAGCTGGTCTAACTCCCATTAGTCCCAATAGTAGTTGACTGTGCAAGATAATCAGTTACAGTGAGAATGAAGAGGTCTACTCCAAGTTTCATCCATGGTCTGTCTGGGATATCATGAGTCATGAGGGGTTCTTTAGCTTGCTCTACCTGATGTAGTCCAGATTGGCCAGTAGAACTCTTCCTCAGTTTGGGCGGCACAGTGGCGCAGGGTTAGCACCGCAGCCTCGGTGGGCCGAAGGGCCTGTTTCAGTGCTGTATCTCTAAACTAAACTAAACTCAGACTAGACTCAATTCCTTGATGGCTTACGTGGACATGCTTCAGCATCTCTTTTCTCTTCAGGGATAATGATCCTAGTCCTTTTGTACAAGATGCCATCTTGGGCAGTCATTTCATCTCTGTATGTCCAATACTCTCTTACAGCAACAAATGTGTCCTTGATGGTTTCAGGCCATCACAACTTCTTGTAGCACTTGAAGAGTTGCATTTCGTCACATAGTTTGCTTGATCTGAGCAAGAAGCTGGTCTGTCAGATTCAATGTCTCTGCTGGGTTGATGACTTCCAGAGCATGTTGTGCTGTTGCTTCTTGTTGAATCTGGAAGATTTTGCACTCTGTACGAGAATCATCAACTTCCTTCAAAGGGAGTGCAGCTATTGACAGCATGTTTGCGATGTACGTCTGCTTCCCTTCCCTGTACTTCACTTCCAACTGGTTTCTCTGCAAACAAAGTAACATCCTTTGCAAATGCTTTGGAGCAGATAGAAGCGGTTTGAGAAAGGTGCTTTGAAGCAGCTTGTGGGCAGACTCAACTATCACACTCTCTCACAGAGAGGAACTGGTTGAAATGCTCACAAGCAAAGACAATAGCAAGGCACTGTTTCTTAATCGGTGCACAGCATCATTCAGCTTATGTTAATGATCTGGATGCAAATGGAAGTGGTTGTCATTGCTGTTTGAGGGTGGCTCCAAGTCCTGTTTCCCTGGCTTCACACTGCAGGATGACTTCATAGTTGACATCATATTACCTCAGCACTGGTGTTACCATCACTAGTTGTTTGATGTGAGTGAAACCTGCTTCATATTCTGTGCCCCAATACCACAGGATATCCTTTGCAGTAAGCTTTTGCAGAGGTTTACACTGACAACAGATTGGGCAAGAATTTGGCTAGGTAGTTTAGAAACCCAACAAATCGTTGAACTACCTTCATGTTTGTTGGTTGCTGCATCACTGCTACAGCTTGCACCTTATCAGGATCAGGTTGAGGTCCTTTAGCTGTCAGTACATGTCCTATGTACCTGACTGCAGTCACCTTCAGCTGCAACTTTTTCTTGTTCAGCTTCAGGTTCTATCTGGCGAATTCTGTCTAGCAGTCTCACTAGATTCCAATCATGGTCTGCGATGGTGTCATCCATTCTATCGCCACATCCATAGACTACAAGATCATCCATGATCACGTGCACACCTGGTAGACCATTGACTAACTCATGCTGTCTGCATTGGTACTCTTTCGGAGCAGTAGAAATGTCAAATGGCATGCGCCCATCTGCACCTCCTAAATGGTGTCCAGAAAGCTGTTGTTTCAACCAGCTTCACTTGCCAGTATCCATCCTTAGCATCTAGGGTAGTAAAGAGCTTTTGCCTTGGCATGTTGAGGCAGAATCCCGTCAATGGTGGGTGGATCTCTTCAAAGCTTTATTGAGGCCTTTTGGATCTAAACACACTCTCTCAACTTTCCAGGTTTTTTCCACTGTTACCATGTTGCTAATCCAGTCTGTAGGAGTTGTCACTTTCCTGATTGCTCCCATCTTTTCAAGCTCCTATATTGTGACTTGAGGACAGCTGGAACACTCCTCGGAAGATTTTGAGTTAGCCTCACACTCTCATCTACTTCGAGATGATATTCACCAGGAAAGCATCCAAGAACTGTGAAAACATTATTTTAATCAATCAGGATTTGTTCAGCAGTCAATGGCTTGGTGTCATGCAAAACACTGCAAATCTCTTTTAGTATGTGGAAGGTTACCAGTCCGAGCTTTTGACCTGTTTCAGCTGATATGAGGGGAGCATTCACGCCTGTCAGGACAGGAAAGAAACCTTTTTCATGTATATCAGCTCTGGAGCCTAGAATACCCCACCTTGGTGGAGTTCATTGTTCTTGGTCATAGAAATAACATCAGCATTGAGTGGATCTGTCTGGTCCAGACAGATAACAGATGAAAGAGATTAAAAGGTGCTAAGCGCTGACCATCCAGCAGGATGGCTTCAGGAGATGTGCTTATGATATTTCGATAAGGATCATCATAAAAAGGACAAGATCGAAGGGTTTGGTACTGCAGTCAAGGAGGAGGGTCAGGAATGGTCAACCTGACTCGTGGACCTACAAATTCTCACCAGAAGGATCAACCACATGGAGTATTGTAAGTTATCAGCCAAATCCAAGGGGTATTTGGGGCTGAGACTTTAAAGCAATTTTACATGTAGCAACCAAATCCTGGGAGGGTTTGGATTTTGCATTGAGTGAGTTTGGGGCAGGACTGTGGCGTTTTGTCTGAGATTTTTCGAAAAAGGTTTATCTTATAAGTCATGGTGACTTGTGTGTTTGGATGGGAACCAAGGTTAAATCGTGGAGGGATTTAAATCGGACCAACCAATCAAGGTGTCGTGTGGTGTCCTTTAAATTAGTTTAGAAGTCTTTGTATCAGAGTGTTAGGAGGGTTTTCATAAACAAGTTTGTGGTTCAGCCCAACCCTGTGTCTGTGCAATCTGTCCTTTATAAAAATCCTAAAGTCAAGAACCATCAGTAAGGAGGAAAGCGGGAGTGGGAATCTCTTGCATATGTGTATGGCAAGCCAAAGTATACAAAAGTATTTACCCAAACACTCGCTTTCCTCCTATCCCTGCAACTTCTTCTCCTTAAACTATTTATCTAATTCCCTTTTGAAGGCTTCTTTTGAATCTGTATCTACCTTTCACAATTGCACAGAGATTGGAGGAGTCTGTCTCAAGCATGAATGGCATGATGCTGCAGGCCTTTGCGATGACGTTTTCCTTCATGGAAAGAGTGGCCAGCTGCATGGAGATTCAAGTGCAGCAATCACGTGATTGCATGCAGGCCTTCACCAATGGCTTGCAGACTCTGGCTACTATTTTAAAGAGGATGAATGATACCCTAGCCTTGGCCTTTCACCTCCCCACTATTCTGAAGCTTATCGCTAGCAGGGAAATGTGGCTGGGCCATGAAAGGGATGATGGTGAAAGGGGACATGGAAGTGGGGACTCAACTCAAAGCGCTTCCACTTTTCACCAGTTGCCACCCCTCTAACACCTCAGTCAGTATCCCAATGCTGCTTCATGTACAGATAGCCAAGTCTACCGCTACACAGGTGTAGGCAGAACAGTCTTTGGCGGGGCCCTCACGGGCTCCAAAAGCCAGAGGACACCGGCCAAGAAAATCTCAGCAGTCATGGTGGCAGGGGTCTGAGCAACCTGCCTCTACTTCTGCTGAAGCCACAGGGGTGGCACCATATAGAAGTGATAGGAAGAGAAAGAGTAGTTGCACAAGGGCATGCACATTGGTGTATTAGAAATTTTTAGAATGTTAAGTTTTTGTTTTCTGTTTCAGCTACATAAAAATTATTCTTTTTATATTACTCCTTTGCAGCACTTTCTTGATTGCTGGCTGACAAGTGGCCTTTTCAGTTGTGATGAATGGAAAAACATGAATTGACACTGAGCAATGGGGGCTGTGAAAGGTTGTTTGCAGAACTGCTTTGTGTTAGTGGCATTGTGGTGTGTGAGGGCAAAAGTGACTTTTGCATGTGGTTGTTAGACATATGCACTGGTGGAACCTAAATGAACCTGCAATAATGAAGGCATCCCAGGCAGCAATGTGTGCTGCTGGTGTTGCATTGCCTGGATCACCTTCCCGCTCCTTGTTTTCTTCCACTTTGTCCCCTTCTCCACCTCCTCTTCCTTCTCTCTGTCTGAATGGGCTCTGTGCTCTGTGCCTTCTCCTTTTGCAGATCCAAACCTCATACTGTGCATTGTTGTCCAGAGCACAGAACACCACAACCAGCTGGAGATCCTGCTGGTGTGTAATGAAGGGCCCCTGCAGATCGTTCCAAGCAGTCAAAGCGTATTTTCAGCATGCCGATGTCTTGGTTGATGACACTTCTGATGTTCATATGACGTTCATTGTATCATTCCTTGGGTTTCTGAGAGGTGACATTAGTCACATTTTTAGTGAGTATTCCATTGTCTCTGAGTAACTAGCCAGTAATTGGTTCAATGTGCAAAGAGATCAGGGAGGTTGAACTGTCACAGGGCGAAAGCATCATGGCGGCAGCTGTCCTGGAATCTTGCACACACCTGCATAAAGATCTTTTTGCAACCGCTGCACATTGATGGAGTAGTGCCTTTGTGGTAGATGAAAACTCCTGGGTGATCTGAGGGTGCCTTAATTGTCACATGTGTGTAATCAATGACACCCTGCACCTGTGGGAAGCCATCCAGAGCCCCAAACACCAGCACCCGCTTATTCTGACTGGGACCATTGCAAACAAATTTGATATAATTGGCAACCCTGGCAAACAAATAATCAGTCACCGTCTGATGCATTCGTGGGCTGCCAACTGCAAGATCCTGCAAGTGTTTCCAGTGGATCCCTGGAAGGATCCAGAGACAAAGGAATTGAGGCCAGTGGTGGTTTTGACAGCCACTGGTAAAGCATGACCATCAGATCCAATTGTCAGCAGCTCTTGTTCCAGCAGGCTGCAAATGTCTGCCACCACCTAACGTGACACCCTGAGCCTCCTGAGGCACTGGTATTCTGACGAGTTGAGGGAACTTATCCTCTGCCGGTAGACCCTGTGTAGGCCTCCTATGAGCTGCACTTCTCTGCTCACCCCCTCTCTTCTGTGGAGTTGCAGGCCTGTGAACAGCAGACTGCTGCATGTGCTTTTCTTCATTTTGTTCATGGCCCTACTCCTCCTGCTGATGGTGCTGGTGCAGCTCCTGCTTATTCTGTTACTACTGCTGGTCATCCGAGGTTCAATCTAACAACGTTAGCAGCACCCATCCAGCTTCAAAGTGCAGATCAGACCTCCAAACTTCAAAAATGTAAATGACACTTGCAAAGTGTGTAAAGTAACCTCTCAGCACAAGTACTGTGAACAACCCTTTCACACAAGCAGGCAACTGTGGCAATATTTTGCTTTTGTTTTACCTTAAATTCCCATAATAGTTCAAAACATTCCTTAATTCTCAATGAAGATAATAGAAATTCTTGAAATGTCTGAGGAGGAACAGATTACACCAGAATGTCTGATAATTACAGTAGTAGCAAAGCAAACATTGTTTTCCTGTCTTGTAAGTAGAGAATCCATGTAAACTTGTTTTTGGATTGGAATAAGTAATCTTGTCAAAATTGTACCACTACATATTTCATCAAATCTTTCACTCTGTCCTCCAGCCGTGCCATTTTTCATATCTCTGCTACATTCTTTTCCCCCGGCTCTTTACTTCCATTGTTTGTGTCACACACCACAAATTCAATCAGCGATGTTGTGAGTACTGAGTATATTTTGGCAATTTTCACTGTCATGGTTTCAGACCCCTCAATTGCTGTTTTTTCTGGCCTTGCTTTCACTGGTGAGTTCCAGGAAGCCCTGAAAACCCGTGGACCCAAAAGTAATGTGCAAAACCCTTGTCAAGATCGCTTGAACCAAGAGATTAACATGTCAATTGAGAGTCCAATTCTCCTGAGGGGGTAGAGCATACAAAGGCTAATGCACAGGAGTGACGTGCAGAAGTCAGCGGGTTGAAGCCTGCTTCCCTCCCGCTCATATTTTTGCTGGATTTAACCCCGCCATCTGCAACCAATCCCACGCACTCCTCCAGGTTAAAATTCCCCACCCACCCCCATATCAGTTTCAGTAAACTTCTTGAGGAACTGTCTTTTAACGGATGGTGTGGTTACAAAGTGGAATTCAAATAAAACTTCAACTTACATAGATTTCCTAACAGTGACATTCAGCTTGATAGCTGTTATCTTATATCTGAATGGTCACCGATCATACACATATTAATATTCATTAATTCTGACATCTGCTAGGCACATATGCTGTGAGAGCTGTAAAACCTGATCTTTGTTTCTGTGTGTCAGTATATAGCCTTATTTTTTTGGAGGTGTATATTTTCTTTCATGTGCTACATTATCTATATAAGAAACATCAAAATTTAGACTCTGGCAACCAGAATTGCAGATTTCACCATGTGTTTGATATCCACACTTTCTTGCTAAAGATATAATCAGATGCAAGCATTAACAGTAAAAATAATCATTTATGCATAAAAGATAGACCTACTTCAGGAATAACAGATTGCGAGACTTTAAATAATAAAAACTAAAATACATGAAACTTCAGACAAAGGGGAGCACTGAGGATCTGAGTATTATCCAGTGTTTTGGGAATAGCTCATTAAAAAGTGACGCATGAGGCACCACTAAGAAAGCATTCGTAATTGGATCACTGTTCATATGGCTGATGGCTTTATACTCAAGCTCTATTTCTAACTTGGTGAATGATGCTTGAATGAGTGCAGCTCCAGCGACATTCAAGAAGGTTGATACCATCCAGGACAAAGCAGCCCGCTTGATCGGCATCCTATACACCACATTAAACATTCAATCCCTCCACCACCAGCACACAGTGGCACCATCTATAAGATGCACTGCAGCAACTCGCGAAGCCTCTGTCGACAATACCTTCCAAACCCATGACCTCTACCACCAAGAAGGGCAAAGGCAGCCGTCACATGGGAACACCACCACCTGCAGGTTCCCCTCCAAGCCACCCACCATCCTGACTTGGAACTATATTGCCATTCCGTCCCTGTTGCTGGGTCAAAATCCTGGAACTCCTTTCTAAGAGCACTGTGGGTATACCTACCCCACATGGACTACAGAGGTTCAAGAAGGCGGCTCCCCACCACCTTCTCCAGGGCAATTAGAGATGGGCAATGAATGCTGGCTTTGCCAGCAATACCCACATCCCATGAAAGAATAAAAAAAATTACACAACCTTTTTCCTTCAACCATTATGTTCATTTTTGTTGCACAAGTAAACTTAGTAAATTAGGAATCGCAAACTTTCATGATATCATTCTGAATCCACAGAAGCTACACTGATTCCGGAGAGAACTTTCAGTTTCTGTATGCTCACTTCTGGACTTTACAAATTAGAGGGCATAAAAATGAAAGAAGAGCATTTTCATTTCAAGAAGTTTCAAAAAGTTGTACAGTTTAACTTGAATGGTTTCAGTAGAATTTATTGATGAAAGAACATACACAACAAATCACATAATTGTCGGTATTATTATATTTATGTTGTTACAACCGAGGTTAGAGGAATGCACTGTCTTCCTCTAGTTCCACTACTGCGCTGGTCACAACATATGTTTAAATGTTTTACTCAGTTACCGATATGGCCAATTATATACTTTATATTAGTTTCAGAATAAAAAAAATCTGCCAGCCAGGTATCTTTAATAAACAACAAAATTATTGATTTATTAAAAAACAAGAATTATTCAATAAAGATGCAAAACCTATTAACACACAGGTTGAAATATGAAAGTATAAATATATACCCTTCAAAAATAACCTAACAAGCACACGCACACACCAGTTAAAGGAAAAAAATAAGGAAAAATGAACAACTGGCTCTGCAGAGATCAACTTTTAAACAATACTTTGGCCAAGTTATTGTCAATTCTTGACGAAAAAGGATAAGATACGGAATATTCCAGATAGCCTTTGGTCTGGTGTCTGGGTACATGTAGACGGCTGTCAAGAGGATCTTTCTGGAACAGTTCTGTTCAGAAGACATTGAGGAGTAGTTTTGCAGGCTTTTCGGGAGAATTACTGCACCAGTGGTTTCAGCTATCACACTGAACTCTCAGAAGGTTTTCCAAAACAGGTGTAAAAAGATGAGTTGGGTGGCTTCTCTCTTAGAAGGCTATACACCAACTGAGCATTCAAACAGTCCAAGCCAAATCAAAAAGCCAAAACTCCTGACAACCATAAACCTAGACATAGAATCATAGAAAGTTTATGGCACAGAAAGAGGCCACTTGGCCCATCATGTCTGTGCAAATGAAAAATGTTCCTCCCATTCTAATCCCACCTTCCAGCATGTGGTCTGCAGCCCTGCAGATTATGGCACTTGAAGTGCATATCCAGACTTCTTTTGAATAAAGTTGAGGGTTTCTGCCTCAACTACCCTTTCAGGCGGTGAGTTCCAGACGCCCACCATGCTCTGGGTGAAAAATGTTTTCCTCATTTACCCTCTAATCTTTCTACCAATCACTTTAAATCTATGCCCCCTAGTCACTGACCTCTCTACTAAGGTAAATCGGCCCTTCACCTCCACTCTATCCAGGCCCCTCAAAATGTTGTACATTTCAATCCAATCTCCCCTCAGCCCTCTATATTCCAAGGAGAACAACCCCAGCCTATCCAATCTTTCCTCGTAGCCGTATTTTTCCAGTCTCAGCAACATCCTCGTAAATCTCCTCTGTACCCTTTCTGGTTCAATTACATCCTTTCAGTAATGAGGTGACCTGAACTGCACACAGTACTCAAGTTGTGGCCTAACCAATGATTTATACAGTTCCAGCATAACCTCCCTGCCCTTATATTCTATACCTCGGCTAATAAGTCAGCTGACTTCTCTGTTAACAACTCCAATAGCCAGCAAGTTATTCCATCAAGTTTTTTTTAAATCCTACGTGTCCTTTCAGTAACCCTTTATATAAAAAAACAAATCCAGGCACCTCCTTGGTCTTTCAATTTTTTTATATATTCATTCCTGGGATGTAGGCTTGGCAATGACTATCTCAAACAAGAGAGAATCTAACCATCTCCCCTTGACATTCAATGGCATTACAATCACTGAATCCCCCACTATCAACATTCTGGGGGTTACCATTCACCAGAAACTGAACTGGAGTTGTCAGTTGGCTAGGCCAGCATTTATTGCCCATCCCTAACTGCCCTTGAGAAGGTGGTGGTGAGCTGCCTTCTTGAACCGCTGCAGTCCATGAGGGGTAGATACACCTACAGTGCTATTAGGAAGGGAATTCCAGGATTTTGACCCAGTGAAGGAACAGCAATATAGTTCTAAGTCAGGATGGTGTGTGACTTATGACTAGGAGGGGAACTTGCAGGTGGTGGTGTTCCCATGCATCTGCTGCCCTTGTCCTCCTAGGTGGTAGAGGTCACATGTTTGGAAGATGCTGTCTAAGGAGCCTTGGTGCGTTGCTGCAGTGAATCTTGTAGATGCTGCTGCCTCTGTGCGTCGGGGTGGAGGGAGTGAATATTTGTCGATGAAGTGCCAATCAAGTGGGCTGCTTTGTCCTGGATGGTGTCGAGCTTTGTGAGTGTTGTTGGAGCTGCACCCATCTAGGCAAGTGGAAAGTATTCCATCACACTCCTGACTTGTGCCTTGTAGATGTTGGACAGGATTTGAGGAGTCAGGAGGTGAGTTACTCGCTGCAGAATTCCCAGCCTCTGACCTGCTCTTGTAGCCACAGTATTTATATGGCCGCTCCAGTTCAGTTTCTGGTCAATGGTAGCCTGCAGAATGCTGATAGTGGGGGATTCAGCGATGGTAATGCCATTGAATTTCAAGGGGAGATGGTTAGATTCTCTCTTGCTTGAGATAGTCATTGCCTGGCACTTGTGTGGAGTGAATGTTACTTGCCACTTATCAGCCCAATCTTGTCCAGGTCTTACTGCTTTTCTACACGGACTGCTTCAGTGTCTGAGGACTCGTGAATGGTGATGAACATTGTGCAATCATCAGCGAACATCCCTCTTCTGACCTTATGATTGAAGGAAAGTCATTGATGAAGCAGCTGAAGATGGTTGGGCCTAGGACAATACCCTAAGGAACTCATGCAGTGATGTCCTGGAGCTCAGATGATTGGCCTCCAACAACCACAGCCATCGGTATGACTCCAACCAATGGAGCGATTTCCCCCTGATTCCCATTGACTTCAGTTTTGCTCAGGCTCCTTGATGCCACACTCGGTCAAATGCTGCCTTGATGTCAAGGGCAGTCGCTCTCACCTCACCTCTTGAGTTCAGCTCTTTTGTTCATGTTTGAACTAAGGCTGTAATGAGGTCAGGAGCCGAGTGGTCCTGGCGGAACCCAAACTGAGTGTCACTGAGCAGATTATTGCTAAGCAAGTGCCACTTGATAGCACTGTCGACGACACATTCCATTACTTTACTGATCATCGAGAGTAGATTGATGGGGCGGTAATTGACCAGGTTGGATTTGTCCTGCTTTTTGTGTCCAGGACATACCTGGGAATTATTCAACATTGCCAGGTAGATGCCAGTATTGTAGCTGTACTGGAGCAGCTTGGCTAGAGGTGCACAGGTCTTCAATACTATTGCAAGAATGTTGTCAGGGCCCATATTCTTTGCTGTATCCAGTGCCTTCAGCAGTTTCTTGATATCACATGGAGTGAATCAAATTGGCTGAATACTGGCATCTGTGGTGACTTCAGGATGATGCCAAGATGGACTATCCACTTGGCACTTCCGGCTGAAGATTGTTGCGAATGCTTCAACCTTATCTTTTTCACTGATGTGCTGGGATCCCCCATCATTGAGGATTGAGATATCTGTTGTCCACCACCATTCACGACTGGATGTGGCAGGACTGCAGATCTTATATTTGATCTATTGGTTGTAGGATTGCTTCACTCGATTGCATGCTGTTTACGCAGTTTGGCACGCAAGTAGTCCTGTGTTGTAGCTTCACCAAGTTGACACCTCATTTTGAGGTATTCCTGTTGCTGCTCCTAGCATGCCCTTCTGCACACTTCATTGAACCAGGTTGATCCCCCAGCTTGATGGTAATGGTAGAGTGGGGAATATGCCAGGCCATGAGGTTACAGATTGTGGTTGAGTGTAATTCTGCTGCTGCCCCACAGCGCCTCATGGATGCCCAGTTTTGAGTTGCTAGGTCTGTTCAAAGTCTATCCTATTTAGCACAGTGGTAGTGCCGCACAACACGATGGAGGATATCTGCAATGTGAAGACTGGACTTCGTCTCCACAAGGACTGTGCAGTGGTCACTCCTATCATGGACAGATGTATCTGTTACAGGCAGATTAGTGAGGACAAGGTCAAGTATGTTTTTCCCCCTTGTTAGTTCCCTCACCACCTGCAGCAGACCCAGTCTAGCTGCTATGTCCTTTAGTTCTCAGCCAGTAATGGTACTAGATTGAAGTCCCCCACCCAGAGTACATACTGCGCACTTGCCACCCTCAGTGCTTCCTCCAAGTGGTGTTCAACATAGAGGTGTACTGATTCATCAGCTGGTCGGGGGCGGGGTGGTGGGCAGCCAGTAGGTGGCAATCAGCAGTAGGTTTCCTTGCTCATGTTTGACCTGATGCCATGAGACTTTATGGGGTCCGGAGTCGATGTTGAGGACTCACAGGGCAACTCCCTCCCTACTGTATACCAGTGTGCTGCCACCTCTTCTGGGTTTGTCCTGCCGGTGGGACAGGACATACCCAGGGATGGTGATGGTCGCATCTGGGACATTGTCTGTAAGATATGATTCCATGAGTATGACTATGTCAGGCTGTTGCTTGACTAGTCTGTGGGACAGCTCTTCCAACTTTGGCACAAGCCTCCAGCTGTTAGTAAGGAGGACTTTGGCAAACCCAGCCCTGTCGACCCTGCAATGTCGCTTCCAGTGGCTTGGTCGATACTGGGTGGTCAGTCCAGTTTCATTCCTTATTGACATCATAGTGGTTAGATACAACTGAGTGTCTTGCTAGTCCATTTCATAGGGCATTTAAGAGTCAACCACATTGCTGTGGGTCAGGAGTCACATGTCGGCCAGACCAGGTAAGAACAGCAGATTTCCTTCCGTAAAGGACATTAGTGAACCAGATGGGTTTTTTACAACAATCAACAATGGTTTCTTGGCCATCATTAGACAAGCTTTTAATTCCAGATTTATTAATTAAATTCAAATTCTACCTTCTGCTGTGGTGGGATTTGAACCCAGGTCCCCAGAGCAAAATTCTGAGTCACTGGATTAATAAACCACTGGATTAACAACACCACTACACTGCCACCTCCCCCAATGATTCTGCTGTAGGAATATGAATGTGCAGGCGAATAAAAGGCTATTATGGATCATGTGATATGTCCCAGAATTCAAAATGTACTTTGCTATATGCTCTCTTATATCCCATAATTACTTGTTAAAAAAAAAATAAATATCCACCAAGATATAAATTGCTCACACTATTATCATCATTCATTAATTCTGTTAAATCCTCAAAGAATTTGAGAATCTCTTTTTAATTGCTGGGTGGAATTTGATCCTAACAGACCTGTATGCAGCAGGGAGGCCAGTAGCAGAACGGGGACCCATTTGTAATTGAAGCCGGTTTTGCTTTGACTCTTTACTCAGCTAGCATAAGCATCCTGCTTCTGGGTTTCCCGACCAATTGGAGAGGGCAGGCGGGATCACGTGCCAAATCTGTCAAAGAAAATATTTCTATTTAAAGGGACCCCAATAGGAGTCAGAATGGTTGAACTGTATATTGATTTCTGAGGCTGCAGCAACCACAGGAATGGAAAGGAGGTGTTGGCAGGTTGCCCCCACCCGCCTCGCTGACTCTTACCTGGAGGTTCTGCCATGGGATCTGACGAACTGAAGTGAGGTGATGTTTCCCAAGTACGGGAGGAACTGGTCAGCCTCTCAAACCAAGCAGGTATGGAAGGAAGTAGCTGAGGAAGTGAGCAGCTAGAGTGTGGTCCCTACAACCTGGATATAGTGTCCCAAGAGGTTCAAGGACTTCAGGAGGGCAGGAGTGGCATCTGACTTGCAGGTGCCAATCCCCACACTTTGACTATCCCAGCATTCCCCTGCACAGCACTCCTCAGAGCAACTCACCTTGCAACTCGACTCAGTCCTCTCTCTCCAAGCACTTCCTCACATCCCCATCTGAACAGCCAACACTCACACTCAACCTCATCTTTGTGCCATCTCACACCCATGTCTCACCTCCACACAATCCATTTCTCACAGTCACAACTCTCTGCTTTCTGTCTTTGTAGGGGAAGAGAGCGCACAACTCCAGGCAGCAGCAGAGATCTGGGGTTGATTGGTAGGGTGGCGGGGGAGATGGTTTGAGGCCCTCCAGTGATAGCCACCATAATGACCACTGGCAATGTGTGCCCACCTGGTCCACTGGGAAGCGGGTTGTTCCAGGAGGCTGCAGATGTCATCAACAACCTTCCGTGAGAGCTTGAGCTTCCGGAGGCATTGGTGCTCACAAATGTTGAGAGAACTGATCCTCTGCCTGTAGATCTTATGTTGGGGGCATCGCCTCCTTCGACCTGGATCTCTGTGCCCATCCCCTCTGTCCATCTGGCTGAGGAGAAGGCAGCAGCTGCTTCTAGTGTTGCTGCTCCTCTTGTTCCTCATCAGAGGTCCAAGGTAGAGCTGCATAAGCTGCTCCCATGCTGCAGTGAAGATTGACAGCAGGGAAGTGCAGATAAAGGTGAATGAAGTCCAAGACAGGTGATATGACTTCCAAGCATTTGGAAATTACCTGTCAAGCACACAAGCAGCGTCGCATCCATTATTATGTTTTCTCTGTCTGCCCTATTCAGTTTCCAGGAATTTTCATTGCAGTGATTTTTTTTTTGCAACTTCCCTTTAAGAGGCAACCTACCTTTAAGAAGAGCAGTTGCCTGTCCCATGTGATTGGCAAACAATGGTGTCAGGACCTCCTGCTGTGTGCAGACCTTGCCAATAGCGTTAAGACACAGAAATCAGCACTGGAGTAGTATGTTTGACATACCACTCAGATTATTAACGGTAACTCGCTCACAAAATATCAGGGGATGAAACCCACAATGAACACCTTATTGCAACACTTTTATTACTTCTTTCTCTGAGGTGAAAGCCAAATGTCATTGACTCTGTGATCAATATCAGTCTATGGGTAAACTGAACAATCACAACCAATCACAGACCTGCTCACAGTGTACATTTTGCTTTTCCTGTTCCAATATACATAAGCACAATTTATCCACATTAAAATCTATTTACCATTTAATCATTTCACTTAATTGTTCCAGGCCTTTTGCACTCACCATCTGTTCAATTTTACCAGCTGCTTTTATAATATTACAAGAAAGAGAAGCATAGAAGTATACAGCACAGAAGGAGGCCATTTGGCCTCTCATGAATCTGACAGCTCTTATGTAATTCAATTTGCATAATATCAATAGCAGGGCACCCTGACAGGGACCAATGGAGCTCTACTAGTTACTGCTTTCTCTTGTCAAGTCTGTTTCTGATCCAGTTGGCTAATTTGTCATTTCCTCCCTGAATCATCATCTTCTTTAAAAGCTTCCTGTGCAGAGCTGTGCCATACATCTTCTGAAAATCTAAGAATGTTATTTCTACTAAATAGACTTCAACTATGAATATAGTTAGCTCATCAAACAATTTGACTACACTAATTATTATTGTTTCAAAATACATTGTGACGACCAGGTGAGAAAGAGGTCTAGGGTTCCCTTTCAGCCTTCACCTGCTCTTACTGTAACAGGGTTTTATTTTTAAACACACAGTGTTTTTAGCTCCTCCTTGGTGAATCTGTGTTCACCACTTTCCAATTATAAGGCAAAGAAATCAGCACAAACAGGCTTTCTGAGGTTTAAAGAAGAAAAGTTGAAATTTGTTAAACTTAAACTCAAATTTGGTTGACACCTACGGATACACAGCGGCCCACGCTAGCATGCATACACGATACACACATGCAAATAGAGACAGAAAAGAGAAGAAAAATAAAGTGGAAAAGTTTGAGGCAATATCTGAAGAGTTGTTGTTACGGTTCTTCGAGCTCACTGTAGAGTCCTTGATTGTAGGTGGATCTTGCTTTTCGTTGGGGCCCAGTATTGTTCTTAAACCTTGTTCGTTGTAGGAGACTTTTCTCTCTTGGGGTTCATGTGTCTTCAGTGGTTTCAGAGGCTTGTGAGAAAGAGATGGGAGCAGACAGATAGACAGGAGGTCTTCTTCAGTCCAGGAGCATTCTGCTTTCTGCAGGCTTTCAGTTCGAACTGTGTGGCAAGTTAAAAAAAAACCTGCAATAGCAAGTTAGTCATGTGACCAGCTGGCATAACCACTTCTGGCTTTATGGATTGTCTTGTCCTAGCAGACCCTGGAATGTCTCCTCTACCCGGTGATCAAAGGTCCATTGTGGGTTAAATTGGAGCAGGGAATAGCCGCTTTGTCATTTCAAGCACTGTCTGTTAATATGCAAATGTCTTTTTCCAGCCAAGATCTTGTAGTCCTTGTAACAGGCCTTCTCTTCTTCCCAGCAAAAAATTGAAATTTAATGTCCATGTGGCAAAATTAATATGCCTCATTCTTGGCAGGTGGGGGCCTGCATGATAATATGCTGACTGTCGATTGTCTCAGAGGTTTTAAAATGAGCATTGATGGGATCCCATAAAGTCTTGAATATATTCTCTTCCTGTGGACATTAAGCTAGCTGGTGTATCATCCCAGGTACTTTCCTTGTACAACTGTTTTGAAATTGAAAGAGACATTGGAAAATTTTGCTTTCTTGGGTATGCCCTGATTTTTCCTTTCTGCTTTTTAAAATAGGATTCTGTGACCTTCCATTTTGATGAAAGATTACATCCATATATAAACCTGACTTTCTCCTTCAAATGTTGGCTAACCTGTTGTGCATTTCTATATTTTTCAGCTTTTATTTCAGATTTTTGTCAGTCTCAGCTTTTATCTATAGGTAATCAAGGGTTAAAACAATCTTTAAAGATTCAAATTTTCTTCTGCTACATTTTTTCGAGCTCTGCTGCTACTTAATCCTCTCTTGAACTTGGCATATCCCCAAAATTATTCCTTTGATGTTTTGCATTCCACTTTGTTTTTTTGGCTGTAATATTTGTTACCCCTTCAAACTTAATGACTGAATTATCACTAGAACCCCCAAGTGTTCTCCTAATTCCAGCTTGCAAAGTACTACATCTGAGATAACATCTGCCATGGAACTCTGCCCACTGCAATTTAGCTATATCCAATAGCTGAGATCCAATCAGAAAAAAGTGACTTATTATCCCAATTTTCACTGAAAACATCCTTTCTTTGCATTTTGTCTGAGGCATACTAAGGTGTTTTGTTCGATTATCTAGGTTTTTTCCCCATTTGGAGATATGCTGTCACTTTGTTTTTATTCTGATAAGGGATTGCAAGATCTAATGTCTAATAGCTATGGGGCTGGATTTTCAAAATGATATTTGAATCTTGTTAATCCTAATTTTCACATTTACTTGGTTTTGTTATTGGTTAAGCCCTTATGATTTTGCAACTACGAAATGTATAATTGCAGAATATGAAAATGATAGCTGTACATAAAATGTTTATGATGTTAAGAGCTTGCTGTATTTCTGAACTGTTGTAAACAAAACTTTACTATGGTAAAGCTTTCTTTTTCCCAAGGTTGGGGGGGCGGGGGGGGGGGTAGTGTGATGGTTTGCAGGGCCAGTCGTGAAATGTGTGCGAGCTGTTGTCTGAACAGATGACTTGTCAAATGTTCTGTTAGGTGCACTGACCCTGGTTTTAAAGCTTTCTTTTTTTTTTTTTAGACAGACCCTAACTGAAAGGGAAATTAAAACTGAAACAGAAACTGAAACCAATACTTCAGGTTTCTCGCGAAACTGAAACTGGTTGGAACCAGATTTAAAGACACAGAGCCTTCTAAGCTCAGATCATGCAAGGGTGTGAAGGCAGGCTGAAGAAAGTGAAGGCTGGATCCAGGAGATGGCAATAGACAAATACAATTTGCTGCGGCTGTTTCTCTTACATGAGATAACTAATTAACCAGACCCAGCCATACAATGCATAGGGTTGTCACAGAACGGCTCGGATATTGGTAATACTGGTGGATCCAAGACAGCAAGAATGTCGTGAGCAGAGCTGAGGAGATTCTGGAGAAGTGCACCATTTTGGTGAAGACCATACCAGTGGAGCTAGGGTTGAAGGGGAACTGCTGTCAGATAAGGATCGGTGGCTGTCTCTTGGAAGAAAGGAGTTGGAGAACTACCTGAGGAAGTTTGAAGTTTTAAAGAACTTTGTGGCTGTAATTGGTGCCATATACGCTGAATGGACTTCTCAGTAAATCCATGAGTTCTGTCTTTGCTGTATGTGATAGTTAGTGTAACTAGTATAATATATATTTATTACATATAGACCATGATTTGTCTATTTATTCATGTTTAATTTATGTTGATTTTGATTTCATTGTTAAAGTATAAGTTACAAAAGTGAAATCTTATCCATTTGTTTGCTTTTGTTGGGGTCATTCAGTAAATTCATTTCTTTTGGTTTGTTGATCTCCACAGGGGTCATAACAGAGCACCATCACCAAAAGGACTACAGTGGTTCAAGGAGAAGATTTACCTCCACCTCTCAGGGCAATTAGAACAATATTACCACATCTAAAGAACAATTAGAACAAGGAAACATGCATGATCATGTACCTGCAATCAATGATTCACTGGACCTTTTCAGGAGTCATGCCATTTTGTAAAACAGTAACGCTCTGTCATGTTGCTACTGATTGTGCATGGGAAAGAAGATAAATTATTTGCCCCAGCAAACATTGCACCTGTGATTTGCTGGACACATCTGTGCACAATTAATTGTCTACTGTGGCTCAATGATAGCACGTTTACCTGTGAGTCGGAAGGTTGTAGGTTTAAATCCACTCCAAAGACTTTCACATACAATCTATGTTACCACTACAGTACATTTCTGAAGGAGTGCTGCACTTCAGAGGAGCCATCTTTCAGGAAAAACATTGAACTAAGGTTTTGCCTACCATGTCAGGTGGATGTAAAAGATATCCACAGCTCTATATGCAGAATGCTGTGTTATTGGCTCTTAATACAAATGTACCAAACGCTATAACAATGATTGGTAAACTAAACAAAGGTTTCTTTATTGAAGAATAACAGGATTATAGGAGAGCTCTTCGATACACATCCTACCTACTGACTAATTCTGCTCCAACTACTGTATCGCATGTAAACTTGCATCACTTCCTGTGATGTATACTAAACTATTTACATATTCAGTAGTATATTAGTCAGTATTAAAGCAATATCACAACATCCCCTTTCCTTAAGTAGAAAAATTACATAAATTATAAGCTACGTACATAATGAAGTAGGATAATTGTGAACTGTATTTACACATCTATGGACTCATTAATTATTCAAGTATCTGAAATGCACTGATCTGGTAACAGTGAAACTTTGCTGAGATCTGGAATTGTCAATTCTTTTCTCTTGACTTGTAGGTCAAGACTAACAATTATCTTGCACCTGAGTGTTGTACATGCCATCTTCCTTAACTCCATTCTCAGAACTTGAATGTGAACATGTTCTTCAAGCCATAGGAGTGTTAGTTATGATGCTGTTGGATAGCTGTCTCAGCTGGCATCTATTCCTCAACATTGCTCCATTCGGGGTCGTTACCTCATAAGACCGTGGCTCTTTACAGATCTTTGACAATGCCCATGTGACCTTGATGCAATTGAGTAAGGATGTCTTGATGAAGTGCTTTTGGTATCAATACTTGTCTGCCCTTGAAAATGACTCCACTTGATATCCCTAAGTCATCACAATATAAGGTCTGTGGGAATCTTTTGTCTTATATCGGGCCAACCACTGATGACAAGCTGCCATAATGCCCTGAGGACAGGATCGCTGGAAGTCTCTCTTTGGAGCTCCTCGCATTTGTTCTGTTCAAATCACATTAGGTAAATGTTGTACAAATCTTCTAGTTCCACATCTACTTTGTCCACTTGGACATCAAATGGTATGTCTTCTGTCTTCTTGGGTTGGGTAGCCTGATCAATATGTCAGATGTAACCATGAGGTTTCCAGGTTTGCACCAGACTTCTCAATCATACACCTGTACTTTGATTAGCAATCTTTGGAGTTGAGGGGGTGCCGGTGAGTAGCTTTTGCCAAATAATTTCTAGCAGCTTGTGATCAGTCTCGACAACAAAGTGTTTGCCAAATAGGTATGTGTGGAATCTGGTGATACGGAACACTAATGCCAATGTTTCTTGTTCTATGTTTAAATAGTTCACCTGAGCGGATGACAAACTTTTAGAACTACTACCTTCCTATAACAGACATGCTCCAAGACCCTTTTGTGAAGCATCTACTTTGAGTGTAATTTCTTTCCTTGGGTCATAGTATTGTAAGCATGCTTCAGCAGAAAGTGACTGTTTTAAAGAATCAAATGTGTGCTGATGATCTTCAAGCCACAAGCATGGCGTATCTTTCATGACAATCTTATGCAGTGATGATGTTTTCTCAGAGAAATTCAAGATATACGGTGCTAAGAAGTTAAAGAGACCCAAACACCTCACAAATGCGAGGTGATGCATTTTGGAAGATCCAATTCAAGAGTGAACTATACAGTAAATGGAAAAGTCCTGGGGAAAATTGATGTACAGAGAGATTTGGGTGTTCAGGTCCATTGTTCCTGAAGGTGGCAACGCAGGCCAATAGAGTGGTCAAGAAGGCATACGGCATGCTTTCCTTCATCGGACGGGGTATTGAGTACAAGAGTTGGCAGGTCATGTTACAGTTGTATAGGACTTTGGTTCGGCCACATTTCGAATACTGCGTGCAGTTCTGGTCGCCACATTAGCAAAAGGATGTGGATGCTTTGGAGAGGGTGCAGAGGAGGTTCACCAGGATGTTGCCTGGTATGGAGGGCGCTAGCTAGGAAGAGAGGTTGAGTAGATTAGGATTATTTTCATTAGAAAGACGGAGGTTGAGGGGGGACCTGATTGAGGTGTACAAAATCATGAGGTATAGACAGAGTGGATAGCAAGAAGCTGTTTCCCCCCCAGAGTGGGGGAATTCCATTATAAGGGGACACGAGTTCAAAGTGAAAGGGGAAAAGTTTAGGGGGGATATGCGTGGAAAGTTCTTTACGCAGAGGGTGGTGGGTGCATGGAACGCTTTGCCAGTGGAGGTGGTAGACGCAGGCATGATAGGTCTTTTAAGATGTATCTAGACAGATACATGAATGGGCAGGAAGTAAAGAGATACAGACCCTTAGAAAATAGGCGACAGGTTTAGATAGAGGATTTGGATCGGCGTAGGCTTGGAGGGCCGAAGGGCCTGTTCCTGTGCTGTAATTTTCTTTGTAAATCTTGTTTATCTGGAGGGGTAGGTGTTGATTGTACGTCCTCAAATTTATTGGGATTTGGTTGTATTCCAGTGTCAGAATAGATTGAATCAAAGAAATTAATAAGGCTCACATTGATAGCACATCTTTTGCTGTTAAAAAATGAGAACTTCTCTTCTAGCCATCTCCATTAGAGTGCAAAGATTCTTGTCATGCTCTTCCTTGGTACTTCCCATGACCACTATGTCATCCACAATGCAAACACAGCCAGGAACACTCTCGGTAATGCGATTCATATGTTGTTGGAGCAGGTCTTGACTCACTGACAGACTGAATGGTAACCAGAGAAAGCAATACCTCCCAAATCACAGAATTGTTACAGCATAGGTGGAGGCCATTTGGCCCATCGTATCTGCATCGGCTCTCCTAATGAGCATTTCACCTCCTGCCAGTCCCCCGTCTTCTCCCCATAACCCTGTACATTCTTCCTTTTCATATAACTGTCTAATTCCCTTTTGAATGCTTCAATTGAACCTGCCTCCACCATACTCTCAGATGGTGCATTCCAGATCCTAATCACTTGCTGTGTGAAAAAGTTATTCCTCATGTGGCTTTTGCTTCTTTTACCAATTACTTTAAATCTGTGCCCTCTTGTACTCTGTCCAATCTCTTCTCAGCCTTCTTTTCTCCAAGGAAAACAGCCACAATTTCACCAATCTACCTTCATAACTGAAGTTCCTCATCCCTGGAACCATTCTCATGTATCTTTTCCGCACCCTTTCTACCACCTTCACATCCTTCCTATAGTGTGGCACCCGGAACTGGATGCAATACTCCAGCTGGTAGTTTTGCATGTTGTTAGTTCCTGTGAATCTTGGAAAGGTGCACTGACCAATATCCATGCTTCGCATCCAACTTTGAGAAAAACGTGGCTCTAGAAAACCTCGGGGTTGAGCTCCTCTAGAGTAGATATCTTGTAAGGACACTTTTGAGAGCTTGATTTAATCATCTGGGATCCAAGCATACTCTAATGCTACCATCTTTCTTGATTACAGTGGTTCTAGAGCTGCAACTTTGTGTGTGTTGCTGAACACGGCAAATAACCGCTTATCGTTCCATCATGTCAAGCTCAGCCTTTAACTTATCCTTTCTATGGACACTGCTATGGTGGTGGATCTATGGGAGGAACTGCGTCATCTTTCAGGTAAAGAACAGCATCTCCTATAAAACTGCCCATGGTGTCAAATCTATCGATATATTTCTGTTGCAGATGTTAAATACATCCAATAGGATCTCCACTTGCCTTGATTATCTCGCATCGACACTTCACTAATCCCATGAAGGCAATCTGGTTACCACTGGATCATTGGTGTCAACAACATAGAAGACTTGTGGCAACCATGCAGATCTTCCATATCTGCACTTCAAATGTCAATGCTCCCACACAGTAGATTGGTGAGCTGTTATACGCAGTGAGTGTAGCTCTTGTAGGCTGTAACATAGACTCTCACTTCGCCAGGTTCATGTCTTTGAGTATCCGCAGTGGTAAAATGTTTGTGCTTTCCCCAAGTATCTGTTTTCAGTATTAGCTTGTGCTTGCCACTTTTGTTAGGACATATAAAAGCTTCCAGTTGTGTGATGGTATCCATTTGCTCTATGACTGACTGTCACTGTATGCAAAGTTTGTTCACTTTCTAGCTTGGTTTGCCTTTTTCAGTGCTTTCTTTGCTGTCTAGATCTCTGCCTCCCTCGCGGATATGCCTGTGCCTGAAATGGTACATGGTGAACTTTTTTCTTGCCACTAGGCTGCGTCTGGTTTTTGTTGAGCTGTGGCTTCTGACTGCTTCTTTGTTGCTAAATTTTCAATACAGTCTTACCCAGTGCCACTTTAGACCACACACCTTGTGATTGCAGGACAGTTACCATCTACAAGTCATAAGTCAGGAGTGTGATGGAATACTCTCCACTTGCCTGGATGGGTGCAGCTCCAACACCACTCAAGAAGCTCGACACTATCTAGGACAAAGCAGGCCACTTGATTGGAACCTCATCCACAAACATTCACTCCCTCCACCACCGATACACAGTGACAGCAGTACGTACCATATCGCCATTCCTTCACTGTCGCTGGGTCAAAATCCTGGAACTCCCTTCTTAACAGCACTGTGGGTGCACCTACCCCATATGGACTGCAGTGGTTCGAGAAGGCAGCGCACCACCACCTCAAGGGCAATTAGGGATGGGTAAAAAATGCTGGCCTAGCCAGTGACACCCACGTCCCATGAATGAATAAAAAAAAGTTATGTGGCTGATACATTATACTGCACTTGCTGCATGCCTTGCCCTGTTGAGGTGCCTTGGCTACCTCGCCTATGGTTGTTGTTCCTCCAAGCACTTGTATGCATTGCTTGCTCACAGCTAAGGTTTCGTATTTTCTGTCATCTTTGAGTAGACTGTCAATATTGTATCATTTTTCTAATCAAGCAGATCCTTTTGGAATGCCTCTATTGGAGTCAATGCGATTACTGGCTCCATTATTCTTTCAGAAAGTTCTGCATCTGAGAAATCACAATCTTTGCCTTTTTCTCGACATCTACTGTTGAACTGGTCAATAATTATTTTGGGCTGTTGTCTATAGGCTATCAGTTTGAGTCGATGGATTCCGAAGATGACCTTGACTCTTAAGTGATCTTCCACCATTATTCAGAGTTTAGATGGGTCTTTCCGGTCTGCTTCTGTCAGTTCAGAAGCGTTGATGCTATGGAGACCTTCATTGCCAATCATTATCTTTATTTTTATTGCTTGCTTGTTGCGTTCTGCAACTGCAAGGTCTAAACCTCACTGACTCTGCTTTTTCCAGCTGTTTTCAGTGTTGTCCCAGGCTTTTATGGCTTCTCCCATTGTCCAGGATGTTGTACTTGTGATCGCTGTTACTATGTCGAACACCACTGCTAACATGCGCATATTTGCATTGCTGCCTCCATATTGTGTTATTTGCTTGCAACACAAACATACCAAACACTATAACTATAATAGCTGGTAAACTGAACAGTGTTCTTTATTGAAGAATAACTAGGAGAGTTCTTCAATACATGTGTTACCTGCTGGCTAACACTGCTCCAACTACTGTATCACATGTTAACTTGCATCATTTCCTGCGATGATGTATATGAAATTATTTACATATTCAGTAGTATGTTAATCATTTATGCCTGGTGCTGGTCCTGGCATGCCCTCCTGCACTCTTCATTGAACCAGGGTTGATCCCTTGGCTTGATGGTAAGTTGTGAATGGTGGTGGACAATTAAACAAGTGACAGGAGGAAGCTTCACAAATATCTCCATCCTCAATGATGGGGAGCCCAGCACATCAGTACAAAAGAAAAGGCTAAAGCACTTGCAACCATCTTCAATCAGAAGTGCCGAGTGGATGATCCATCTCAGCCTTGTCCTGAGGCCCCCCAGCATCACAGATGCCAGTCTTCAGCCAATCCAATTCACTCCATGTGATGTCAAGAAATAGCTGAAGGCACTGGATATTGCAAAGGCTATGCATCCTGACAACATCCTGGCTGTAGTACTGAAGACTTATGCTGCAGAACTAGCTGCACCCCTAGCCATGCAGTTCCAGTACAGCTACAACACTGGCATCTACCAGATCATGTGGAAAATTGCCCAGGTATGTCCTGTCCACAAAAACCAGGACTAATCCAATCTGACCAATTACCGCGCCGTCAGTCTACTCTTGATCATCAGCAAAGTGATGGAAGGGGTCGTCGACAGTGCTGTCAAGTGGCACTTGTTCAGCAATAACCTGCTCACTGATAGTCAGTTTGGGTTCCATCAGGATCATTCTTCTCATGACCTCATAACAGCCTTGGTCCAAACACGGACATAAGAGCTGAACACAAGAGGTGAGGAGAGAGTGATTGTCTTGGATATCAAGGCAGCATTTGACCAAGTGTGGCATCAAGGAGCCCTAGCCAAATTGAAGCCAATGCAAATAAAGGGGAAAACTCTCCAGTGGTTGGAGTCATACCTAGCACAAAGGAAGATTATTGTGGTTGTTGGAGGCCAACCATCTCAGCCCCACAACATTGCTGCAGGAGTTCCTCAGGTTGTGTCTGTTCCATATTGTTGTTGTAGCATAGCTAGGGCATTGTAGATAAAGTCTAGGAGACTATAGTAGGTCAAATAATAACTTTATTATATATACACATTATTATTTACACTCTTAAGCCTCCTTAGCTACCATCCTTCGTGCTGCTACCTCTTCTTCCCCAAGCCTATTACCAAGTGACTATTGCATCAGCACCCAGTGTTGCTCTCACTGTTTCCAACATTAACCCTTACATGTGCTTATACTACAGTGTCCTAGGCCCAACCATCTTCAGCTGCTTCATCAATGACTTTCCCTTCATCATAAGGCCAAAAGTGGGCATGTTTGCTGATGATTGTATGATGCTCAGTACCACTCGCAAATACTCAGATACTGAAACAGACCGTGTCCACATGCAGCAAGATCTGGACAACATTCAGGCTTGGGCTGATAAGTGGCAAATAATATTCGTGCCACACAAGTGCAATGACGATCTCCTATAAGAGAGAAACTAACTGTTGTATGATTGCTGTAAGAGTGATGTCCCTTTAAGAACTCAGTATGCTAATGAGCTACCAGGATGTAGACATGTGACTAGAAGGGATAGTCACGCTGCATTGTAATGCCCTGGACAGAGGGTCTGTTTATAGTTTGCTCTGTATTGTGTGTATTAGTTTATCTGTAAATAAACCTTCTAGAGATCTTCAAAGAACTGCAATCCATGTACCTCACTGTGTTACTTAAGATAACACAAAAAAACTCATGATATGGCAGCAGTGGTGATAAGACAAGATATAAGCTTGAAGACCATGTGTAAAACAGCACACAAAATTGAAAAGCAATACAGAAAACAGAAGAGAAATTTGAAACAACGTGAAGAAACTTTAAAACAAGTTCCTGAAAAGAGTGAAAGAAAGTTACATACCTAAGAAAGCTGAGAAAAGCTCCATAGAACGGATGCGTGGCTGAAAAGCAAGCGATCAGGTGTGTAATTGTGCCAATGATTGAACGGTCCCGGTAAAAATAAGCCTGTGAAGAGTTTTAAAACTAATCATTTTCTAAAGGCTTCATGTAAGTGAGAGAAAAAAGCGTAAAACCATGAAAAGCATGCAAACTGAAAAAAAAAAACAAAGTCCGATAGTGGAAAAAAAGCATGGAAACCCCCAAGTCTCCATTAAAGCAGTCAAGCTGAAAAAAAAAATCAAACCAGTCAAGCAAGAAGATAAATAAATTCTAGCAAAAAGAAAGAAAGGGCAAAACCCTTGAACTGCCCATTGAATAGCTGTCTAAACCTACAAGCCAAGTGCTGAAAGAGAAAAAAAAGAATATTGTCAGGCACCTGCAACACTCCATCAGCTTTAAAAAATTCTTAATGGGGGAACAGCACAGATTTGAGAACAAGCTTGAAAACAGGTTTTAAGCCACAAATAGAAAACAGTGCTGAAGGCACACACAAAGCTGAACAAAAGTTAAATATAGAGCAGAAAGCAAGAGAACAGCAGAAGGATAGATATCAAATTTCCCAGCATAAACTGGAAGTGCATTAATATTCTATCCGAGTTCATACTTTTTAAACAAAGAATGAGTTATACTTCATAGACTGGTTGTACAACCAGAGAAGCAGGCTGTGATAATACTAATAGCAGCTGGAAATGGTTATACAGAATCAATACCTCTGGCTTATCTGAAGACCAGAACAATCCCGCAAATATATGGAAAGTGCTAGTCGATCAGCTTCGGGTAAGAGTGGATTTTAGAATTCGTCATCTGGAATTGATGTCCTACTGGCAACAGCCACAGGAATCAATAAATCCGTTGTCAGTAGATGCTGTAGTAAGGGCAACAAATGCAATTTTTCAGCAACTGAGCTGTCGGAGCGAATAATGGAGCTGGTGATTGTCTCAACAACTATCGAGGCATTTCAAAAAGACCTCTTGGGAAAAAAAAAAGACAGGCCACAGCATTGATGCCCTGCTAGAAGATGGCAGGAAATACGAAGCCATTGTAGCCGGACAACAGCATCTGCAAGCACTAGATGAAGTCAACAGTATGGGCACAGTAAACAGGTCACAAAAAGCAAGCAAGCAAGCTGTATGGTAAGCGTCATTTGTTCCACTCGCACAGTTGCCTTGCATTTCAATATCTGTGCAAGGCATGTAGTGCAAAAGGACACTGGGCCTGCCTATGCAGGAAATCTGGCTCCAACGGCACAGCCAGAGGTCACAATAGGACACAAACAAACAGAACACAAGCGCAGGAGCATGCCAGAGGCCCGTGTAAACACAAGCTGATACACAAAAAGTCCACAATGAAATAGACCTGAGAGAAGACTCAGAGTAAAGTGATTCTCAGCCAGAAGACGAGTTCACATAGGCGTTTCACATTGTGAATCTGACACATTGTCTTGATGAAGTCTAACAACTAGAAGCTTATGCTACTATTCATATCACGTGGCCAAAGAAAGTTGGCAAACAAACACTCAGGACTAAGATTGACACAGGAGCTAGTGAAAATATCCTACCAGTCCGAATCCTAAAGGATATGTATCGGGGTTGTTGGAAGTTAATGATACAACTGACAACTGCAAAGATAACTGTATACCCATCCCTTGCAGTGGCACACTAACAATGAAATACATCTATGGCAAGTCAACATGGAAACCACAAATATTTTACCTGGTAGACACGAGCGGACCAGCAGCGGCAGGACTACCAGTGTATAAAGACCTCAACAGCATGACTATCCACAAGCTCACCCAGGTACCCATCACAGCAGAAGAGACAAAGGGTATCCACATTGAGTCAGTCCAGGTCTTACAACAAATATATCTGGACAGCTTCCACGTCACAGGAGATTTCAAAGGTGATGCTGTACTGCACCTCAGAGAGGATGCAATTCCGTCAATCGACACTCCCAGTAAGTGCAGCGTGCACAGACAAGAAATGCTTAAGCGTGAGTTGGATGACAGACTGCAATGGCATCATCCATCATGTGCATCATCGCACAGACTGGTGCAGCTCAATGACAGGCATACTGAAGGATGGAGCAACCAGGGAATGTCTAGATCCGAGGTGTCTAAACCTCTCCCTAAAGAGATGCCCCCACAAGATTCCAACACTAGAGGAATTGAATCCCAAGTTCAGAGGAACCAAATTCTTCTCCAAGTTGGATGCTAAACATGGATACTGGTTGTTACACCTAGCTAAGGAATAAATTGATTGAGTATTTCTTCCACCTCGAAAAACAAGGGAGAATGAAGATACTGCTTGACCGACATATAGGGGCAGAACTACCTCAACCACACATAGGACAAAAGGTCACAGTCGTACACCCCACAATGAGAACATGATTACTTGCAGAAGTATCAAAAGTATGCAGTGAGCCTAGTTCTTATGAGGTTACAACATCTAATAGAGCAGTGTTGAGGAGAAACCAAAGCCAATTGAGAGGTGTGCAACACTCCTATTGCGCACAGCAGACTCGAAAGAACACATTCTGACAATGAGGGTATGACGGAACAAAAGGACAACAACCAACACATTGACAACACGTCTGAAGCCAAGAACAGCCAAGAGTGAAATCCACATCCCCAGAAGATTATACCATAACAAGATCTGGAAGCGTTGTCAAATCACCGAAATGATACATGGATTCTTAAGCTTCTGCACTCGTGACTTTCACAATCCCTACCTTTATACTTGTAAATTTTATAATCTATAACCCTGTATAACTAATTTTGATATTGTCCAATTTTATATATGTGTTTTTGCTCGTAGCGTACGAGACTTCTTTGGAAAGAAAGGGAATATTGTATGATCGCTTTAAGAGTGATGTCCGTTTAAGAACTCAGTATGCTAATGAAATAAATACCAGGATGTAGTCAAAGAACAAGGAACAGTACAGCATAGGAACAGGCCATTCAGCCCTCCAAGCCTGCACCGATCTTGATGCCTGCCTAAACTAAAACCTTCTGCACTTCCGGGGTCCGTATCCCTCTATTCCCATCCTATTCATGTATTTGTCAAGATGCCTCTTAAACGTCTCTATGGTACCTGCTTCCACCACCTCCACCGGCAGCAAGTTCCAGGCACTCACCACCCTCTGTAAAAAAAAACTTGCCTCACACATCCCCTCTAAACTTTACCCCTCTCACCTTAAACCTTTGTCCCCGAGTAACTGACTCTTCCACCCTGGGAAAAAGCTTCTGACTATCCACTCTGTCCATGCCGCTCATAACTTTGTAAACCACTATCATGTCGCCCCTCCACCTCCGTCGTTCCAGTGAAAACAATCCGAGTTTATCCAACCTCTCCTCATAGCTAATGCCCTCCAGACCAGGCAACATCCTGGTAAACCTCTTCTGTACCCTCTCCAAAGCCTCCACGTCCTTCTGGTAGTGTGGCGACCAGAATTGCAAGCAATATTCTAAGTGTGGCCTAACTAAAGTTCTGTACAGCTGCAACATGACTTGCCAATTTTTATACTCTATGCCCCGACCGATGAAGGCAAGCATGCCATATGCCTTCTTGACTACCTTATCCACCTGCATTGCCACTTTCAGTGACCTGTGGACCTGTACGCCCAGATCTCTCTGCCTGTCAATACTCCTAAGGGTTCTGCCATTTACTGTATACCTCCCACCTGCATTAGACCTTCCAAAATGCATTACCTCACATTTGTCCAGATTAAACTCCAACTGCCATTTCTCCGCCCAAGTCTCCAACCGATCTATATCCTGCTGTATCCTCTGACAATCCTCATCACTATCCGCAACTCCACCAACCTTTGTGTCATCCGCAAACTTACTAATCAGACCAGCTACATTTTCCTCCAAATCATTTATATATACTACAAAGAGCAAAGGTCCCAGCACTGATCCCTGCGGAACACCACTAGTCACATCCCTCCATTCAGAAAAGCACCCTTCCACTGCTACCCTCTGTCTTCTATGACCGAACCAGTTCAGTATCCATCTTGTCAGCTCACCTCTGATCCCGTGTGACTTCACCTTTTGTACCAGTCTGCCATGAGAGACCTTGTCAAAGGCTTTACTGAAGTCCATATAGATAACATCCACTGCCCTTCCTTCATCAATCATCTTTGTCACTTCCTCAAAAAACTCAATCAAGTTAGTGAGACACGACCTCCCCTTCACAAAACCATGCCGCCTCTCGCTAATAAGTTTGTTGGTTTCCAAATGGGAGTAAATCCTGTCCCGAAGAATCCTCTCTAATAATTTCCCTACCACTGACGTAAGGCTCACCAGCCTATAATTTCCTGGATTATCCTTGCTATCCTTCTTAAATAAAAGGAACAACATTGCCTATTCTCCAGTCCTCTGGGACCTCACCTGTAGCCAATGAGGATACAAAGATTTCTGTCAAGGCCCCAGCAATTTCCTCCCTTGCCTCCCTCAGTATTCTGGGGTAGATCCCATCAGGCCCTGAGGACCTATCTACCTTAATGCTTTGCAAGACACCCAAAACATCCTCCTTTTTGATAATGAGATGATTGAGACTATCTACACTCCCTTCCCGAGGCTCATCATCCACCAAGTCCTTCTCCTTGGTGAATACTGATGCAAAGTACTCATTTAGTACCTCGCCCATTTCCTCTGGCTCCACACATAGATTCCCTTCTCTGTCCTTGAGTGGGCCAACCCTTTCCCTGGTTACCCTCTTGCTCTTTATATACGTATAAAAAGCCTTGGGATTTTCCTTAATCCTGTTTGCCAATGTGTTTTCATGACCCCTTTTACCCCTCCTGACTCCTTGCTCAAGTTCCTTCCTACTGTCTTTATATTCCTGAAGGGATTCGTCTGTTCCTAGCCTTCCAGCCCTTACAAATGCTTCCTTTTTCGTTGACTAGGCTCACAATATCCCGCGTTATCCAAGGTTCCCGAAACTTGCCAAACTTATCCTTCTTCCTCACAGGAATATGCTGGTCCTGGATTCTAATCAACTTACATTTGAAAGACTCCCACATGTCAGATGTTGATTTACCCTCAAACAGCCACCCCCAATCTAAATTCTTCAGTTCCTGCCTAATATTGTTTAGCACTTTCACCCGAGCACTACTCTTATCCTTATCCACAAGTACCTTAAAACTTATGGAATTATGGTCACTGTTCCCGAAATGCTCCCCTACTGAAACTTCAACCACCTGGCCGGGCTCATTCCCCAATCCCAGGTCCAGTACGGCCCCATCCCTAGTTGGACTATCTACATATTGTTTCAAGAAGTCCTCCTGGATGCTCCTTACAAATTCTGCCCCATCCAAGCCCCTAGCACTAAGTGAGTCCCAGTCAATATAGGGGAAGTTAAAATCACCCACCACTACAACCCTGTTACCTTTACATCTTTCCAAAATCTGTCTACATATCTGCTCCTCTACCTCCCGCTGGCTGTTGGGAGGCCTGTAGTAAACCCCCAACATCGTGACTGCACCCTTCCTATTCCTGAGCTCCACCCATATTGCCTCGCTGCATGACCCCCTCCGAGGTGTCCTCCCACAGTACAGCTGTGATATTCTCCTTAACAAGTGATGCAACTCCCCCACCCCTTTTACATCCCCCATTATCCTGCCTGAAGCTTCTAAATCCTGGAACATTTAGCTGCCAATCTTGTCCTTCCCTCAACCAAGTTTCTGTAATAGCAACAACATCATAGTTCCAAGTACAAATCCAAGCTCTAAGTTCATCTGCCTTACCTGTTATACTTCTCGCACTGAAACAAATGCACTTCAGACCACCAGTCCCGCTGTGCTCCGCAACATCTCCCTGCCTGCTCTTCCTCTTAGTCTTACTGGCCTTATTTACTAGCTTCCCCTCATTTATTTCACTTGCTGTCCTATTGCTCTGGTTCCCACCCCCCTGCCACACTAGTTTAAACCCTCCCGAGTGACACTCGCAAACCTCGCAGCCAGGATATTTGTGCCCCTCCAGTTTAGATGCAACCCGTCCTTCTTGTACAGGTCCCATCTGTCCCTGAAGAGATCCCAATGGTCCAGATATCTGAAACCCTCCCTTCGCCACCAGCTGTTCAGCCACGTGCTTAGCTGCACTATCTTCCTATTTCTAGCCTCATTGGCACGTGGCACAGGGAGTAATCCCAAGATTACAACCCTAGAGGTCCTGTCTTTTAACTTTCTACCTAACTCCCTAAACTCCCCCTGCAGGACCTCGTCACTCTTCCTGCCTATGTCATTGGTACCAATGTGTACCACAACCTCTGGCTGTTCACCCTCCCCCTTCAGAATGCCCCCTGTCCATTCAGAGACATCCTTGACCCTGGCACCAGGGAGGCAACATACCATCCTGGAGTCTCTTTCACGTCCACAGAAGCGCCTATCTGTGCCCCTGATTATAGAGTCCCCTATAACTATTGCTCTCCTGCGCTTTGTCCCTCCCTGCTGAATAACAGTGCCAGCCATGGTGCCACTGCTCTGGCTGCTGCTGTTTTCCCCTGATAGGCCATTCCCCCCAACAGTATCCAAAACGGTATACTTGTTAAAGAGGGGGATAGCCACAGGGAATGCTTGCACTGACTGCCTACCCCTTCTAGCAGTCACCCATCTATCTGCCTGCACCTTGGGTGTAACCACTTCTCTAAAACTCCTGTCTATGACTCTTTCTGCCACTTGCATGCTCCTAAGTGCATCCAGTTGCCACTCCAACCGATCCATGCAGTCTGTGAGAAGCTGCAACTGGGTACACTTCCTGCAGATGTCGTCGTCCGGAACACTGGAAGCATCACAGACCTCCCACATCTCACAGGTGAAGCACTTCACCCCTCTAACTGTCATTTCTGGCACTAATTAATAAAATTAATTTAAGATAAATAAATACTTGTTAAATCCTTACTAAATTGTTATAATAACTATATGGTCCCTAGTGCTAGATTCCTACTATAACTATTAAATGCTAACTAAATACAGTAATCTCCTCCCTCTGGTTTAGTTACTCTTATTAATTATTTAATTAGGGTTTTAATCAATTTTTATCAATGTTTTATTTTCAAATTCAGTAAAAACAATTCCCTACCAGCCAATCAGGTCACAGCTTTCCTGTGATGTCACTTTCAGTTTTTTTTACTAGAGGCAAGTTTTTTATATTTACCAGTCTGGAACTCTACCCTCCAAGTCTTCTCCCTGGATGCAGGCCACAAAACCCCAAGGTAAGTTTTTTTTATACTTACCAGTCCGGAACTCCACCCTCCGAGTCTTCTCCCAGTCAGCTGTGCTCTTTGAAAGCTCTTGGCTCCCCTCACTCTGAGGGCAGGTAGGAAATGAAAGGAGCTCCTTACTGATCTTCCTCAGTTACCAAACTTCCACTGTCACTCTAATGCAACCCAAGTCAGTATTGTAAGATGGCTCACTTTTATACTGACTGACTCTCGCCCCTGAAAACTGGCTTAAGCCAATTCTCTAATTAACAAGGTGCAGCTGCAAGCAGAGCCTGAGTGAACCCTGTTTAAAGCTGGTCTAAAACTCACCTTCTCCAACCCTCACAGCAACTGTTAAGTTAATCTGCTAAATAAAAGACAGATTAGATTTAAGGTAAAATTAACCCTTAATTATCCTCAGTTACCAAACTTCCACTGTAACGCTCTGTCATGTGACTATAAGCCATAGTCACTCTGCACTGTAACACCCTGGAAACTCATGACACTTACATTCTCCCCTTGATATTCAACATCATTACCATTGCTGAATTCCCCACTATCAACATCCTGGGGGTTATCATTGTCCAGAAACTGGACTGCAGCAGCCTGTGAATACTATGGTTACAAGAGGAGGTCAGGAACTGGGAATTCTGTGGTGAGTAATCTACCTCCTGACTCCCCAAATCCTGTCCACCATCTACCAGGCACAAGTCAGGAGTGTGATGGAATACTCTCCACTTGCCTGGATGGGTGCAGCTGAAAAACACTCCAGAAAGCTCGACATCATCCAGGACAAAACAACCCACTTGATCGGCACCCCGTCCACCACCTTAAACATTCACTGCCTCCATCACTGATGCACAGTGACAGCAGTGTGTACCATTTACAAGATGCATTGCAGCAACTCACCACACCTCCTTCGACAGCATCTTCCAAACCCGTGACCTTTTCCATCTAAAAGGACAAGGACAGCAGGTGCATGGGAACATCACCACCTACAAGTTTCGCTCCAAGTCACACACCATCCTGACTTGGAAATATATCACAGTTCCTTCACTGTCACTGAATAAAAATCCTGCAACTCCCTCCCTAACAGCCACTGTGGGTGTACCCACACCAGATGGACTGCAATGGTTCAAGAAGGCAGCTCACCACCAACTTCTCAAGGGTAATTAGGAATGGGCAATAAATGTTGGCCTTACCAGCGACACCCACATCTCATGAAAGAATTAAAAAAATATTTTTGACATGGAAGACTGGTCATGAAAGTGAAAGCCCATGGGTTCCAAGGCAAAGTGGCAAGTTGGATCCAAATTGGCTCAGAGGCAGGAAGCAAAGGGTAATGGTCAATGGGTGTTTTTCTGACTGGAAGGCGGTTTCCAGTGGGGTTCCGCAGGGCTCAGTACTAGGTCCCTTGTTTTTGTGGTATATGTTAATGAATTGGACTTGAATGTAGGGGGTATGATTAAGAAGTTTGCAAACGATACAAAAAAATGGCTGTGTGATTGATAATGAAGAAGAAAGCTGTGGACTGCAGGAAGACATCAATGGACTAGTCAGGTGAGCAGAACAGTGGAAAATGGAGTTCAATCTGGAGGAGTGTGAGGTAATGCATTTGGGGAAGGCTAACAAGGCAAATAAATGGTCGGATACTGAGAACTGTAGAGGAACAAAGGGACCTTGGAGTGCATGTTCACAGATCTCTGAAGGTAGCTGGACTGGTGGATAAGGTGGTTAAGAAGGCATACAGGATACTTGCTTTTATTAGCTGAGGTATAGACTATAAGAACAGGGGGATTATCCTGGAACTGTATAAAACACTGGTTAGGCCACAGCTGGGGTACTGCGTGCCGTTCTGGTCACCAAACTATAGGAAAGATGTGATTGCATTAGAGAGGATACAGAGGAGATTTAAGAGGATGTTGCCTAGACTGGAAAATTTTAGTTATGAGGAAAGACTGGATAGGCTGGGCTTGTTTTCTTTGAAACAGAGGAGGCTGAGGGGAGACCTAATTGAAATGTATAAAACTATGAGGGGTTTACATAGAGTGGATAGGAAAGACCTATGCACCTTGGTTGAGGGGATCCATAATGAGAGGGAATAGATTTAGGTTAAGACGTAACAGGTTTAGAGGGGATTCGAAGTGAAATTCTTTCACTCAGAGGGTGGTGGGTTGTCTGGAACTCACTGCCTGAAAGGGTGGTAGAGGCAGAAACCCTCATAACATTCAAAAAGTTCATGAATATGCACTTGAAGTGCCATAGCCTAAAAGGGCTGGAAAGTGGGATGGCACATTGTTGGTCAGCATGGAAACGATGGGCTGAATGGCCTCCCTCTGTGTTGTAAATTTCTATTATTTCTATATTTCTATGAAGAACTCGGAGACTGCCCTATTATTGGCAGTTTGAGCTTTTAACTTATCATCTTAAGACCACAATTACCATATATTTTCTGAGATAATCCCTAAAAATGCTATTTTGAAGCCCGACAGTGTAGAAACTAAATTTTTTATTAAGCAAATGAATAAGGAAAAATTTGTTGTTGTCTAGTTCTTTGATTTATCATTTTCTTAACAATTTTTTTAGGCTTTTTTCATGATAATGTGATCCAACTGGAAAAGTTTGGGAGTCGCAAATGAGATGCTAAAGAGCCACATGGGGGTCCGGAGCCACGGGTTGTCGACCCCTGTCCTAACCCAACAACAACAATTTTAGTCTGTATCTATTTGTAGGAGGCTCAAGTGAATGGCCAACACTAGCATACAATTAAACACAATTAATATACAATTAACACTTGAGACCAACAGTAATATTTTTAACTTACGCGGGACCCATCCTGAAATGTGACAACAGTCATGTTATGGGTTTGGGCTTTGCATTGTGCAGTGTGCAGCAGATCCTATTGTGGAGTGTTACATTATAGAGCTCGAAGTCACAAATCACCAGAGTGAACTATTGATCTGAGCACACCATCAGAGAAGTAGGCAAGAAAATGCCAGGTCCTACTCACAGGGAAGGAGGAAAGGAAGTAAGAGAGCAAATTACCATGTACTAATTTTGCACAGTTACCAGAAGTGTGCTCAGAGACCTGGGTGCTACTGAATGGTGGCAGGGGACAACTCAAGCAAAGGAAAATTCGGCTCAGTAGTTCCCGTTTTTTGGCACTATGGGTGCCATTTTGGGTGCAAATGTGCCTGCGTAAACATCTGGTGCAGGCTGCACTGGGTGCCATTTTGGTGAGGGCATTAGCACAGGTGTTAGGAGCATGCACCAGAAGTTTGCAGAGTGGGAAGATCGTAGCGTCAGTCAATTTGTAATGCTGATTTTACTGTGGTGGTGCCATTTACAATCTCAATGCTCCAGCTAATGCCCTCTCTTAACCTTGCACAGCTGAACATATGTTAAGCAGCAGGAAGGACCACCACCCACACCCCCCAACCCACCCATCCACCAGTGCTATTTAAAGGGATCAACTATATTCAAGTTAGTTTCAGATTGATTTCTTCTGGATGTTGTTGAGTTTGTTGAAGTGCTGTCAGTTTTCTACTGCTACTTAAAGTTGGTGATGACTGCAGGGAGTGGTGCGCACATGTGACAGCCTTGGTTCTCACTTCAAGAGTTCTGTGCAGAATACTTGCTCCCTGTTATGAGTACTGCAGTTGCCATTCCCCCTTGGCCTGCAGGATGACAGGGAGATTGAGGAGATGCAAATCATATGAAGATAAGCTGCTCAAACAGGGAGAAAGAGGAGGGGGTGAACGGCTCTCATAGGGTCTTCAGGAAGCATTTCCCTTACCTCAACTTCAGCAAGGAATAATGTGTGTCACATCTCTGTTTACAAAGGTGGTGTTCACTGAAATCTGCCACCTATGGCAGGCAGGTCTACAACCTCAATGTAGGACGAGAACGGCACTGCCAGTGGCTCTAAAGGTGACCATGGCTATGAACTTCTTTGGAAGAGCCTTCCAGACAAAATATTTAATATCTTGCAGTTTGTTGTCCACTGCTGTATAAGGGAGGTCACCTTGTATGCCAGGAGAGGGAAATACATTGCATTCCCTCTTTCCATGGAGAAGTGGTTGGAGTGTGCATGTTCGCCAGGATACTGGGCCTCCCCATGGTGCAAGGGGACAATGACTGCACATACATTGCTTTGTGAGTGCTCCATCTAAATGCTGAGATGTACCACAACTGCAAAAGGTTCCATCCTTGAATGTGCAGTTGGTGTGTGACCATGCCTGACACATCATGCAGTTGAATGCCTGGTATTCTGGCAGCCGTCATGATGCCTTTATTGTGTGCCAATCCCCTGGACCATCAGTATTTGATTCACCATGTCAAACCAGAGGGTGGCTACTAGGCAACAAGGGCTACCTGCTGATCACATGGCTCATGACTCTGGTGCGCAACCCAAATACACATAGGCAGCATATGTATAACGAGAGCCATGCTCCCATGTGAAATGTCATCAACCAGACATTTGGGGTGCTTAAGCAACAATTCCCCTGCCTGGACTGCTCTGGAGGAGCCCTGCAGTCCTTGCCAGAGCATGTGTCATGATTCATCACTGTCTGCTGCATCCTGCACACCCTTGCCAATATGAGGGCACAGCCCTTGCCAGCAGGCTGAAATAAAAGCCACCACGAAACAAACATTCCAAGCCAACCTTATGAAACAAACCATCCAGTATTCCATACAAAAGTCAACTAATCACCCTTGTGCATTCTCTTAGTGCCTGTCTTCCGGGTGTCTTTGCCTATCCAGTGCTACTATACAGTGATACCACAGTGGCTGCAGCATGGCTAGTGGAAAGCTGCTGACTTTCAGTGGGGAGGCTGCAGGTGGCCTTGCAGGATAATCTTGAGCAGCTCTGGGCCTAGAAGGCCGGTCTTTGGACTGCACCATCTCAGCCTGCGTGGCAGCAGTCTGGGCTGGTTGGCTGACAGGCAACAGCAAGGCCACTGGTGGAGTGGTAGTGGTGGGAGGACAAATGTTATTACATTGAGAGAGGACATCATATTCCTGTTCCATAGAGCCACTGACACTCTCCTGGAGCGGTGCCTCAGCAATCCTAGTAATTTGTTGGAGGACAGATTACTGTACTGCTGTGAGACCCTACAAGCCTCTTTGAATGCTGATCTCCTCAGACAGGATGCAACAGTTTGAGCCTGCATGGCAAAACGTTGACCTTGCATGACATCAATCTGAGTTTTCACTGAAGTACTCAGACATTCTGTGGCTTTTTGTGTTGCAATTGAAGCTGAGACACTAGCCATTAGATCATACATCATGGTTGGAGTTGGCCACCATTTCCACGTTGCAATGGGTGGGCTCCATGTTCTGTGCCAAATTGGTGCTGGACTTCTCCATGTTTCTTGGCAGTTACTGCAGCTTTCTGGCAGGCCTGCCAATGCAAGCTTTCCTTTGTGCATACCCAACAGCCTTTTCCTGTAGGCCACCCTCTCAAATTCCTCATTTGAGTGCCCTACAATAGAACATGTGTCTGACTTCACCCTCTGGGCAGCTAGCACCTGGGCTAACCTTGTCCTCTGTGAATCCCACCTCTATGGTACCCTCTAATGTCTGTGCCGTGCCAGTATCTGAACTGGTGGCTGTGAGTATGAGAGCGAGTGATGGTGTTTCTTCTTCATCACTGTCTTCCTGCTCTTCCATTTCTTGTTCTTCCACCACTGCCTGAGCAGGTGGCAATTCTTGGATATCTATCAGGAGGAAGGTACAAAGGCAGTGAGTGGATGGAAGGAAAATAAGAGATGCATGCTTACAACATCTACAGCTTGTAAATCAGAAGAGATTGTGGGATGAGAGGTAAGTGAGACGTGGGAAGGAGGATTAGGTACAAGGATTACATCATATTCAATGGTGTCAGCCCCACCACTGGCTACATCCTCAATCATGGCAGCTTCAATGGGGGTGAGGACATGCAGCTTGCCTTTCCCCACCAATTAGCTGCTGTTGCCTTTGTCCTGTCAGTGTGTCAGTGGGCTGGATTTAAGAGCTCACCGCCAATCTCTGTGGCGAGCTTAAAAAATGGCGGACCACCGCACGGACCACATGCCAAAGATCTGTCGCAATCTTAAGCATGGTGGCTCATTTAAATAGCCGCGGTGGATCACCCCCCCAATCACATGCAGGGGGTGGGCTGTCCCGGCAATGTCATCAGCTGCCTGTGTGCAGACGCTGACGCCATTTTTAAAGGGCAGTCGGCCTTGCGGCTTATTTAAATGTTTAAAGACATATTCAATAAAATTAAACAAATACATTTCTTTTTCCCCTCTCCCACCCCCAATAACAATGACATTAACTATTTGCCCTTCCCCCCAAAACACTTACCTTTAACATCTGACCATTTCCCCCCCCCCCCACAAGCTGCACAAAGTTTAAAATACAACCCTTCTCACCATCCCCTACACCCATGATGTTTATTTGACCCCATCCCCCCAACCCCCGCACTGATAAACTTGCCTCTTCCCTGCTCCTCACCAGTGTCGCGCCTTGTTTCCCCGGACAGGAATCCAAGTGCCGGCCATCAAGATCTGAGGTAAATATATGTAAATGCATTAATTTTATTAATTTGGATATGGTGATTGTGGTCCCGTTGCCGAGCGGCAGGGTGACCACCACGGTGCCTCGCCTTTGCTGGGATGATTGGGCCGGACCCTGCTGGCATTGAGGTCAGTGGCGGGCCTCATCCGGAGCCATCTTCAGGCCCCTCCCGCCATGGATCATGATGTCAAGGGCTGCTTAAAATCCAGCCCAGTGAGTGCGATTCGGATGATGTGGCTTTCATGGTTGAATAGCTGGCAGTGTACGTAAACTGTGGGCTGAATTTACCGACCCTCCAACGTTAGAGTTTGTGGCGGGGGGGGGGGAGGAAGTGCGCAGAATATTCTTCCAGGAAAGGCCCCCTACAACTCCCTATGGCGGGAAGGCCCCGTTGCATTTTACCGCCGATGGCGAGGCTTCAGTGCCGACCCTATGCCGCTTGGCAGAGGAACCTTCATCTAAATATGCTAATCATATTCCAATTAATGAATAAACACTTACCTGGTAACGATGGCTGTCCCATGCCGATATTCTGGTCATTGGCCAGAACTCCCGTGCCCTTGGATCTCCATTTGGATCCAAGCCGGTACACTGGTGGGGAGTGTGGAGGAGTGGAATTTGCAGGGAGTTGGGGTGGGAGCAGGGAAAACTGCTCCAGTTGGTTGTGGGAATGGTGGGAAGGTGTCTCAGTGGGGGGAAGGGGGGAGAGGGGATTCAAAGTTTAAATAAAATTTTATTTCCAATTTTTGTTCGCCTGTCCCTTTAAACATTTATATTTACCTGGAGGGCTTGAAGCCCTTTAAAAATGGTGCCGGCGCCTGCACAGTGGCTCCGGATGCCATTGCCGGGGATGGAGCGGCTACCCCCTCTACCTCATTGGGGCAGCCGTTCTGCCCCCTCCATTTAATATCACGGGGGCTGAATGGCACATTAGTCGCACATGTGCTGCACCTTCTTTCAAGGAACAGCGGCGAGCTTATAAAATTCAGCCCTGTGGGTGTGAGGCTTGCAGCAATACTAAATGTGTTAGGGTGAGGTGAATTTGTGAATGTGTGAATGCTAGGTATGAGTCATAATTGATGGAGATTGTTGGTAGGTGAGATGTGTTGTGGTTCATTGAGCAGTGTGAAAGGCTAGTGGTACATTTGATGGTATGTGGCATTTGAAGATGCATTCACTAGCCTTGATCACTCAAGTGAAGTCGTGGAACTTCTTTTGGCACTGCATCCAGGTCCTCAGGTCCAACTACCTTCTGAGAGTTTGTCTGGAAGGTCTCCTGGTTCCCTATGGATAAAGGACTTCTCTCCTCCTGTTGACCGCCTGCACTAATGCCTCCAGTGCTGCATTGGAGAATCTTGCAGTCTGCTCTCTACCATTCCTATGTCTTTTCTAGGTCAAAGCCACTTGAACACTTGAATTCCAGCACCTGTTCCATCAAAATGCATGTCCCCTTTAAGAGATGCAGGCTTGCTTCAAGTCGCATAGACTTGCATGAACTTCTCTCTCACAATTTTGCTTCCCTGCACTGGTGGGCAGCCACTCAACAGTGGTTGAGTGCTGGCTGCATGCTGCCATCATGTAAATGAACAGGCAGCACAGAAATTGGATTGATCAAGCCCTGGTTCATCAGGCATTCTGATTCCTGTGTCCGTTTATGGGTCTTAACCAACTTCTGCTCACCCTCATCCCTGCCAAGTGATCCCTAACCTCATAACCAGATAGTAAAAACAAAACAATAATTTTATTAATTTACTAATGCTGTGACTTTTTAATAAGTGCTCATCTTTGACATTTTATCTTTGACATTTTGCAGAAGCTTCTGCAGTTGCCACATAAAACATCTAGTCTTAGTTAACGGAAAGTATCTACCTAGCATCCAGGCATCAACCCAGCAGGAACCCAAACAGGAATTCTGCATTTACTTTAATACTACAGGAATGTCTGACACAGGAAACACTGTATTCACTTCAAGGGTGTTCCAATGTAGACCTTCTACTTTACAAATGCTAGGCTACTTCAAAATTTGAATTGGAATATTTTTCATATTTCAGCAATTCAGACAGGTAAGCATTTTCATTCAATGAATTAAATTTAATAGGAATGGTAAAGAAATGATTTTTTAAATGAAAGTATAAAAATGATTTCCAGGGGTATGATTAATTAAGGCAATTTGTTCACCTCAGCTTTCGTCTCTTTGAATGGGAAGATTTTAAAAAAAATCATAGCTCAGCAAAAAAACATTGTGAAGTTTCATCGGTCTTTTTATTTTAAAAAAAGTTATAAATTCAAACAGTATTTGTAAAACATGAAAGTTAAACTCAAAGTAGAGATACTATTCCTTTTAGCGTGAGGTGGTCTATAATAAATTTTCTGCTGAGTATAAAGAAACCTGCGGGGTAGATTTTAACTCAGTAGGTTTTAGGAAGGTGGTGGGCACAGGCCAAATGTTAAAAATGCCCCTCACCTACTTTTCAGGCCCAGGTTAATTTCACACTTGGGCCTCTTTCAAGTTTGATTGGAGGGTTTCCCACTCAATTGCATCAGGAATGGAAAGGACACATACATTCTGGGGGCTATTTCCAGCATGTCAGAGGCCTATTTAAAGCAAGAATACACTTTTTAAAGAGATGTCGTATTCATTTTATTGGCATTACTGTCATTTAGTATTGCAAGCTGTCGAAAGCAATCTCCCAGGTTCTCTGAAGCCTCCCTGCAGAATCTGGTGGTGAGGGTGAGGAGGGAGGTTCTCCTTCCCACCAATGGAAGGAAGAAATGGACGTTCACCGGGCATGGAGAGAGGGGGCTGAGATCATCAGCTCCAGGAATATCAATCATCGTTCCTGCATCAAATGCAGGAAATGTTTCAATGGTCTGACAAGAGCAGCAAGGGTGAGTTTGGCTCTAAATTTCTTGATCTCAATAACATCTGAGAACAGTCCTTCCCCTACCACCCCACCACTCTGAACAATTCACTCCCCTGCATCACATAGGATCAGAGAACAGTGCAGCACAGAACAAGCTGTTCAGTCCATCATGTCTGGGTCAGCTCTTTCAAAGAACAATCCAGTTAGTCCACTCTCTTCTTTTTCCCCTTATCTCTGCAATTTTTTCCTCCATCAAGTATTTATCCAGTTCCCTTTTGAAGGCGACTATTGAATCTGTATCCACCATCCTATCAGGCAGTGCATTCCAAATCCTATCCAGTCATTATGTAAAAAAGTTTTCCTTCATGTCACCTCTGGTTCATTTTCCAATCACCTTAAATCCATGCCCTCTGTTTATTGACCCTTCAACTATTGGAACCAGTTTCTCTTTATTTACTCTATCTAAACCCTTCACAGTGTTAAACACCTCGATGAAATTTCTTAGCCTTCTCCTCTTAGCTCTAAGGAGAACAACTCCAGCTTCTCCAGTTAACTCTAATTCCTTATCTCTTGGAACCATTCTAATAAATATCTTCTGTACCCCTTCAAAGCCCTCATGCCCTTCCTAAAGTCTGGTGCCCAGAACTGGAAAAGAGAAAGCAAAGAACTTCCATTGTTATTGTGTCATTAACATGTCTTTACAATGTCCCAAAGCGCTTTCATAATGCAGTCACAATTATGTAAACAAATATGGCTCTGGAACAGGTGCAAACAATTACAAGAATTGAGAGATTATATTTATCAGGAAAGATTGAACAGGCTGAGTCTCTTTTCTCTAGAAATGAGAAGACTGAGGGATGAGCTTGATGAAGTATTTAAGATAACGGAAAGGTTTGATAGGGTAGACATAGAGAGGATGTTTCCACTTGTGAGGGAGTCTAAAATTAGAAGGCATGAATATAATATAGTCACTAATAAATCCAAGAGGGAATTCAGGAGAATGTTAAGTGAAGCTGGATAATTTTTCACCACCCATCACATAGCATACTACACCACCTCAAATTCTTAGCTTAAGCACACACACAAAACCTCTTGCTTGTTGCCTTCACAGCAGCCACTAACAGCATTCTGTTCTTACAGAACAAGGAACTTGTGACTCCTTCACTTCACATTCCAGCCAGCTGCTTTCTATTCAACCACTCCCCGCCCTGCTTGCATCTTGCTTCTTCTACCTCTCAGCATAGGCACAAGAGGCCCGATACGTGTCAAATTCCTTTGAAGTAACCACGCACTACACTCTTGCTAAAAGTTAAAATTACCCCTAAAGTTCTTTAATGCAGGATTAAGGGAGTGGTGAAGGGAGTAGAAGGATTATTAATGAGAAAGGCACTTTGTGTCATTTTTCAGAGGAGGGGAATGAGCAGGTCACTGAATGTGCTGTGCTATCAACTGATCCCTGACCTCTCTGATTGCATGTCTTTCTTCTCTTTCACCCTTACCTTCATCCAACTCCTTAACGTCAAATGATTACTTTTCCTGTAGGATTTCCTTCTCCAACTGCAATCCTCTCTGCATTTCTATGTTTAGAAACATGCAGCACATTATAATGATGTGACAGACTTTGTGTAGGAGCCGGATGAGTGCTGCATGCTGAAATCACCTTGACAGCAAAACTGGCACACACTTGCATGATTTTTCTGCACTGATCACATACCAGCTGAACATTAATTAAGTGATAGACCTTCCTGTTGATGGAAGCTGCTGAGTCATTTTCTGGTGCCTTGATGGCTGCATGAGTGCAGTCTATAACCTTCTGGATATGGAGAAAGCCAGCCAC